>NC_137035.1:13836202-14281572 GCF_032717465.1 Coenobita brevimanus | reverse complement strand
GTTCAGATGCTTGAGGATGCAGGAGTGGATCTATGTGGATTGACAAACAAAATAGTAAGGTGAAAGGGTGAGAGCATGGGAATACGGTTTAGGAATACTGTATGTGCGGGAGTTAATAAGAATGAGAGGGCAAGAGAGGGAGTATATCTGATGATAAGTAAGAAGTGGAAGAAGACTATAAAAGAGTTTGGAAAAATTGGAGCAAGGACTGTATTGGTGTGGATGAAAGTAGGTATACAAGCTTGGGTGTGCGTATGCGCAGACAGTGGACCGAGTGACGAGTGAAAGATGAGTTTTGGACAAGTGTAGAAGCATGTATGGACAAGTTTGAGAGGAGCAAGAGAGTGTTTTTGATTGGAGACATGAATGGCAAAGTTGGGAATGTACGAGTGGATGGAGTGGTTGGTCAGTGGGGTGTGCCAGTTGAAGTACATGGGAATGGTAGTGCTTTGGTGGACATCTGGGCTGGTAAAGGGTTGGCAATAGCCAACACCTTCTTTCGGCATAAGATGATCCACAGATAGACATAGTCATGGGGAGGATGAACGATGAACTTGTTGAAGGAAAGGTAACGATAGATTACGTGTGTGTGGATGAGCGAATGGGAAGACAATTGTTGGATGCAAGAGTGTGGAGAGAGTGGGGGAATGGAATCTCGGACCATCACTTAGTGATGACCAAGGTAAGGCTGCAAAGAGAAAGGGTGAAGAGACGAAGGGGAAGACAGGAGGAAACAGCTCCTGTGGAAAGAGTGGAGAATTTGCAAGATAGTGTGAATATGGCAGAGTATAAGAACATAGTGGAAGAAAGATTGGGAAGGTATAAGTTAGAGCAGATGGAAGGGTGGAAGATGTATGTGAGATATTCACGGAAGACAGGCGCAGCTTGTGAGGTGGTTTGTGGAGTGAGGAGGAGATGCAGGGGTGTGCAAGGGACAGCATGGTGGAATGAGGTGAAACGAGCTGTGGAACAAAAGAAGGCATATAGAGTGCCTAGCGAGTAGAGGTAGGGGAGAAGAGAGAGGTATATGTGAGCAGGAGAAGGGAGGTGAAGAGACTGGTGAAGGAGAGTAAGAAGAAAGTGGATGAAGAGTTTGGGAGAAATCTGAGTGTAAAATGGAGGGAGCGTAAGAAATTGTTTTGGAAGGAGGTAAAGAAAGTAAGACAGTGTGAAAGAGGAAATAGTAGGGGAGTGAAAGATGGGAATAATAGATTGCTGGTGGAGAAAGGAGAGAAACTGAGGGGATGGAAGGAGCACTTTGAGGATTTGTTGAATGTAGAGAGTGAGAGCAATGCGAGTATAAGTGGTTGGGGAATGGCTGGGAGAAGAAGAGATGAGAGGAGGGAGGAAGAGATCAGTAGGGCGGAAGTAGTGGAAGCAGTGAGGAAGATCAAGATGAAAATGGCCCCAGGAATTAATGGAGTGTGTGGTGAAGTGCTGAAGTATGGGGGTGAGATTGTTGTGGAGTGGATATGGAAGTTGTGTAGATTGGCTTGGGAAGAGGGAAGGGTTCCAGAGGACTAGAAATCAGGTATTATTGTTCCATTGTACAAAGGAAAGGGGGAGAGAGAGAAGTATGTGGTAACCATTGGGGTATTTGCCTTCTTAGTGTGACTGGAAAAATATTTGGTAGAATACTCATTGATAGGGTTAGGCATATGACAGAGGAGCTAGTTGGAGAAGAACAGGGGGGATTTAGGAATGGAAAAGGATGTGTAGATCAGATATTTGTTCTAAAATGTTTAGTGGAGAAGTATTTAGAGAAGGGAAAGAATGTGTATTCTGCCTTCATGGACTTGGAGAAAGCTTATGACAGAATAGCCTAGATGGGCAAGGTATGTGGAAGGTATTAAGAATATATATGGAGTGGAGGGGAAGTTGTTGAGTGCTGTGAAGAGTATGTACGACGGAGCTATGGTTACGGTGCGAGTGGATGGTGAGCAGAGTTCTCTGATCTAAATGTGGGACTGAAACAGGGATGTGTGATATCTCCATGGTTGTTTAATATATACATGGATGGGGTTGTAAAGGAGGTGCAAGGTAGGGCAGTGGATGTGGAGGTGGCTCTAATGAATGAGGGTGAGATGTGGAAGATTCCGGTGTTGCTGTTTGCTGATGATACAGTATTGCTGAGTGAAGATGAATGGGAGTTGCAAGGTTTGGTGAATGAATTTGGGACAGTGTGTAGGAAGAGGAATCTGAAAGTGACTGTAAACAAGAGTAAAGTTATGGTGTTTGAGAGAAATGAAATCACAGAATGCACAGTGAGGTTGGATTGTGAGGATATGGAGAATGTGAGTGCATTCAAGTACTTGGGTAGTGTGATGAGTAAGGACGGAACTTAGGGGAATGAAGTTCTTGAAAGAGTAGAGCAGGGAAGGAAGGTTGTTGGTTTACTGAAAGCAGTGATAAGAAATAGGGAGGTGAGTATGGAGGTTAAGAAATCACTGCATGATAGTATTGTGATCCCTACCCTGACATATGGAAGCGAGACATGGACCTAGCTAGAAGGGAACAAGTCAAGAGTGAGAGCAGTGGAAATAAGTTACTTGAGAGGAGGATGTAGAGTGACATGGAGGGACAGGTTGATAAATGAAGAAGTGAAGGAACGTTGTGGGGTGGATGTGGATATGGTTGAGAAAATTAGGAGAAATACTCTGAGGTGGTTTGGACATGTGGAGAGAATGGAAAATGAAACGCTGACTGAGAGGGTGTGTGTAAGTGAAGTGGAGGGAGGGGTAGACCGAGGATGAGGTGGAGGGATGGAGTTGAGAGGTATATGAGGGCGGGGGGAGGGCAGTCAAATGGTGGGTGACAGAGACTTGGAGGCGTTTTGTCTGCGGCCACCCTTTGCGGGATTGGGGCGTCGGGCTACTGTATAGATACGTAGATAGTGTGTGTGTGTGTGTGTGTGTGTGTACATAAGGCCGTATTATGACGATGCTAATTCTTCATTATTTCTTCGTTTAACACAACGCAACACCACGCCAAGGATACAGCACAACGCCACTCTATTCTTGCTACGCTGGTGTACCGTAGACTTCATACTGTGTTACCTCCACTCCATGCCACCGCCCTCATATACAGCAGGTCCTCTCCATTGCCACATGACCAGTCACATTCTGAGAGCCTTTGGAGATTTCGCAACACCTCTTATTAGCCGATTTATTCTGCACATTACACCTTAGGAGTCCTTTTTTATGTTGTTGATGCAAACTACTCATATCGATATAAATGTAAACATACTATACAAGGGAATGTGAAGGTGTCCTATGCAAGGTAAATCGCTAAGGCAAAGGAGCCACGAAGCCTGCTATGGCACTCATCATACGTGCCGTTGTGCTATAATGTCATTGTAGCCAGTCATAAAATACACTGCTTCATAACTCTCCATTGTGGTTCATAACTCTCCACAGTAATCTGGTTCCACCTCATCACATTATACTATTACCTCACTCCATCTTACCACATTATTAAGTCCACCGTACCACACATTTGCCAGTATTACTCCACTGCCAACCTGACTCCATCTTACCACACTATTAAGTCCACCGTACCACACATTTGCCAGTATTACTCCACTGCCAACCTGACTCCATCTTACCACATTATTAAGTCCACCGTACCACACATTTGCCAGTATTACTCCACTGCCAACCTGACTCCATCTTACCACACTATTAAGTCCACCGTACCACACATTTGCCAGTATTACTCCACTGCCAACCTGACTTCATCTTACCACATTATTAAGTCCACTGTACCACACATTTGCCAGTATTACTCCACTGCCAACCTGACTCCATCTTACCACACTATTAAGTCCACCGTACCACACATTTGCCAGTATTACTCCACTGCCAACCTGACTCCATCTTACCACACTATTAAGTCCACCGTACCACACATTTGCCAGTATTACTCCACTGCCAACCTGACTCCATCTTACCACACTATTAAGTCCACCGTACCACACATTTGCCATTATTACTCCACTGCCAGTATTACTCCACTGCCAGCATATCACTCCCAACCTGACTCCGTCTCACCACAATTTACCTATTACTTCAGTAATTTGCAACTTAATTTAACTCCACTTCACCCCACCACAACCTAATGCCATCCACAATCCTCTGTAACTCAACTCCACCTCACCACACACTTCAATCCCTTAAACCCCACTCCACCTCACCACACACTTCAATCCCTTAAACCCCACTCCACCACCACAATCCCTTAAACCCCACTCCACCTCACCACAATCCCTGTAACCCCACTCCACCTCACCACAATCCCTAAAACCCCACTCCACCTCACCACAATCCCTATAACCCCACTCCACCTCACCACAATCCCTGTAACACCACTCCACCTCACCACAATCCCTATAACCCCACTCCACCTCACCACAATCCCTAAAACCCCACTCCACCTCACCACAATCCCTATAACCCCACTCCACCTCACCACAATCCCTGTAACACTACTCCACCTCACCACAATCCCTATAACCCCAATCCACCTCACCACAATCCTTGTAACACCACTCCACCTCACCACAATCCCTATAACCCCACTCCACCTCACCATTATCCCTATAACCTCACTCCATCTCACCACCATCCACTATAATCCCGTTCCACCTCACGACAGCCTATTATAACTTGGCTCCACCCCAACCAACCCCACCTAGCCTGGTCCTGGTCCCTTCTACGCCCCTACCAAGCTTCCTGTCACTCAGCCTACCACAAATTCCACCTCACGTCGTCACATTTCACACTGCCATAAGGGTCTGTGTGATCTGTTTGCAGCACCTTAACCAACCACACATCCTCACCACGGCATTATACATTTGACCTAACACTAAAGCAGGTGTTCTTAAAGTAGTGCCTCGATACCCCCAGGGGGTATCGAAATGGCCTTATGGGGATATCCAGAAAGGTATCCTGAAAAAAGTAAAAATTGTATGGTAACTACTAACTAATCTGTGTACGAACGTTTTTTTGTTGAAAATATAAATAAAGGAATCTATAGAATTCAACTGTTTGTTCATAGTCGTTCTCTCTCTCTCCTTTTTTTTTTTTTTTTTTTTTTTTTCCAGGAAACTGAAAGTGGAAGGAGTAGCAGTATTAGAGAGGGAGTATCGGGTTGACTCGCAGTTGAATCTTGGGGTATCGGGTCTGAAAAATTTATGAACCACTGCACTGAAGGATTACACTACCTTCCCCTCCACACCACACCACACCACACCACACCACACCACACCACACAAACACCAAAGGATTACACTACCTTCCCCTGCACACCACACCACACCACACCACACCACACAAACACCAAAGGATTACACTACCTTCCCCTCCACACCACACTGCACCGCACCACACCACGTCTAACACTATAGGATTACACTACCTTTCCCTCCACGCCACTCGTCGTTACACAACACTACTCCACACCACACTGAACCACACCACACCACATAAAATAAAACTAGCCCCACCACACCACAACCCACCACAACACCACGCTTTAGACCACACCATTCCTTACAGCAGCCTCATATACCCCCATTCTTTATAATAGTACATCTCACAACGCATCACAGCACGGCACACCACATAACACACGACATCCCATCACACTACACGTCTCACCAGCCCACCACATAACACCACACCATACCAGATTTCATCGATATACTCCACCCCACCAGACCTCACTCCACCACATCTCTCCAGCCTCCAGCCCAAGTCCCAGCAGCCACACCTCTCCGCATTCAACAACGGCCAAATTCCATTCCAACCACGCCCAGATCCCCCCAAACCCCCGTCTGTCTTAGATCCCACGCCTAAATCCCATTCCCAAACACGCCCAAATCCCACGCAGCCCTACCTGAATCCTGTCTAGTCCTCATCCAGCCTTCCAACCACGCCCAGATCCCACGCGCAATTGCCAAGCACAACCATAGCCAAATCCCATACCCCGCCCCACCCAAATCCCATGCCCCGCCCCACCTCACCCAAATCCCCCTCCCCGCCCCACCTCACCCAAATCCCCCTCCCCGCCCCACCCAAATCCCTCGCCCCACCTCACCCAAATCACCCTCCCCGCCTCACCCACATCCTTTGCCCCGCCTCACCTAAATTCCCCTCCCCGCCGCACCCAAATCTCACGCCCAGCCACAAGCTCAACCACATTCAACTCTCACGCCCAGCCAGAACCAAATCCTACACCTAGACACGCCCAATTCCAACCAGTTCTAGCCACGTCCATATCCCACGTCCAGCCACACTCAAATCCCATCCTGTTCTAGCCATACCAGTATCCCACATCCAGCCACGCCCAGTCCCAGCTAGTCCTAGCCACACCCATATCCCACGTCTAATGTCGCCCAAAACAACCATTTCTAGCCACACCCATATCCCACGTCTAATGTCGCCCCAAATCCCAACCATGTCTAGCCACACCCATATCCCACGTCCGACCATCCACAAATTCCAACCAGTCCTCTAAACCCGTCCGACCCCGGCCGGCTGCGTGTTTTTATCTGCAGATGTAAAGTGGCATTAGCTTTGAGATAATTAGCCACTGGGAAATGCAACAGTGCAGTGCTGATGACAGCATTGCATACCGGGTACTCTGGAATAAATGAGTTGCCACAAATGTTATTCTTGTGTGCACACACATACAGTAGTGTATTTTCTGAGGGAGTGAGTGAGTGAGGGAGTGAATGAGTGATGTGAGGTACAGTTGTGGACATATCAAACAGAAGCACACCGTCCACCATCGAGGTGGTGTAATGCTGTACGCATCTGGTAACACTGACAGGTACGGAACTTCACCTGGTTTTGGTCGATTGGACGAACCGAACGTTATGATCGTTGTCGCTGCGCACAGTTATTGGTGGTAAATACGCAATGTCCCGCCAGAAAATATACTTGTTATAGCATGTCATGATTATGGTAAGTTTTTAAAAATTATATCATAAGATAATGGCAGTTATTATAAATGAAACGGATTTCTTGAGTGGGTTAGTTTTGAGTCACGAACCATGCAACAGTTAACAATTCAGCATATATATAAGTCATAGTTAATAGCTGTCCCACAAGTATCACTGAACAGTGAATTATCGTGTCGCCCATCCTCCCTACCGTGAACCTGACGTTGGTAGACCTCTGAAATCGAAGCAAGTTCACTGCATACAGGAGGTGGCGCCACAGGAGGCTGCAGGGTGGGGGTGGGAGACATGGGAGACAGGAGGAGGGAGGTGTGTGAGGATGGGGACAGTAAGGGTCGAACTGGGGGCTAGAGGAGAGGGGTGATGGGGTAGGGGACGGTGGACTTTGATAGACGACAGATGCTATAGTGGGAGGGATAGATTGCAAGGTGATGACTGGGCCATATAATTATTTCATGGAGAATATGGACTTTTAGTCAGATTATGAAACGTTATGTTGACGTTGCCACATGTTGTAACTGACCGTCATGGTTTGTGACAGTTCACGACACACTTTCCACTGGGTGGCTCAGTACTCGTGTATTTTGAGTATGGTGACTATTTGTTAATGTGCAAATATATGGCATGTCTCTACAGTTCGTCAGATGTTGCAGATGTTGTCATAGTGATTGGGAATTACTCTTGTAGCCTGTTACGAAGTATGATGATAGACGACTAATATCGTAAACAGAGTAGGGATAGACCAATGTAGAGTTTTCCGTTATTACCAATAAATATAAACAGTCTGACAGTAATGATGGCCCCTATGGTTCTAATTAATATCTATGATACTGAATTAAAATAAAGGTGGATTTACGTAACCTTGGTTTACGTTACCGTTTTCTGTATGCCGTGTTTGGCTGTTGATTTTTACACATTGCCTGTTGTTATTAGTTATATTTAGGATCATAATGAGCAATTGTCGTATGCCCTAAGCCTTCCTTCACAAATCCTCGAGCAAAATCCTCGCGCCAAAATGATGGAACAAAGTTGTTATGTTTGCAGTTATCCAGTCTGAGCATGTGCATATTGCATCAAATTTGCCATGAGTAACAGAAATCGCTTGTATTAAATGCAAACACACATTATATCTGAGTGTTTTTTGGTTATGCTTAACAGCCAAGTAGCGTTCACATTGTATGCAATTGACAGGATAAAGATAAATACGAGGACTATTGCCCTGTTCATGGAAAGCAGCTATTGAGCCACACAGCAGTGTCCGAATATGGGGCTGCCGCCCTGGTTGAGTAACGGTGTATGTTGCAATTCATTAAGGAGGACTGGTGAACCACTGTCGTTGATATACAAACATGTGATCCCCTGTTCATGGTGTAGCATTACGGCCATCTCCTCTCCCCGTCAGTACCCAAGATTGAGAGACCATGTCTGAATGCACGCAGTGTCGGGAAGAGGGAGGGGCGGACAGTGAACTGGATACTGAGGTGGTGAATCAGTTTTCTTAAGTTACACGTCCGCCATACCACAGTTTACTCTATTAGTATGAGGTCTGCAGTGGTTCGACATAAAGATCATGTAATACAGCTGATAAGCACACACACCACAAAGCCAGCCAGGAGACAGGGCGTGTGTGCTGATGGGCAATCCTCAGGCTTTGTCCTCTCCTCGTACTATTTTTCAATCAGCCTATACCCCACTAACCTGGCTAGTGTATGGCCCGGCCTGCACTATAGGTGCAGGGAATCTGTAAACGAACGAACGAACGAGCTGATAAGGCATTTCTCAACTCGCCTATTAACCCATCCTAAGTTCTGGAACATAGTTCATCCCCCTTCCCTAGTAAATCACGTTTTCGTTTACATCTGTGCCATACAGATATTAACGAGAACCATAAGCACGAATCACTACTGTTAACTATTGTCTGTTGTGGCAAGATAAGATTCCTTTCCCCCGCTCCCCTGCTTTCGATATCACAGTCGTCATTCATGATGTTGCTACGTAAACTCAACAAGAATAACCCCAGTCGCAATGACAACAGGTGTGATAGCTTCCTGCCCAGGTAGCTGCCTTGCTGGGAGAAGTAGCGCTCTCGTGTCACCAAGCACGGGTATATGATTTATCAAGGTCTAGCCCGGGAGAATAATCCCTTACGACAACCCGGTTGGTGTGACATCAGGCAAACATTCTAGGGGCATTTCATATATCACCATTATTGCAGGGTTTGAGTGATGCGCCACCCAGTCGGGAGTTGGGCGTCCTATAGACGGTAAAACAAAACATGCTGGCAGACTGCGTAACGTGCCAAAGTCTACATAACGTTTAACTGCCTGACTATCAAATTCGATAATCAACATTGAACTATAGCAGGTTTTGCACCATGTCACCAGCGTATCATTTATCCATCCCATTCTAGCATCCTGCCACAGTCCACACTCCCCTACCCCATCACTCAGTTCTTGTAGAGTCCCCCTCCCACCAGCCCCCTCCCACTATTGCCCCCCACCTCACTCACATCCCTCCTCCTGTCTCCCAGGCGCCCCACCCTGCCTCCTCCTGTGGCGCCACCTCTTATAAAATTGCGTGGATTAAAGAAGTCTACCAGTTTCAGGTTCATGGTCAGAGAGGGGTCACGATAATTTTGTGATTATTATGATGGGTGCGGGAATGCAGATGTTATAATTGCTTAAATGCTGGCCGTCAGTAATTGTTGATTGATTTGTGAAGTTTGTCGAAAATCACACTTACGAAACCTTAGTGTTTAATGTGATTAAAATACGAATATATATGGTGTGATATTAGTTTATTGCCATAATCACAAAACGATGTTATTTTCAGTATATTGCCAGGTGGCACATACCAATAACTGCGCACAGTGGCAATTATCACCGCGTTCGGTTCGTCTTAGCGACCGAACGAATCTTAGTGAAGTTCCATACCTATCAGTGTTACCAGATGCGGAAAGCATTACACTACCTTGCTGATGGATGGGGTATTTCTGTTTGATATGTCCGCAACTGTACATGTGTACAGTAAGGTACATCTCTTGATACAGGTAAATAATTTGAACTTTCTTCATCTACTTCCATCACCAGCAATAAATGTGTTATCATTACCTATATCAAACATAGTCTTATTTTCACAGAGTAGCTGAAATTTGTATTAAAAGAACATATAGGTTGTCCCCATCTGTCTTAAAGCTGCGACCATTTCTGTGAAGAATATTATTAACGCAGACTTGTTCCAACAGCTGTCGCCATTCCACCAGTAATAGTTATGTGTTGCACTCCCTAATAGAATATTTACTCGTCTGAATGATATTTACAACATTCTTAAATTGTGTATTTGTACAGAGAATGGATAACATCAATACATGTCTTATACAAAATATAAATAAAGTAGTAAAGTGACCCCTTCCATAAGTCATATTTGCATGTCAGTACCATTAATGTTATGACATTTGTCAATAATTATGTATTGCCATTATGTATTGCCATGACAAGTTGTATTGTCATACCACTGTACCCAACCAATGGATTTCTCAACCCCAGTCAGACATGGGACTGAAGCCACCTCTTTGGCTTCCAAGCCGAAGCCCTTCAAAAGTCATGAAGCCGAAGCCGGCGGCCTTGGAAAGTCGTGAAGCCGAAACCAAAGCCAGGTAAACATTCACAGAGACAAAGCCGAAGCTGTCTGAATTTTATGAAGCCAGTAATCAGCTTCGTGTCACAGTATGCCAGTTGTAACCAGCCAGTAAGAAAATCAGAACTTCAAACGTAGTGAGTCCTTGCAAGTGAGTGAGTGCATAATACCTTGCATCTTACCTAGGGGCAAATAGGTACAGTACCATTATCTCTTACATACAAATGTTGACCCTAGGAATCGTCAGTCTGGAAATAAAGGATTCTGTATATAATATTTGATATTTTTATTGAGCTGAAGTGGATGCAAAAGAAATGACTTGAAAATATGAAAATCAGGCAGTTTTTATGCATATTCTGTTCCCGTAACGAATTTTCTGGGTCTGGTGCTTTAGCCAGCAGTTGGAGCTGAAGCCAGGCCCTTGGCTTCGAAGCTGAAGCCAGGCCCTTGGCTTCGAAGCTGAAGCCAGGCCCTTGGCTTCGAAGCTGAAGCCAGGCCCTTGGCTTCGAAGCTGAAGCCAGGCCCTTGGCTTCGAAGCCGAAGCCACGACCTAAAAACCATGGCGTCATGAAGCCTAAGCCGGCTTGGGCCCCATGTCTGACCCCAGTCTGTATAATGTGATGAGCGTGATATTGCCCCACATAAAGACCTGGCTTAATTTCAGCTTACCCAGGCGTGACCGATTAATACATGTTACTTCAACTAGGAAATTCTAGTTGATGCTGATGACTTGGGCCGCTTGAGCTGATATGGGATATGCAGTTGAGCGTTGCAGATTGAATTATTTGGTTATATGGTTACCACCCAGCGTAGTAAATGGTTTCCTGGCGTACAGGAAACAATTTGGCTTGTCACTCAGTGTAGAGACCCATAGGCAGAAGGAAGAGGAAAGAATGAAAGAAAGAAAGACACAAGGGGGAGTGCAAAGTCACCCGCAGGCAGAAGAAAGAGGAAAGAATGAAGGAAAGAAAGACAGGAGAGGATGGATGGAAAGAAGGATGGAGGAGAGGAAAGGGCAGACATCCGAGAGCATCACTACATCAAGTGAGTTGATGGTGAGCGCCCCCACCTACCACAATATATATATATATATATATATATATATATATATATATATATATATGGAGCCTCTGTGGTAGAGTGTGCGTTTCGTACACGGGTGGGCCAGGGTTCGCGCCCCGCCACGCCAGGGTATTAAACTTTGGGAGTGTTCACCCGGCCACGTACTACATTGGCGGACACAAGGGGTGCTGTGGTAGAACCAGTGTCGCTTACTGTAAAGCATGCTTGCACCCAGTCGGCTTGCGCGGGCCGATTACACTTGGTTCACAGACTACACACATACCCAAAGCCACTCCAACACTACAATTACACTTACAAGCACTTCTCACCCTACATACAATCTCTACCAGACAGCCTAAGCCACTTGGTAGAGATACATTGGCTGTATCGTCCCGACTTCGGTCGGGATAGGCCGGTCCTGCAGTGGATACCGTACTCAAACGGCTGATGATATATATATATATATATATATATATATATATATATATATATATATATTTTCCCAAGTCCCAGTAGGCCTCCTATCACATGTCACCACTTCGGCGCTAACACACCATCGATATTGAATACATGCTAGGGCTGTCTCATACAAGACTGGTGTACTGGTATTAGCGGGGGTGAATGATGAAGTGAAAGAGAGAGAGATTGTCCAGGTGCTTGAGGATGCAAAAGTGGATATATGTGGATTGACTGAAACTAAATGGAAAGGTGAAAGGATGAGAGAATGGGAATACGGTGTAGGTATATGTGCGGGAGTCAGTGAGAATGAGAGGGCAAGAGAGGGAGTATGTCTGATGATAAGCAAGAAGTGGAAGGAGAATATAAGAGAGTATGGAACAGTGGGTGCAAGGATTGTATGGGTGAGGATGAAAGTAGGTATACAAGCATGAGCGATTGTATGTGTATATGCTCCAACAGAGGATCGAGTGGCAAGAGTGAAAGATGAGTTTTGGGCGAGAGTAGAAGCATGTATGGACAAGTTTGAGAGGAGCGAGAGAGTGCTGTTGATTGGAGACATGAATGGCAAAGTCGGGAATGTACGAGTGGATGGAGTGGTTGGTCAGTGGGGTGTGCCAGCGGAAGTAGATGGGAATGGTAGTGCTTTGGTGGACATCTGTGCTGGTAAGGGGTTGGCAATAGCCAACACCTACTTTCGTCATAAGATGATCCACCGGTATACATGGAGAGTAATGAGGAGGATGGATGGTGAACTTGTTGAACGAAAGGCAATGATAGACTACGTGTGTGTGGATGAGCGAATGAGAAGACAAGTGTTGGATGCAAGGGTGTGGAGAGGGTGGGGAATGGAGTCTCCGGACCATCACTTAGTGATGGCCAAGGTAGAGCTGCAAAGAAAGTGGTTGAGGAGGCGAAGGGGAAGACAGGAGGAAGCAGCTCCTGTGAGAAGAGTGGAGAAATTGCAAGATAGTGAGAAGAGGACAGAGTATAAGAGCATAGTGGAAGAAAGATTGGGAAGGTATGAGCTAGAGCAGATGGAAGGGGTGGAAGACGTATGTAAGATATTCACGGAAGAGATAAGCACAGCGTGTGAGGCGGTTTGTGGAGTGAGGAGGAGATGCAAGGGTGTGCAAGGGACAGCATGGTGGAATGATGAGGTGAAACGAGCTGTGGAACAAAAGAAGAAGGCATATGGTGAATGGTTGGCGAGTAGAGGTAGGGGAGAAGATGAGAGAGAGAAGAGAGAAGTATATGTGAGCAGGAGAAGGGAGGTTAAGAGACTGGTGAAGGAGAGTAAGAAGAAAGTGGATGAAGAGTTTGGGAGGAATCTGAGTGTGAAATGGAGGGAGAGTAAGAAATTGTTTTGGAAGGAGGTAAAGAAAGTAAGGCAGTGTGAAAGGGGAAATAGTAGGGGAGTGAAAGATAGGAATAATAGATTGTTGGTGGAGAAGAGAGAGAAATTGAGGAGATGGAAGGAGCACTTTGAGGATTTGTTGAATGTGGAGAGTGAGAGCAGTGTGAGTATAAGTGGAATGGCTGGGAGAAGAAGAGATGAGAGGAGGGAGGAAGAGATCAGTAGGTCGGAAGTAGTGGAAGCGATGAAGAAGATTAAGCTGGGAAAGGCCCCAGGAATTGATGGAGTGTGTGGTGAAATGCTTAGGTATGGGGGTGAGATTGTTGTGGAGTGGATATGGAAGTTGTGTAGATTGGCTTGGGAAGAGGGAAGGGTTCCAGAGGACTGGAAATCAGGTATAATTGTTCCTCTGTACAAAGGAAAAGGAGAGAGAAGTATGTGGTAACCATAGGGGTATTTGCCTTCTTAGTGTGACTGGTAAAATATATGGTAGAATACTCATTGATAGGGTTAGGCATATGACAGAGGAGCTTAGTTGGAGAAGAACAAGGGGGATTTAGGAAGGGAAAAGGGTGTGTAGATCAGATATTTGTTCTAAGATGTTTAGTGAGAGAAGTATCTAGAGAAGGGAAGGAAAGTGTACGCTGCCTTCATGGACTTGGAGAAAGCTTATGACAGAATAGATAGGAAAGGTATGTGGAAGGTATTAAGAATATATGGAGTGGAGGGGAAATTGTTGAGTGCTGTGAAGAGTATGTACGAGGGAGCTAGGGCTACGGTGCGAGTGGATGGTGAGCTGAGTGAGTTCTTTGATCTCAATGTGGGACTGAAACAGGGTGTGTAATGTCTCCTTGGCTGTTTAATATATATATGGATGGGGTCGTAAAGGAGGTACAAGGGAGGGCAGTGGATGTGGGGGTGGCCTTAATGAATGAGGGTGAGATTTGGAAGCTTCCTGTGTTGCTGTTTGCTGATGATACAGTATTGTTGAGTGAAGATGAATGGGAGTTGCAAGGTTTGGTGAATGAATTTGGGACAGTGTGTAGGAGGAGGAAGCTGAAAGTTAATGTAAACAAAAGTAAAGTTATGGTGTTTGAGAGGAATGAAGTCACAGAGTGTGCAGTGAGGTTGGATGGTGAGGATATGGAGAATGTGAGTGCATTCAAGTACTTGGGTAGTGTGATGAGTAAGGATGGAACTTTGGGGGATGAAGTACGTGAAAGGGTACAGCAGGGAAGGAAGGTTGTTGGCACACTGAAAGCAGTGATGAGAAATAGGGAGGTGAGTATGGAAGTTAAGAAGTCACTGCATGATGGTATTGTGATCCCTACCCTGACGTATGGAAGCGAGGCGTGGACCTTGCAAGAGGGGAACAAGTCAAGAGTGAGAGCAGTGGAAATGAGTTACTTGAGAGGAGCATGTGGAGTGACATGGGAGGGACAGGTTGACGAATGAAGAAGTGAAGGAACGTTGTGGGGTAGATGTGGATCTGGTTGAAAAGATTAGGAGAAATACACTGAGGTGGTTTGGACATGTGGAGAGGATGGAGAATGAAAGACTGACTAAGAGGGTGTATGTAGGTGAGGTGGAGGGAGGGAGAGGGAGGGGTAGACCGAGGATGAGGTGGAGGGATGGAGTTGAGAGGTATATGAGGGAGGGGGGGGTGAGTTGGGGGGAGGGGAGTCAAATGGTGGGTGACAGAGTGACTTGGAGGCGTTTTGTCTGCGGCCACCCTTTGCGGGATTAGGGCGTCGGGCTATAGATAGATAGATAGATAGACTTTTATAACAAGTCGGCGGGTCTCTGGTAGATCAAAAAAGTGTGCTTTTTATGAAATTTAAATTTTTAAACTGTTCCCAGCCCCAGCTGGGAATCGAACCTGGGTCCATTAGGACTGCAGGCAGCCTGTATACCGACTCAGCCACCGCCATCCGCATACCATAAAGTGGTGATTTTTATATTAATAACCTGCATAACAGTTGTAGACAGAACAAAGATACATTGCTAAACATTTATGTACTGTACTTCATGTATGGATAAATGTTACACATATTACCTACTGTTCCCCTTATGTATTAGGACTAACGGTATAGTTTGTATTAATTGGCTCCACCTCCACAGGGGATATGTCAATCGAGGATCCACCAGTACATCCCGCTACAAGTGCTGAAGATTGTCCTTCCATCAACGTCCATCCAGATGCTGTTGTACATCATCAGTTGACACCAGCAGACTATGGTAGATATTCACCCATTCCTCCTCCAGGATTGTATAATGATTATATGTAACACATGCAACTTGATGGCAATGACTAATAATAAATGATTATATGTAACACATGCAACTTGATGGCAATGACTAATTTTGTAAAAGAGGCACAAATGGTTGACAGACGTTTCCTCTGGTACGATGTATGGATGTCCATAACATAATACAGAACACATTATGGCATATAGTCATAATATTCAAGTGTCATATAGTCTTATGTACAAAATATGATAGCATAGCCAATTTGTGATGAGGACATTACAGAGTAGCTGCACAGTGAGTTAGGCAGTCTCCCCTGTCCCAGTGATTATGGTGAAGATAATGCTTGTAAACTGTCTTTTTATCAATGCACTCTCCTTATACTGATGGTGTCCATATTGCACACATATAACAACACTATTGGTTAGGTACCGGGTATGTCTCGTTGATCCCAAACTATTTATGACATTACACAGATGGCAGCATCCATTCCTTCCACCCTGATGGTCAGACTCCCGTGGAAGAGGACAGAGATAGAGTACCACAGCTGGAGAAGACACTGCATGGTCAAACTCTCCTGGAAGTGAACAGAGATGGACTACCACAGCTGCAGATAGCATTGCATGGTATGTTGAATGGCTAGTCGCAATGCATAGTACATAGTTTAATCACATAATAGTGGTGTATGCCATTTTATCTGTACAGTTACTGTAAAAGAATATACTGTAGGCACTACAACAATAACATTCACCCACAGTGTTATGTATAATTGTCAAGCGTATTTATAAAATGATCTTGTTATACACCGAATTCCAGTAAATATGAATGTTTGCCAAGAATAGGTATAGGTTAATCGTGCACTCTGAAGTAGAAAAGTATTTATGTGTGTATATCCACGTAGGCGAATATCTTGTAATATTTTAACATGCTCTTGGGATAATTAATATGTAATATTTTTGATGCCACAAGATTATAACCATAATATTCTTTACGCGTGGCATTCTTCACATGCATAGTCCAGGGTACAGTACAGACACTGTTTGGGTGGAGGAAGTGGGCATAAGCCGTGCTAGGGGGTGGTGCTGACGCTCTTGGGTAAGTGAGGTGGGCATAAACCGTTCTAGGGGGTGGTACAGACGCTCTAGGGTAGGGTGAGGTGGGTATAACCGTACTAGGGAGTGATACAGACGCTTTTCTTTACTCCCTATTGGGTCTAGAATAGTAACCGCTTAAAAAAAATGAAAACAGCACCACAGCTGGGCTGCCTGGTAGCGCCATGTTTACTGTACACCCTCTAAAAAAATTTTCGGCACCCCCTGCTCTGATACCTTTCGCAACGATCACTGTTACAGACGGCGAGAATACGTGGTGTGGTTGATACCCCTGTACCTCTCTCACTCTGCCACTGGATTTCATCATTAGCGGACGAAGTAACACACACCAGCAACACAGGGCCAGGGATACCAAGCACACACCGAAATTCAGGAGATGATTCAGAATGCTTCGTGTGATGTATCATAATGTATCGTGTCGTAAGGGTGCCGAAACTTTTTTTTATAGCCTGTACATGTGGAAAGCTGGATGTGGGAGGTGAGTTTTCAGTTTTTTGGATATCTGGTATAACATTTAGCACTGCTGATGCAACGTATATCGACAGTGAATACTGGTAGATTCTGATGGTAGGGCTTCTGTCGTAATTAGAGTCTGTCTACTTAGCTACTATAATATATATGAAGAAATTGATGACCATCGAAACCCGAGGCCTGTGTCGAATTTATAAATATTATGGCGTGGGTAGTGGACACATCATAGAAAATAAATACCTAGAAGGTACCTGGATATTCACAGAACATTACCGGTACTGTTAGCAATCCAGCATGAAATTATGTACATGTGTTTGGTGCAACATGATTTTCAGTCATATACGGTACGATTTTGTTGCAGGGATATATGTATAATTTTGTTAATATGGGATATGCAGTTGAGTCTTGCAGATTGAATTATTTGGCCTATAATCCAATAAAGATATTGTCATTTTATTGTTACCGATAGTTGTAGGGCGTACAATACCAATTCATTTCTCTACGGTCCACCACAAATTACAAAATACAGTATTAGTAAGGTGATTTGTGTGTGAAGAACTCACGTAATATGCCTTTCACAGGTTTATCAACATGCCTTGCAAATGGGGGGAGGTAAAACAGAGGCTTGCCAGAATAATTAAATTCAATGTGGCTCTAACTCAGTACAATATGAAGTAGACTTGTAACATCAGGTTAACATGCTGGCATAACACCCGAGGTAGATTAAAGAGTGCAGTGTGTACCTTCACCTTTATTTATGTAGTGTTATAGCATATATCTTTTTTAAATAATAACAGTCCTACGTCTTAACCTGGCCTGTTTTTCTTCATTCATGGCATATATATTTCTGTAACATGTGGCCAACATTTTTGTACTGGGACAGCATATGTCCTTTATTTGTACAATAATTTAGCACCACATTTCAGTATTCAGCCAGGTTAAACATTTAATAATGGAATATTAAATTTTTGTGTTGCTTGTAAGGCAATATGAAAGTCATGGAGTAGATAAATGTCTCTGCTCTGAATTCTTACATTGCCTACTTCATATATAAACTTAGATTTACTTTGGTAACACATTATTGTGTTGTCAAATAGGATGTAGGCTTCACCCCCACTATCTATACACATGGCTACCTTTTTGATAAAACATTTAAGTTATGTTTTTTCAAAAGGAGTGATAACCATACCAAAGATATCCCTATTCCTGAAGCTTCTTTTGATATTT
Source organism: Coenobita brevimanus (assembly GCF_032717465.1). Classification (NCBI taxonomy): domain Eukaryota; kingdom Metazoa; phylum Arthropoda; class Malacostraca; order Decapoda; family Coenobitidae; genus Coenobita; species Coenobita brevimanus. The sequence goes on along the minus strand of NC_137035.1, from coordinate 14,263,043 downwards.
ACATTTCATAATAAAACCTTTATCTGAATGTTTGGTGTAATATTTTGCCACTAATAGTAGGGTTGACCCCCACCTCACCCTAATTGTAGCTGAAGAGAGTTCACAGCATCCATAAATTGTTTGATTTTGTTATTAAAAGCACCATTAGTAGCCACAGAATCTGGTGCTTGAATGTTTTTCCCTTATACTGTAATTATCACCAATCCAGCTGATCAAAGTAAGGCCTTTAGGAGAAGTTAGAGGAAAGTAAATAGTGACGATACTAAACTCTGTTTACTTTAACTTGGCGTAAAATTGCCATCTAACCATCTTCAGTGTTGTGCTGTAATAAGAGATTAGCACTAACATAGATTATTGTGCTAGTCACGAAGAGGTGCTATGGAAAGGATATGGAATCACAGGCCAGTAGGTTAGTATTGTGGTAGGTGTCATAACTATGCATGATATTTTCCAAGGGGGTTGGAGAAGTCTTTGTGAAAAGTTATTTATTTCTGTCTTCTTTGAAGAAACAATAGTTAGGAAATGAAAAAGGAAACAATGAATATTCACAAAACAATATGGCTGGTTTATGTTGCCTTTGCTGTGGTGCATTCAAAAATACAAACGCAGATTTGAATTTAAGTTGATACGACCGAAAAAAAGGCAGTCTCGAAAATATTACCTACTTGACCTTTCTTATTATGCGATTTTAACACTAAACCAATCTTAATTTACTGAAATTAAGAATACGGATTTTTTTTTTCTTAAAATGTTTAAGTGTAAAGGGTTTGAATGGCACTGAGGTAATTATGGCAGAAAAATAACGAAATATTGGCAGCGCGAAGTATTCATAATATCCACTTCCGGCGTCTTGGGGCTATAAAAGGTGAGCACCTGCGTGAGCGACTCTAGTGGACGAGTTAGCGAGAGGGTGTGTTGTCCGCGCTCTCGCATTTTCATTGTGACCCGTAATTTTATAACGGTTAGTAAGGTTAAAATTAATCGTACTGTGTAGTACGATATTGGATTGTGATATAGCTTACGATTAAGTTTTGGTAAGCTCCTCCCAAAATGTGGCACACAGTTGTACACATGGACAACGGGGTCTACCGCCCCACCACTATCCCCGTCAACACTAACGGGATTCGGCCCCTCCTCAAAAAGATATTGTTCGTACTCATAGCTTGTTGGTTCGTAATTGTGTCACTTACTGATTTAGGTTTCACCATTTTTGTCAAAACATGTGTTCCCTATTTCCGTAAGGATATTTCTGATATTGTTGACAAATTTGTTGAGAATGGTGTTCCTCTAGACACAATTTTGCGCCATAATATTGAGCCATCAAGGCTTAATTGGGCAATTAAGTCATTAGGAGAACAATATAGTCACTATCCCGGTAGGCTAATGTTGTCTGAATTGACCGGGATGGTAATTTCTTCACAATTGCGGTATGAGCTCAACGCGGGTCTAACTTGGCTTATTGTTTATCACTGTTGGTTCCTCACCACTTGGGTTGGCTTTTGGTTTGTCAAAAATGACGTGTTTCAGGTTGTGCTGTTGGTGCTGAGTGTAATGCTGGGTGTCAGTATGCTGAGTTGGCAGCTGGCACTGAGTGCCATCTATTGTGCCCAGCTGCTTCACCCCTGGAGGCCATAGTTGGGGTGATAGAGGTGTGGGAGGTGTGGAATGGGGCTTGGGTGGGGGTGGTGGCGTGGTTTGTGGTCAAACTGTTGGTCAGTGTCTCGGCACTGTACCTGAACCACCGCTACCACCACCCCACACAGCGGCAGGCCCCACCCCCACACCTGGTGTGATTTACCACCACCCCACACAGCGGCAGGCCCCACCCCCACACCTGGTGTGATTTACCACCACCCCACACAGCGGCAGGCCCCACCCCCACACCTGGTGTGATTTACCACCACCCCACACAGCGGCAGGCCCCACCCCCACACCTGGTGTGATTTACCACCACCCCACACAGCGGCAGGCCCCACCCCCACACCTGGTGTGATTTACCACCACCCCACACAGCGGCAGGCCCCACCCCCACACCTGGTGTGATTTACCACCACCCCACACAGCGGCAGGCCCCACCCCCACACCTGGTGTGATTTGATTCATCTTATAAGTTTTTGTTTTACTTTAATGGAATCTACATTTTGTTTTGTCTTTTTGCTTAGTGGTGAGAATTATCTCTATGGACAGACATTACTCTCTGATGTTATTTGTTACTCTCAGTTTACTCTGTCTTATTGGAGGGACATTTACTTTCTTTGATGTTACTTGTTACTCACTTTTTTACCCACTTTGTTACTTTTTTAATGGTGGCGTGGAGGTAGAGCCCTCGGGTCAAAATGTGCTGTGGTTCAAGTCCCAGAGGTAGCCAGAGGGAGTATACTTTCTGTGCTGAGTTATTTGTTACTTTGTTACCACTTTTGTTACCTTTTTAATGGTGGTGTGGTAGTAGAGCTGTTGGGTCAGAATGCACAGTGGCCTGTGGCTGTGCACTGTGGTTGGAGTCCCACAGGTATTTCTGTCTTGTAGACATTACCAGGGGCGTAGGTCAGCCTCCTGTCCTTAAGTGTTCTGCACTACACCAGCCCAGCCTCAGGCCCCTCTGCTCCAAAGTGGAAAAGGGAAATGTTCCCCCGAGCTATACCTTACTAGATCATATAGCCCTGCTAGGTGACAGGCGGGCTCTTCCCCCTCCCGGCATGGCAGCTACCGGGCGTTGCTGTGTCACACGACTCCCCGGTCCCGAGTCCGACGCTCTACCACTCAGCCCCCCCTGCACCCCTGCTTCAAAGGGGGAAAAGTACAATTTGCTCCCTTTATTTACCTACAATTCCTCCTGTGTTATTACTTTTCTCTGTACAACTTCTTTTAATGGACGGACTCATTTTGTTTTTTTTCATTATTATTATTTTGTTTTTTGATTCTGAAATGGGTGTGGCGATTGCAACTGTCTTCTTGCAGTCTCATGATCTTCGGGAAAGTAATTACCATATGCAACATAGACAGTTATCTTGTTATTTTAGACTACAAAATGCGTAGAGTAAATAAAAATACACTTTTGTGTTATTTAAGGAAGCCGCCAGTTTGCCTGTGGCAGCCTGTTTACTGACGATGCGTTGATTACTGACTGTCTTGCCGACGGGACGCGTTAGTGCATCAGACATTCATATTTATAGGATGCCTAATGATCCAGCCTAACCTAACCCATCCTTAGCTAGGGTATCCTAACTGGAGGCTTCATCCCCTCACCCCCCTGATTTTATGCACCTAGGATTGCCACTTAACCTAACCTAGACACCCCTCAGATACCTGTCAGTCCAAATCCTAAGCTTGAGTCTTAATAAACCTATTCTAATTTGTCATAACCTAACTTATTCCAACAACCAATCCAATCCTATCCTAACCTAACCAATCCATTCCTAATGTAACCAATCCTACCATAATCAACTGAAATTTTCCAAACCTAACATTTCAATTGGGAATTTCAAATTATGCCAAAAGTAAGACATGCATTTGGAAAGTTTGGCAGCAAGACTTGCTGTTGCTGGTACTTTCGTGGGAGTGAGGGAATGTATGATGTTTATATAAACAAGTCTACATGTATTTCACAGATGTCATAAAAAAAATAATCCCTGTGGTTATGGTAATTTAGGAAGCACAACAAGTAGCCTGTGAAAGACTGGTTTCAATAGGAAATATGGAAGGGCTGTATCCTTCTGGCAAAGTATTATTGTTTTTTTTTTAATACCCTTAAGGGACAGCCATAGTTTGTGATAATATTTGTTACTCAATAATGTTTATGTTTTATGAATGTGCTAAACCAGATATAACTTTGTGGTAACATAGCACTACCTGAATTAGGCCAACAGCACACAAGCAGCAGCAGTTCGTCAGTGATGATAATAAAACTAGGTGGTAAATGACAAGGCATGTGGAAAGCAAGAAGATTGACAATCATGTGTACAGTAATTACCGTATGTGCAACGCCAACACTTAATTTCCCAAGCACCACACCAGCAACCACAGTGGACCAGTTGAACTGTGTCCTGTTGTGGTGAACTTGGCTAGTTAGGTTAGGTGGGGAACCGGTACACTCGTGTACCATATACTGTATACAACACCAAAATGTGAGTTACTCCAACACAGCACCAGCAGCCATAGTGGATCTGCTGTATAGACTAAAGCCACGTCCACACTAGGGGTCACGCTTTGTTGCACGTCATGTTGCCCAACTCGGGTTTTCGTGCCGCGGAGGGTCTGTGCTGCATACTTCGGGCAAATCTGGACGAGGGACATTTCATGGTGACAGCGCGCTACAATGCCCTCACAGTAGCTGTCTGGCTTCCGTTACCGCTCATTTTGATCTGCAGTACGACGCAGTGTCAGAAGATAGTACTGGTATTGAATGGTCAAGGGGCAACTCCCTACATTTTATAGAACTGCTGAAGATGCATCCATGTATGTGGCAGATGAAAAACAAGCAATACAAGGACAACTTAAGAAGTGCAATTTTAAAACAATGACGAGACAGACATTGCTTGCACCACATCATCTTTTTCTTATTCTTTTTCATTTTGTCACAACATAGTACCACAATGCTCCACATCACAGTCTCTTGAACTGCTACAGTGTTGGTATCCATTATCACCCTCTTGCAGGTCAACGGTAACTGGTGTGTTCTGCCCATTGTAGTACTACTATGGACGTCACTGGCATTAGCAAGATGACGCGGAACAGAGGACGTGGCACGATCCTAGTGTGGACGGGCTTTAACACTGTACTGTGGTGTAGGTTATTAAAAAAAAAAAAAAAAAAAAAAAGTCAAGCACACAACAAAATGGTCCTGTTGGTTCAGTATCGTCTGTGTATCTCTCTATCTATCAGTCTATCTATCTGTAGCCAGGCGCCATACTCCCATAAAGGGTGGCCGTTTGTCTTTGAGTTGTTTCACGGGGAGGGGCACTAGCCATCCGCCAACCCACTTGGTGACAGGAACGGAACACGTGTGGGTAGGTTATATGGTTACCACCCAGCTTTACAAATAGTTTCCTGGCTTACAGGAAACAATTAGGCTTGCAAATCAATGTAAAGCCACCTGGAAAGGAAAGAAGACTAATAAAAAGTGACAGGAAAGATGGGAGAAATAGGATGAGAGGACGACAGACACAGATAAAGATTGATGAAGGTGAAGATAGAAATAGGCGGCAGTACATCAAGTGAGTGGATTGAGAGAACTGTAACTTATTAAAAAATATAATTTGTTTTCCAGGCTCATGGATCAGATTGGAAGCCACCTTCAGTAGAACCAAGCTGCTGCTGCTGCTGCTTTTTTTTTTCTTTTCAAAATGATGCAAAACCAACCAGGATATTTAACCAAGATTGTCTTCATATCTCAGGACATATTGTAGTTTGCACGTCTAGAAAATGTTTTATGGTTACTATTACACATAATTAAATCATTTGTTAAGTACCTCAGCAAAAATGTTAATATAGAGTTACTGTTGTTGTTTGACACCAGTATCTTTGAGAAATTTTCTGGACATTTCTCTTGGCAGATGCCAGTGTGATCCAGCAGTATACTACACACTCACACCAGTGACCTCAACCAAGACACAGGCATTAAGGAGTAGTGGTAAACATTACCAGTAGCTTCCAGAGTTAAAATGAAAACATTCTGATGTTGAAAAGTTTAAGGCTTCAAAAAGTTATTATCCTTAAAACAGTTCTTTCTCATATTTTACTACAGTCCAGATACCAGGGTTGTGCAGTGAATAGATAAAATATACAGTATCTGTAAGCTAATGTCCATCTATCTATAACCAGACGCCGTAATCCGTAAAGGGTGGCTGCAAACAAATCGCCTCCTTGTCGTCCTGTCTCCTGCCATTTCACTGCCCTCCACCCAGCTCGCACCCCCATGTCTCATATACCTCTCCACTCCATCTCTCCATGCCATTTCACTGCCTTCCAGCCAACCCACACACCCCTCTCTCATATGTCTCTCCATTTCGTCCTCATCCTCCCCTTCCCTTTTCCCCCATCCATCTCATTCACACACTCCTCATTAGTCTCTCGCTCTCCATGCTCTGCACATGGCTAAACCACCTCAGTGTATTTCTCTGAACACTCTCTCTCATCCACACCCACAACCCACTTTCACTCCCTCATTTGTCAGTCTCTCTCCTTGTAACTCCACTTGTATGCTTCTTTCAAATACAGTGGGCTCACACAGTGCGCGAGAGATTGGGCAGTCCACGACCTCGCGCACTGGGAATTCGCGTACTGGGAATACATAATCTTAGGGAATAATTACATATGGGCGGTACCCCCTCATACCTGGACATTTTTTGGCCCTTAGAGACATAATAAAGGTCATATTTTTTAGACATTGTACTAAAGCTATAGCTACAATAACAAAAATATGGGTAGTCACCTTAACAACAGTAGACAACAGGCCTGATGACCTTAAATAACAGGGGTTCTGAGGCGCGGCAACACTTACAGCGCCGCACTCCCCACCGCACCTCCCACCGCACCAACACTTCCCTCCACAGACTCCACTTGAGCACCTTCCCCAGGAGCATCAAAGCCACTCACTTCGGCCATAAACCCTTCAAAGTCCAATGCTGACACTTCTAACATTGCATCCTTTTCATCCTCAACAGTAGAATGCCCGGGAATTTCTGCGCATCAACATGACGACACGTGACGCGCTGTGTGAGGGGTGGTCACGCACTAATAGAAAATGGCGTTTTTGAGCCACTCCTTGCCTCTGCCTCGCGTTCTGTGCGGTAAACTCGCGCATTCAAGGGTTTTTGGTTTTGATTTTTGGTCACTCGCGCACAATGCGAATCGCGCACTGTAATGACGCGCACTGTGCGAACCTACTGTATCTCATTTCCGCTGCTCTCACTCTTGACTTGTGTCCTTCCAGCAAGGCCCAAGCTTTTCTTCCATATCTCAGAGTTGGTATCCTTATACTGTCATGCAGTGACCTGTTTTTACTTCTGTGCTCACTTCTCTGTTTCTTATCACTGCTTTCAAAGAACCAGCAACCTTTCTTCCCTGGTGTACGCTTTCAAGTACTTCATCCTCTAAACTTCCCTCCTTACCCATCACACTACCCAAGTACAGTATAATCATTCAGAGACTGCTTATCCTTTATAAAGTAAACAGTTTCCCCCTGTGGCATTTCCACCTCCTTTTCCTTGTTTCCTCCTAAACCCATCAGTAGTAAGTTGTGGTCTCATATGTCTTTTGTTTGTTTCTCTTTGTCCATTGACACCTCTAGAAATCTCTCATATGTTATATGGTTAGCAAAGCAGTCTGACACTTTTTTTTATATAATTTCTCTCCCATGTTGTGATCCCGCTACAGTTCTGATCACTGTTTAATAAAATTAGGTTCTTTTATCCATCCATTCAAAATCTAATTTTCCACCTTCATCCAGCAGCTGTTCCAAGATAACCCACACGACTACAGACGTCTCCTGTCGCTGTCAGTGCCTCATCTTTTTTTTTTTTTTTTTTTTTCCCGTGGTATTTCTGCCTCTTCCCATATTTTTGACATATTTCCTTATCTTTTCCACCCACGGGGTTTATATGCCTCAGGTACTTAAAAAAAAAAAAAAAGCATTTCACAGATAAATATCACTGCTTCCTGTTTCTTTTTATTTCAGTTTTGTACTTTTTTATACAAAGTCATTATTATTCCTCCACCCTTTTTGTGTTTTCCTCACATTCTGTGGAAACATTCAAGAAAATACTTTATTTTTCCAAGTTTATTCAAGAAAATCACTTCGTTTTATTTTTTCTAGTTTCAGCTATTTGAGAGGAGCATGTGGAGTTACATGGAGAGGCAGACTGACAAATGAGGAGGTGAATGAACGTTGTGGTGTGGATGTGGGTGTGACAGAAAGCGTTAGGAGAAATACATTGAGGTGGTTTGGCCATGTGGAGAGGATTGAGAACGAGAGACTAACGAGAAGAGTGGATGTGAGTGAGGTGTAGGGAAGGGGGAAAGGGATGGGGAGGCCGAGGATGAGATGGAAGGATGGAGTGGAGAGGGGGTGTGTGAGCTGAGGTGATAGGGCGATTTGTTTGTGGTCACGCCTTACGGGATTAAGGCGTCTGGCAATAGACAGATACCGGTAGGTAGTTTAGTTTCCACTGCACATCATAATGTTTTCATCCACCACGCGTTCTTCTCGTTTTAAATTTGTAAGACGTACAGTGCTTTTATCAGTTACAGTAATTAAACCATTATGGTATAAGTTGACGTATCCCAGCATAGCTGAGCATGATTAAACCCAGCCTAATGCAGGTCTCATTACGGATAGAGATGGGAGCCCGAGAATCTCTCCCTCATCATTGATTACACTACTAACTTCAGTATAAGAAGGATTTCAAATGTATGATTATGGAAGAGAAGTTGCACTCAATTTCATAAACTAAGCAATTATTTCCCTGTACAAGGGAAAAGGGGAAAAAGTATCTGGTAATCATAGGGGCATGTGTCTTCATAGTGTAATAGGAAAAGTGTATGGTAGGATACTTGACAGAATTAGGGAAATAAGAGAGGAATCACTCATCTTAAATGCCAGGACCAACTTGCCTAGCCCGGGCTCCTACGCTCCTCATGGGGCAACGTAGGATTAGATGATGGATGGATGGATGGAATAGTTGAAGAAGAACAGGAAGGTTTCAGGAAGGGAAGAGATGTAGATCAGATATTCATCCTAAGGTGTTTAGTGGAAAGGTTTCTAGAGATGGGAAAGAAGTTGTATGCAGCCATCCTGGATTTGGAGAAAGTACATGACAGAGTGGGTAGACGAGGAATGTGGAAAATATTGAAAAATTACGGAGTAAATGGAAAGCGTTAAATTCCGTGAGAAGTATGTTACGAGGGTGCTACGGCTGCAGTGCGTGTGGACAGTGAACTGAGTGAATTTTTCTGTCTGAATGTTGGATTGAAACTGATGTGTTATGTCTCCATATTTGTTCAGTTTGTATATGGATGGAGTTATAAAAGAGATACAAGGTAGGGCAGTGGATGTTGGAGCGGCCCTAATGAGAGAAGGCAGCGTTTGGAAACTCTGTTCTGTTGTTTGCAGATGTTACTGTATTGTTAAATGAAGACGAAGGGGAACCTCAAGGTTTGGTGAGTGAATTTGGGGAGTTTGTAAGAAACGGAATCAAAACTCGAAAGGTGAATGTAGGGAAGAGTAAAGTTGTGGTCTTCCAGAGAAATGAAGTCACAGTGCACACTGAAGCTGGATGGTGAGGAAATGGAAAATGTGAATGCATTTACGTATTAGGGTAGTGTGATGAGTAAGGATGGAAGTTTGGAGCATGAACTGCTGGAAAAGGTACAACAGGAAAGAAAGGTTGCTGGTTCATTGAAAGTAGTGATAAGAAATAAGGAAGTGAGCATGGGAATCAAAGTCACTGCGTGATGGTATTGTGATACCCACTCTAACGTTTGGAAGCGATGCTTGGACCTTGTTGGAAGGGCACAGGTCAAGAGTGAGAGCAGTGGAAATTCATTTCCAATAACTCAAATAACTTGTGAGTTATATGTTTGAGAGGAGCATGTGAAGTTTCATGGAAAGATAGACTGATAAATGAGTAAGTGAAGAAGCATTATGGTGTGGATGTGGATGTGATAGAACGCATTAGGAGAATTAGACTGAGGTGGTTTGGCCATGTGGAGAGGATGGAGATTGAGTGATTAAGGAGGAGAGTGTATGTGAGTGAGGTGGATAGGGGTGGAGAGGTTGGAAGACACTGAGGATGAGATGAAGTGATGGGGTGGAGAGATATACGAGAAAGGGAGTTGTAAGTTGTGGGGAGGGCCTGGAAGTGGCAGGGAACAGCGGGACATGGAGGTGATTTGTTTGTAACCACCCCGTGTCGAATTAAGGCGTATGGTTATAGATAGATCGCAAGTAACATGTTAATTCCAGTGTCCATTAGAGGGATGTTATTCTGAAATAATATATTAATTCCAATGTCCATTAGATGGATGTTATTTGAAATAATATGTTAATTCCAGTGTCCATTACATGAATGCTATTCGGAAATAATATATTAATTCCAGTGTCCATTTAGATGGATGTTCATCATTATCCGGACCTCCTTTCTCACCCTAGGGCAGGGTGAGGAGTAGGAATGTCCAGTCAGCCCAGTCCAATGGGCCACGCTTCCATTCACCTATCATTCAAGCCCCCGGAATCTTGGCTCTATCGGCTACGCCAAAACGATTCACCAGATTCTGTAGCTTCACATAAACGTATCCGATTGAGTCAATCCGGATGCTGCCACGTCACAAAGGGGTGCCAAATCCCTGATCATGCACTTTTCCTCACAACATTCATCCAGCCAGCTCGACCTCTTGTCAGTTCCCTAGCCTCACCGACTTCCAAACCTCTCTTCCTCACACACTCATCCACCATCTCTCTCCTCCTTGGCCTACCTCGCCTCTTCTTTCCTTCAGATTTGCTCTGATATACCTTTTTCACCACTCTCTTCATATCCTTTGCCTTCATATGACCATAGCATTTCAGTACACTCTCTTCGGTTCTGGTGTCCACTTCCTCACTCCACATCTTTCACGAACCACATTATTTCGTATCCTATCCACCCTCTGTACTTCACTTAAATTCCTCAGCAGTCTCCTCTCCACTGCTCTTAATCTTGACTTTTCATTTTCATGCAAGCCCCGTGCAGCTGCAGCACTCAAGCCTCTCTTTCTTCTCAAGGCCTTCATAGCACCAGCTAGTTTTCTTCCCATTACTCTTTTCTACATTTACTCTCAAGGCACGACGCTCACAGACCTCAGCAAAATTCTGCACTAGCCCTCCAAGTTCTTGTACGGTACTTGCAAGCAGTACTGCATCATCAGCATACAACAATTTGAGATATTCTATCCATCACGATTCATTACCAACGCCATCCCTCTCTCAATTATACGTGTTATTACTTCTCTCATCACCCCATCCATATATATATTAAACAGCCATGTGGACATCACACAACTTTGTCGCACGCCCACAACGACCGTGAACCGTTCACTTAGATGCCCATTAACCTTTACACATGCTTCACTACCATCATAAAAACTCTTGACGGCACCTAACAGCTTACCATCTACACCATACATGCGCAAACCTTTCCACAATCCTTCTCTGTCCACTTTCTCGTATGCTTTTTCCAGATCCATGAATGCCATAAACACCTTATGGTCCTTCTCACGAGCCTTCTCTGTTATCAGTCTCACTGCAAATATTTGATCCACACATCCTCTGCCATTCCTAAAGCCACCCTGTTCGTCACTCACAAAGACTTCTGATATCTCTCTTACTTTTTCTGTAACAATTCTTCCACATACCTTCCCTACCACACTCAAGAATCTTATGCCACGATAATTCTTGCACTCACCTCGCTCCACCTTTATTTTTGTACAGGGGTACAATCACAGCCTTTTTCCACTCTGCAGGCACAGTTTCACTCATCCATGCCTTCTTCCATATCTCCAACAAGCACTTCATTCCACTCTCTCCACTGCACTTAAACATCTCTGCATACACCTCATCAACCCCAGTTGCTTTCCCATTTTTCAGCCGCTTCACAGCACTCTTCACCTGTGCGAGTGTCACGTCTCCTGGTACTGCATTCCTTCTGTGCACAGCCCCCAAACCAATCATGGTTACAGCCTTTCTGCTCTCTCTATTCCAATTCATCAGGCTGTCAAAATATTCTTTCCATCTGGTCCTTACTTCATGCCCATGGGTTAATATTCTACCACCTACATCCTTCACACTATCACATTTCTTTCCGCTTTCACTTCTACATTTCGGCACCTCTTTCCAGATGAACTTCCTATTTTCAGAGTAGTTTGCATTCATTTTTCTTCCTAGATCATCATTACCTCCTCCTTTTTCCTCTTCACTAGTCTCTTTATGTGCTTCTTGCTCTCAATATATTCAGTTATTTCAACTGAACTCCTGTCCTGTAACCACTTTAGCCACTTCTTAAGAATAACATCCATCTAGTGGATGTTATTCAGAAGTAATATATTAATTCCAGTGTCCATTAGATGGATGTTATTCTGAAGTAGTATATTAATTCCAGTGTCCATTTGATGGATGCTATTCTGAAATAATACCCTTAGTGGTTAGCGTAATTTCTTATACAGTATAGGTGGTGTAAAACATATTTGGAATATAAATGTTATATTTCCTTTCATTCACCTGTTAAACCTCAATACATAATTACATGATCATTTACTGACAAACTGTCAAATTATGTTTTCAGAGGCGTAGGTCATCTAACAGTAGAGGAAGTGACATTTAATACATTCTCAGCGTAAAGCATAATGTCATTCAACCAGCCAACAACCAAGGATGCCACCTGCTCTACTTCTGTCAAGTCATTCTGGTATGTAAAGTTGCTGTCTATATGCCTCGTCATTAGTTCAGATGAGATATGAAAAAATGCATAAATTCTCAGAAATGACCTCACAAATAATCTGTATGTTGATCTCAGTTACTGTCTGTTTACTCCCTGATGTCTATGGCTTCAGAGGAACCCAGGTTTTTAAAAATTTGTCACAATAGATCAGAGATACTCTCTTGTAATGAAAACATCTTGCAAAGCAGATTCTGAGGAATCAAGCTCCAAAGCATAGCTTTTTGATACACATTCAAGACTGTTGTACAGAAATGTCTATTTTAAAAACATTTATACATTTTCGTTTTGGTTCTGTTGCTTTTTGCAGTTTAAAAATCTGTGTAAAAGTATTAGTTATGGATTCTGTTGGAACTGTTTGGTGACATTTTCTTGTTGCAGTGAGTGACCATAACAAGTAAAATATACTGTACAGTACTTTAAAAACGCCATGCCCACAGAAATCCACTAATCTCTGAACTGATTTTCAAAGTTCCTTTTCACTATTAGCAGGCAACACAGCATCATCTGCACACATCATATTTAAGTTAGTAGCCTTCACTGTTCACTCTCAGTCCCATCCCTCTCTCCTTGACTCAAGTTTTAGTCCCACTCATAACCTTTGTCACACACATGTTGAATAGTCATGGTGACAACACTCACTCCAACACTGACATTGAAATACTGTACCTACCCAGACAACCACCTACTTTTACTTGTGCTTTGTTACCATCTAAAGATTATCCCATTCAACAGCTTTCCATTCATGCAACACAGTAGCTTGTACTGTTGTCCACAGTCACCTTGTTTTCCCTGCCATACAGTGTTACCTTGTCCATTAATGCCATAAAGTGTGTACAATCTTTCTCACGTGCACTATTTGTCACTGCAAATATTTGATTCACACAGCCGCATCCATATTTGTTACTCACAACTTAGGATTAATGAGTTGGGAGCAGTTGGTTTTGGAAAACTAGTGGAGTGCATACAGAGAGTGTTTGGTTGGGACTTCTTGTGTATGGTGTAGTGAGAGTGGCATCCATCCATCCATCATCCAACCCATTTTTTGACTCTTCAGGAGTGTAAGGGCCTGGGGCTAGGCAACTTATCCTTGACATTAAGCACAAGAGCGACCAGTTGCTTTTCCCTAAGTGGGATTTTGTGGGTAAGAAACCCCAACCACCCCTCAGATGTAAGCACTTACGGGCCACAGCCAACTGGAGTACCTTAACCCACTAGAGCACCAGGCATCATAAAGAAGAGAGAGAGAGACCAATAGTTGGTTTGGACCGAAGCATGTACATGCCAATACTGTTCTGATAACAGGATGTTGTTAGAGACTCAAGTGTTTTCTAGATCTGCTGTAATCATCCTCATTTTTTTTTTTTTTTTTTTTTTTTTTTAATACAAAATAGACTCGTTGTCCCAAGTATGATGAGCCAGAAGAGAGATCAGGCTCATGCTCTAACCATCCTGTTGTGTGTACAAAATGAGAAACCAGGGCTTTGTTCACCCCCGCTGATCATGATAACTTTGCTGGCATATCAGCGAAGTGGTGCTTGTTAGGCCAGGGTGAGCAGCAGTGATTACTCCCGTCACACCATCTGCTGTGGAAACAAAATCAATCAAAATACTGGAAACTATGTTTGGTGCTGGCTGACAGTGACTGCTGAATTATAGTAAATGACATCATGGACTCTGTTATTTACCTAAGACTACCTCCTACAGAACTTCAGTCATGTCTGAAAAATACTGTGAAATTCTAGTTTTGAGCCTGTACTTGGTGTTGACAATAACCTTGTTTTTCTTATCGTTTTTGCTAATAGCCTATAGTGCTTTCATTCTACGGTAAATTTATCACAGATGAAACAAAATAACACCAAGAGAATGTAACTACACCCAAGATTCAGCAGTGATGAATGAATTTCCATTTGTGACGAAAGTTTGTTTATGTTATGAAGGCTGCATTGTCTTGGTATCTTTTCACATCCCAGCATGATTGCTTTGTTGGCGTGTGGACTGATATTGGAACAACCATGATTGCCAAACAGAAGGCAAGTAGTGCACTTACCATTGATGATGATAGCTTGCTAGGGTAATGTGAATGCAGCCCAGGACAGGATGTGGATGATTAAAAGAAGCAAGCATAAACTGTACTACTAATATTGTTTGCATAACACCGCATTTAAATTATCATATATTATTTGTAATTTATTGGAAGTAAGAAGTTAGTTGTTTACTCTCAAATCTTGTTAGCTACAGTAGTAACCGAGCTTCAGGTCCAAACAACTTGTTGTTGTTGTTGTTGCCCTAGACTCATCTGAATGTGATTGTGGTGAACTAGACTGAAGTTGCCTTTGTCTTGCAGTCTGTCATCCTCTTGTCAGGGGATAGGAAGAGAGTCAAGGGACATTTGTTCAACCCATATTGGTGCCAGCACATGAAGGCATATCTCTCAGCAGCCTGAAGAGGCACTGGGCACTATATATGGGAATGGCTGCTCCTGTCTTCCCCAGATTTATACCACTAGCTTAGACACTGGTAAGGACTAAGATGTATGGCACCTAAGACATGTTTTCTCCTCAGAAATATATAATCAGTCTAGTGCAGATATGATATTGGAGTAATTGTACCAGCAGTTGTAAGGTTGTTTTGGGAGATACAACACTTTCAGCCCCTTGGTCTCTATCCTTACACTTGAAGAGACTGCAAGTCAGGCCATTACTTCTCCCAAGTAAAGTTTGACCCAATCAAGCTTTTTTTATTTTTATTTTTTTCAGTTGCAAATATAATTTTTCCATCTGAACAGTTTATTAAACTTGTTACCAAATCATGCTGTGAGATTGCCTTCATGTTTTGCATATTACTATTTTTCCTATAAACGCTATACTGTAGCTAAAGTGTTGAAGTAGTATGGGTGTATGTAATGCATGAGGAAAGAAGTGTTAACAAAGAGTGTAAAAAGGTGAAGTTAAAGGAAGACTGAGGAGAGGAAAACAAGAATGTGGTGGAGAGTTACCATGGAGGAATATTTGAGTGAAGGTGGCATGATGGAATGGTGATGTGTTGTGATAGTCTTTGTGGTATTGGAGGAGTGTATGAGAATGGTATGAAGTGGCATGATGGAATGGTGGTGGGTTGTGATTCTCTTGACAGTAATTTTGTTTAAGCTGTCTTGCATGAACTGTGGCTTCGGCATCTGGCATTAGAAAGAAGGCTAGATATCCTTGGTTGACACTGAATGTACAGCAATTCATACATATAAGTCAGGGGTGGGCTCAAAATAGTACATCTTTTGATATAGCTACAACTGGTACATGAACTGAATTGGAAGAAACTAGCATATCAGCTTTTTAGTTGGCTAGCAGTGGAGAGTTATAGCATAAAAGGCAACATATAAGTGAATTACTGTATGGCATAATAAGCTTACTCTTTATACACAGGCCTGTGAAAATCATCCATCTGGTGAACAAGGGACCATTGAGGAAGGCATGTTGCAGATAGGCCAGGACAAAGTGCAGTTGGAGTGTGGTGTCACTGGGCTAGTTTGTACTGTACTCTACTTTCTTTCCGTTTACTAGTAGGTAAAATAATTTAATGCCTACAATGTTTTGTTTCTGTACAGTGCCAAAATTAGGGTTCCTATCTCCTAATCACTGTGGTCAAAATCACATTGATGTTGGTTAACTACATCACCCAGACACTTAAAATACCCTTGGAGTGAACATTGCCACTCATCAGAGCATCCATGTAAGCTAGACTTACCAGTGCAACTTGCATGTCAGCTGCTGCTGAATCTCATCATCTGTAGTTTACCTTTAGAATGTGGATTCATAATTTGGGAAAAATTTCTTTCAAGGGGAAATTTGGACATTTTCTGGAGGTTGTGTGTATTGTGATAAAAATGAAAAGGGAAAATTCATTTGAATGTTTGCACAAAACGAAGAGAATTTCCGTCTCTCCTGTGTTGTGAGTCAGCATCATAAACATCTGTAGTAAGACTGTAACACTGAGGAGTTTGTAATGGTGCTTGAGCTGTTAGGTATAGTACCAGTGCCATTACCATCCCTGGCCTCAATTGTGCAAGTGTATTCATGAATAAAAGCTATTAATTGCTTGTGTCTGGTATTCAGATTAGGAGTGGGAAATGTCATAAGCAGATGGACTGGGTGAAACTGGCAGGCTTTAGAATAAAACCCTCTTTATTGGCACAAAGGGTGTGGTGCTGTATACCCGAGCACAGCCTAGAATGTGGTAACTTTACATCGCTCAGCAGGGTAGAGAATTGTCAGTGTAAAATCATTGGCAAGGCATACACTTCCTTGCCATTAACCTCCTGTGGGATGGTCTTGTGCATTCCAACACAGCCATAAACTGTAGGTGCATAACATTGTTCACTTATATGTTGTGTTGGCATCTAGTGCAGCTGCCTTTTTTTTTTTTTTTTTTTCTCTCCATAGCTTCGTGTTAGGACATCCGTCACATTTCAGTTTTCTTTTATCATGATTTTGAAGTGAGTTCCTTTTTTTCTGTTTCTTTTATTTACTTAAGGACAGACTGCTTGTCCTTGCTGATGTAGGCCATGTAATATGCTGCCTCATTTTTGTTGGTCTCCCCTTCAGTTAGTTCTTTTCCTTTGTAGTTTGTTATTTATATTTTCCAATTGTTTTCCATATGTTTTTACCATGTTTGTCTTGCATCTTACCCATAGAGATGTTAGTTTTGCTGCTTTCACTCGGGTTTGTGTTTTGCCGTCGGCTTCATATTCCCTACACTGTCTGCTGGGGAAATGGACGCCAGGTGTAGGTTCTCCATGCCTTCCTTCTCCGTCTCTCTCATTGCCCATGTAAGTAACTGGCCGAGTCACATCTTCCTGTGTCATCTCCCTGGTGTAGGACTCCTTTGATGTTTGGTCTCCAAGACACCTTTGTTATCCTGAAATGAATTCCACCCAACAATGTAAATTATTTCCTGGCTTATAGGAAACCATCTGACTTGTCAGTGTAAAGCCACCTGAAGTAATAAAATGTGACTGGAAAGATGGGAGAAATAGGAAAAGAGGGCAGGCACAGGAAAAGAGTGATAAGGGCGAAGGAAGAAGTAGGCAGCACTACATCAAGTGAGTGGATGATGGTTACCCCCACCTACCACCTCCCAGAATAGCAACCGCTTAAAAAGAAGAAAACGCGGCAGGACAGCTGGGCCGCCTGGTGGCGCCATGTTTACATCTGGAAAGCTGGATGTGGGAGGTGAGTATTTCAGTTTTTTGGGGTGTCTGGTATAATATTTAGCACTGCTGGTATAGCATATATCGACTATGAACACTGGTAGATTCTGATGGTAGGGCATTCTATCGTAACTAGAGTCTGTCTTCTATGGAATTTGAAGAAATTTGTGACCATCCAAAGCCGTGGCCTGTGTGACGAAATAATAATATGGCGTAGGTAGTGGGCTTATCATACAAAATAAGTACCTATAAAATATAGAAGGTACCTGGATACTCACAGAACATTATTGGTAGCAGTCCAGCATAAAATTATGTACATGTGTTTGGTGCAGCATGATTTTGAAATACGGTTTGGTTGTAGGTGTTGCAGGTATATAATTTTAATTGGTGGATGCATTTGAGCCTTACAGATTGAATTGTTTGGCTTATAGCCCGGTAAAAATAGTGTCATTATATTTTTACAGGTATTTGCAGGGCGTCTACTACCAGTTCATGTCTGTACGGTCCACTCCCACAGGTTACAAAATATTTGTAAAAACATCTGTATATGATGGACTCATGTAATATGTCTTTCACAGATTTGTCAAGGTGCCTTGTTTGTAAATTTGGGTTGGCGGGGAGGTAAAACAGAGGCTTGCCAGACAGATCAAATATAATGTGGCTCTAATTCAGTACAATATGAAGTAGACTTGTAACTACAGGTTAACGTGCTGGCATAACACATGAGTTAGATTAATGAGTATGTGCCATCAGCTTGATTTATGTAGTGTTATAGCATATATCCTTTTAATATAAGTCCTGTGTCTTAATCTGGCCTGTTTTTCTTCATTTATGGCATATATATTTCTGTAGCGTGTGGCCAACATTTTTGTACTGGGACAGCATATGTCCTTTACATTTACAGGAATTTAGCACCACATTTCAGTATTCAGCCAGGTTAAACATTTAATAATGGAATATTAAATTTTTGTATTGTTTGTAAAGCAATATGAAAGTCTTGGAGTAGATAAATGTCTCTGCTCTGAATTCTTACATTGCCTACTTCATATATAAACTTAGATTTACTTTGGTAACACGTTAAAGTGTTGTCAAATAGGATGTAGGCCTCACCCCTGCTGTCTATACACATGGCTACCTTTTTGAAAATACACTTTTAAGTCAACTTATGTTTTTTCAAAAGAAGTGATAACCATACCAAAGATATCCCTATTCCTGAAGGTTCTTTTGATATTTACATTTCATAATAAAACCTTTATCTGATTGTTTGGTGTAATATTTTGCCACTAATAGTAGGGTTGACCCCCACCTCACCCTAATTGTAGCTGAAGAGAGTTCACAGCATCCATAAATTGTTTGATTTTGTTATTAAAAGCACCATTAGTAGCCACAGAATCTGGTGCTTGAATGTTTTTCCCTTATACTGTAATTATCACCAATCCAGCTGATCAAAGTAAGGCCTTTAGGAGAAGTTAGAGGAAAGTAAATAGTGACGATACTAAACTCTGTTTACTTTAACTTGGCGTAAAATTGCCATCTAACCATCTTCAGTGTTCTGTAATAAGAGATTAGCACTAACATAGACAATGGTGCTAGTCACGAAGAGGTGCTATGGGAAGGATATGGAGTCACAGGCCAGTAGGTTAGTATTGTGGTAGTTGTCATAACTATGCATGATATTTTTCCGTGTCAATCAAGGAGGTTGGGTAAATCATTGTGTAAATAGTTCTTTATCCCAGTATGCTTTGAAGAGACTTATCAGAACAGTTAATTAAAAAATTATAATATGGCTAGTTTATTTTGCATTTACTGTGGTGTATTCAAAAGTGCTGTACGAACGCAGATTTGAATTTAAATTTCTACGACAGAAAAGACAATCTCGAAAAATTTATTTGACGTCTCTTAAAATCTGATATTAACACTCAGTCTTATTTACAGCTATTACGGTTTTTTTTTTTTTTTTAAGTGAAAAGGGTCTGAATGGCACTGGGGTAATTATGGAAGGAAAATAACGAAATATTGGCAGCTCGAAGTATTCATAATATCCACTTCCGGCGTCTCGGGGCTATAAAAGGTGAGCACCAGCGTGAGCGAGTCACTCTCCTTAGCGTTGTAAAAGTGGTAAGTCGTATACATTTATCATTGTGTTATTAACCGCTAAGGTGTAGTTTTATCGGATTTTTCGAGACATCAAAATGTCTTCCTCTGACGTGGAAAAAGGCGGTGGTGACCGCGGTGAAGAGCGGTTTTCTGTTGGAAAATGTTGGATTCCCAAACCCTTTTGGCAATGGGTAATTGAACTAGTCTATTTGTCAGTGTTTGTGTGTAATGTTGTTTGTGTTTTTATCCTGGAGTTTAATATTCTTGCCAGTAATCCCGATGAAGTGATTGGATCCCCGCCTGAACTTCACAAACAGGATTGGCTGGGTGGACCTGTCCTGCCTAGACTCAGGATGGAAATTTGGTGTTACTTTATCATTGAAATATTGATTGTAATGTTGGGATGTGTGATGAAGTGTTTTTGGAATGTACTTTATCTGTTGCCGGTGATGGTAGTTGGTGTGTTGCTGAAAATCCTTCCGTATTTTGCCTTGCAGTGGGCAACAAGCTCCCTTTTTTATGTTGAAGTGTTGCTTCCCCACCAGAATGAAGTGGGTGATTTTGGCACGCTATGGAATGTTAAGGTAACGTATGTGGGTTGGGTGTTTGTGTGGTCTTTTGTTCAGTATGGTGTTTGTATTTTGGTGTTCTGGTCCGTATATCGTTGGCAGCGGGATGTGGAACGCCTGACAGTGTGCTACGAGATCAGAATGAGGCAGGCAGAAAAGCAGTTTTGGGAAGCTGTGGAGCAGATGGCCGGCACTGAAAGGTGTGTTATTGAGAAGGAAACTGAGGGAGGCGCGGCTTTAAGGCAAGTAGAACCGGTGGTGGTAACAGGTAACCCATTCCTGACCGTTACCTATGGCAAAAATGACCACCTCTTTTATGATCACTATCCCTGAGCGGTTGGTTTTGATTTGAATTGTTTTCTGTTTCACCTTAGTTTCTGACAGGAAATTATTCTTATTTTATCGTATACGTTTTGCAGTATTTTTTGCTCTTGCTTTTGTTGCTTGAAGTTCTTTGACAAGGAATTGGGTTGTAAGGAATTGGAGACTGAGGAAGAGGCCCATCCCTGGCTAAACAAAACCCTCAGATTGATGATAATTCCTTACGCGAACCCCCAGGGGTGATGGATTGTGCAGTACTGTAGTAAGGCAGTACAATCCAGCCAAAGGCCTACCACTTGTATGTTTAGTCTGGGGTTAACTTTCGGAATTACACCCACTGACGGCCACTGAAAATTATTAGCTCATTACTAAGCTTGTAATTCTAAGCACTTTTTCTTACATAAATGTTAATGAAATAGTTTAGTTCACACTTTAAAATTAAAAGATAACTTTTTAAAAAAGTTCGTACATGGGAATAGAATTCTATTTTATAGGCTTAAATTTCTTGCCTCCTTGTCTGTTAAGTGGGACTCGATGCCTTTCCCGCTTGCATATTTCCTTTCTTATGGGTAATCATCACCAGGAACCCTCAGCCAGGAACAACGCTCGCCCCGTCATTTCTAAACTAACCATAGGTTTTTCACGAAAATATGCTCAGTGTGTTTCCCAGGCTAAATTACTGTTTTGATATACCCAAAATTTACCTGTCCCACTGGGGCTGCTTGGCTGAGGTGGCTGGCTGTGGTACTGAGACGAATACCCATACAGAACGGAAATAGGCTTCCCGCTTGTGGTCATGGCATCAATTGTGACCAGTGCTGGCGCCAAGTAACCAAAGTGAGCGGCTGGGGTTCACAGTTTCCGATATTTAACAGGGAAAGTACAGGTAAATATAGAGTAAATGTATTTGTGTAGCATGTAATATCTTAGGTGTGATAAAGTGTTTGATAGCAAATACTCAGCAATATGTAACCTTTGGTGCTAAATTACGATGCTAATATAAGCTGATAAATACCTACAAATGCCCTGATTGCGGGCATTTCTCGCCTCTACAGTTTTACGGCCAGTATGCAGTTATAGAAATAAACTGCTACAAGGATGGAAGAAGTGGTTTATCTTGACCCAGAGTATATGGTGTGTAAAGCATCCCGTGTATAGTGTATGGTGTGTAAAGCATCCCGTGTATAGTGTATGGTGTGTAAAGCATCCCGTGTATAGTGTATGGTGTGTAAAGCATCCCGTGTATAGTGTATGGTCTGTATAGCATCCCGTGTATGGTGTGTAAAGCATCCCGTGTATAGTGTATGGTGTGTAAAGCATCCCGTGTATAGTGTATGGTGTGTAAAGCATCCCGCGTATAATGTATGGTGTGTAAAGCATCCCGTGTATAGTGTATGGTGTGTAAAGCATCCCGTGTATAGTGTATGGTCTGTATAGCATCCCGTGTATGGTGTGTACAGCATCCCGTGTATAGTGTATGGTGTGTACAGCATCCCGTGTATAGTGTATGGTGTGTACAGCAGCCCGTGTATAGTGTATGGTGTGTAAAGCATCCCGTGTATAGTGTATGGTGTGTAAAGCATCCCGTGTATAGTGTATGGTGTGTACAGCATCCCGTGTATAGTGTATGGTGTGTACAGCAGCCCGTGTATAGTGTATGGTGTGTACAGCAGCCCGTGTATAGTGTATGGTGTGTACAGCATCCCGTGCATAGTGTATGGTGTGTAAAGCATCCCGTGTATAGTGTATGGTGTGTAAAGCATCCCGTGTATAGTGTATGGTGTGTACAGCAGCCCGTGTATAGTGTATGGTGTGTAAAGCATCCCGTGTATGGTGTGTAAAGCATCCCGTGTATGGTGTGTAAAGCATCCCGTGTATAGTGTATGGTGTGTAAAGCATCCCGTGTATAGTGTATGGTGTGTAAAGCATCCCGTGTATGGTGTGTAAAGCATCCCGTGTATAGTGTATGGTGTGTAAAGCATCCCGTGTATAGTGTATGGTGTGTAAAGCATCCCGTGTATAGTGTATGGTGTGTACAGCATCCCGTGTATAGTGTATGGTGTGTACAGCATCCCGTGTATAGTGTATGGTGTGTACAGCATCCCGTGTATAGTGTATGGTGTATACAGCATCCCGTGTATAGTGTATGGTGTGTACAGCAGCCCGTGTATAGTGTATGCTGTGTACAGCATCCCGTGTATAGTGTATGGTGTGTAAAGCAGCCCGTGTATAGTGTATGATGTGTAAAGCAGCCCGTGTATAGTGTATGGTGTGTAAAGCAGCCCGTGTATAGTGTATGGTGTGTACAGCATCCCGTGTATAGTGTATGGTGTGTACAGCATCCTGTGTATAGTATCCTAAGGCCGCCATAATAAACATCCGTGGTAAATATTTTTGTACGTACTGTACTTAGTAAATAAGGAGGAGGGGAGAGTCTCATTCTCCTAAGTCTTTTATTGCATCAGCGTTAAAATAAACTAACCTAACCTGTTTTAACCTAATCCAACCAAACCTGATTTTAACCAGATGCGATAGATGTGTAGAAAAGAGAAATTGCTTAAAAAAACAGAATAATAAACATATTAATTGCAGTGTTTGTTAGTTGGTGTAATTCCAATACAATACCACTATGGTAAGTAACTTATATAGTGGCGCCTATGAAGTTACAAGGATTATTTATTAACCTCTTGATAGGTGTAACTCCAAACCTTGTCTCTCAGTCCATTTAATTCTTTACTGTGCTCTATAGTGTATAGAAGTTATAATTATAACTCAAGCCTCTCTCCCCTTACCCCCTCCCCCAAAACAAATATATATTGCCTAAACATACTGACATGATTCTTAAAACATTATACTTGTCCCCTTTTCATTCGCCGATAAAACACGACATAAAACAGTAATATCATAAGGGTATAAAGCAACAAATTGTGTCAGTCACCTTGACAGACGACAATGACTGGCCTGCCCTTCTTCCTGTGGTAGAAAAGTACAGTATAGAGGAAAGCAGGCACTTCCAAAATAGCCCAATTTTATCCATATTGAAAACCTTGGCTTTTTGTAGCCACCTTCCTTCAATGTCTTCACAAGAGGAAGTGTAGTGACAGGCAGCAGATGCTTTACTGATCGTAGTGATACCCACTCTGTTTGACAAACTGGTTCAGCCATCATTTACTCACACAAAAACACCTGGATTGACTGTACTTATATTGTACATCTTTACCATAAATTTTCTTGTTCTTTTGACACAAGTGAATGTCTTGGATGTACTGTACAACTTTACCATAAACTTGCTTGTTCTTTTGACACAAGTGAATGTCATTGATGTACAACATTACCATAAACTTGCTTGTTCTTTTGACACAAGTGAATGTCATTGATGTACAACATTACCATAAACTTTCTTGTTCTTTTGACACAAGTGAATGTCATTGATGTACAACATTACCATAAACTTGCATGTTCTTTTGACACAAGTGAATGTCATTGATGTACAACATTACCATAAACTTTCTCGTTCTTTTGACACAAGTGAATGTCATTGATGTACAACTTTACCATAAACTTGCTTGTTATTTTGACACAAGTGAATGTCGTTGATGTACAACAACTTGCTTAATCTTTTGACACAGCTGAGTGTCATCGATGGGCAGATTATGTTCACGATGGGCACAGATATACTTCATTAATATATTCTCTTAATTAATACATCATCCCTCACATGGCATCTTTCCACACGTTGCAATCCCATCCGAGTTGCAACATCAATCTTGTCACGGTTCCTTCTCACTGTGCAAACTGTGCATTCGTTGACACCACTTGCATGAGCACCATCAGCCCCTTATTGTGTTGCCTAAACACCGTAGCTTTTCCTTTATAGTGTACATATTAAGGGTTACACACACACACACACACACACACACACACACACACACACACATTTTCTGATCAGCTATCTACTTAAATACACTGCTATACGTACACTCAGTAAACAACTGTATTACCATTATGTGTAGAGGCCATGAACCATGCTGGCACACACACGTACCTATCCACACACACTTTCACCATTTTTCTGATCAACTAACTAGTTAGTTAACACAAGAGTTAACAGTTGCTATTCGTACACTTAGATAAACAACTGTATTACCATTATATCTAAAGTCCATGAACCATGCTTGCATGTATAGGTCTTTTCAATTGATGGCAGCTCTTTCGTGTCACAACATTGAGTCATTTCCATCCCCAAACCCACAATGCCGACATTTCCCCTGCATAACATCATCCTAAGTCTTTAATTGGTCTACCTCTGGCCATGTTTTCCTACACACTGATAGCTATGATCCTCCTCATATCCGTTTATTGCAGCTGCAACTTGTGGCATCAATCATCCCGGTTAGCATAAGTCTTAGGCAATGCCAAGTAACACGGTGAGTCCAGAATAATGTGAGTCTGACATTCCTTCATTCCATTTGATACGGAATGATGCACAACATTACACTTTGTTATACTGAATTTACTGTTGATGTATTCAGCTAATGCGTGTTGTGAGTGACATTCCTTCACCCCATTTGATACGCAGTGATACACAACAACATTACACTTTGTTATATTGAACTTACTGTTGATTTATTCAAGTACTACGTTACTGAACCCAACAGTTTCGTCACTTTTTTTTTTTTTCTTTTTTCAATTTAACTTGTCGCAGATGTGTTTGTCATTCATCCTGTTGCTTGGAGCTTAGTGGTAAAATGAGATTAAGTACTTTGAATCCTTTCCGTAATGCTTCTTTGTGACGTAGCATCATATTCCAGTGTTAGTTTCTTGCAGCTCCAGAGAGAGAGATGGCAGTTTTAGGTAAAGGTAAAGAGTATACAGTAATGAGTGTGTGAGGTGTGAAAGGACAGATGACAGTCGATCAGGGCACGTGTAACAAATCTCGTGGTTTTATTCTTTATGGGGACCAATAGGAAGTACAGGTAGTCTCGTTCGGTTTACGGAAAATTCGACCTTCTGTATTATTGTTTTTATTAGTAGTAGTAGTGTTTGTGGGGCAGAGATGTTAGAGTTCTCGTGTATTCGTTTTAATGTTATTGCTGATATTTGTGTGTTGGCAAGAGGAGCAGATGAAACTGCAGCAACTGGTTGTGTATTACTGGGTAAGACATTGATTGGTTTATTGTTGTGAAGATATGAAGAATACGTGTGGGTTGCCACACACACCCTTCAGCAAGCACATTTATGCAGTCTGTGGTTACAAATGTGTACAAATAGTGTACAACAAAAGGAGATGGTGGGTCTTCTCACACACACCCAACAGAGATGTTGTAGCATACCTTTAGTATGTATATACTATAAAATGTGAAGGAATCCATAAGATGTATCATCTATACAGAACAGAAAAGTAGCACTGGAGAAGTTTATGATGGATTGGTGCATCAAATAAGTCTGATCGGTGCACAGGGAGTGCGATGTAAACAAAGCCAACGCAGTAGTAGCATTGGTGGTGGTGGTATGCTTAACTACCACCACCAACATTAATACTAAAACTATTGCCACAACTATTGCTACTACTACTACTAATTATGATTATAATTTTGTAATAATATTAATCAGTATCATCATCATCCGGACCTCCTTTCCCACCCTAGGGCAGGGTGAGGAGCAGCAATGTCCAGACAGCCCAAATTTTGCCCAGTCCAATGAGCCACGCTTCCATTCACTCATTCAAGCCCCCGGAATCCTGGCTTTATCGGATACGCCAAAAACATTCACCACGTTTTGTAGCTTCACATAAACGTACCCGATTGAGTCCATTCGGACGCTGGCACGTTAAAAAGGGGTGCCAAATCCCTGATCATGCACCTCTTCTCACAGCATTCATCCAGCCAGTTCGATCTCTTGTCAGTTCCCTAGCCTCACCGACTTCCAAACCACTCTTCCTCACACACTCATCCACCATGTCTCTCCACCTTCTTGGCCTACCTCGCCTCCTCCCTCTTTCAAATTCGCTCAGATTTACCTTTTTCACCACTCTATTGTTATCCATTCTCTCCACGTGACCATACCATCTCACTATACTTCCGTCGATTCTGGTGTCCACCGATTTCCTCACTCCACATCTTTCTCGAATCACATTATTTCGCATCCTATCCACCCTCTGTACTCGACATACATTCCTCAACAGTCCCATCTCCACTTCTCTTACTCTTGACTTTTCATTTTCATGCCACACCATAGTCTCACATCCGCATATTAAAGTTTGCACTAAGACTCCTTCATGTAAGCCCCTTGCAGCTGCAACACTCAAGCTTCTGTTTCATATCAAGGCCTTTGTTGCACCAGCTACTTTTCTTCCTTGTGTCACTCTACTTTCAACTTCAATTGCACATTTTCCACTTTTTTCTATCACTGTACCCAGGTATTTGAAGTCTCTCACCAATTCCAATCTCTCTCCATTCACTGTAACATCGCACTGGGAGTCACCTTCTCTCTCAATAACCATCACTACTCTTTTCTACATTTATTCTCAAGGCACGACGCTCACAGACCTCAGCAAAAATCAGCACTAGCCTACCAAGTTTTTGTCTGGTACTTGCAAGCAGTACTGCGTCATCAGCATACAACAAATTTGAGATATTCCATTCATCACCATTCATTACCAACGCCATCCCTCTCTCCATTACTTGTGTTTTTACTTCTCTCATCACCCCATCCATATATAGATTGAACAACCATGGGGACATCACACAACCTTGTCGCACGCCCACACCGATCGTGAACCATTCATTTAGATACCCATTAAGTCTTATACATGTTTCACTACCATCATAAAAACTCTTGACGGCACCTAACAGTTTGCCATCTACACCGTACATGCGCAAAGCTTTCCACAATCCTTCTCTGTCCACTTTGTCGCATGCTTTTTCCAGATCCATGTATGCCATAAACACCTTATGGTCCTTCACACAAACCTTCTCTGCTATCTGTCTCACTGCAATATTTGATCCACACATCCTCTGCCACTCCTAAAGCCACCCTGTTGATCACTCACTTGGACTCCTGATATCTCTCTTACTTTCTCTATGATAATTCTTCCATAAACCTTCCCTACCACACTC
This sequence comes from Coenobita brevimanus, assembly GCF_032717465.1. Classification (NCBI taxonomy): domain Eukaryota; kingdom Metazoa; phylum Arthropoda; class Malacostraca; order Decapoda; family Coenobitidae; genus Coenobita; species Coenobita brevimanus. The sequence continues at coordinate 14,235,268 of NC_137035.1, read as the reverse complement.
AATAAACTTATGCCACAATAATTCTTGCACCCACTTCGCTCACCTTTATTTATGTACATGGGTATAATCATCATCATCATCATCATCATCCAATCCTGTGCTGCCCCATGAGGAGTGTAGGAGCCAAGGGCTAGGCAAGTTGGTCCTGACATTTAAGATGAGAGTGACCGACCTCACTCTTCCCTGAGTGGCATTACGTGAGCAATAAACCCCAACCACCCGCTGGATATAAACCTTCACCGGCTCAATCCGACTGGAGCGCCGTAATTACCCACTAAACCACCAGGCGCCAAAATCTGGTTATATGGTTACCTCCCAGCGTAGTAAATGGTGTCCTGGTGTAAGGAAACCATTTGGCTTGTCACTCATTGTAGTCACCCACAGGCAAGAAGGAAGAGGAAAGAATGAAGGGAAAGACAGACTGAAGAGGGGATATAAAGTCACCCGTAGGCAGATGGACGGGGAAAGAATGAAGGAAAGACAGGAGACAATGTTTCAAAATGCGAAGACGGAAGTGCCATATATTTCTTTGATAGCCTGGACATGTCATGTAGATTTTCTTTATTTCTTCAACTGACTGGGTGTTATAACAAAATACAGAATATGTGAAGTATATACACAAGTAATCCGTGAAGCATGTTTAAATAGACCCGCGGTGGCAATATGAGTCGCTGCGCCGCGCATGCCCAACAGATCAAGAGTACCAATATTTCGGATGATTATTTATTGCTTCAGTTGTACTCCAGCAGATTAATCGCATAGGTATGAAGAAATTATACAACTGTATGTTATTATACCCAATGTGTAGTAATTAACTAGTACTAGGCGTGACTGATTTATAGACGCTTAGAAAGTTTACGGTGTGGTTTTTGACGCCCTGGCACGGGATGGTTGTCCCCCCAGCTTTTCCCATCATCGGCAGGATCTCACGCTGCCTCGTAGGTGACGTAGCTACGGCTGCAGTTCAGTGCCGTGGGGCGTGGTGGCAAGGGGGAGGTAGTAGTTTTTTTTTTTTTTTTTCGTGTGCGTTCCCGTGATCTTCGAAACTACGAGTGACTGATGTTGGTGGCCTGGTGGTGGTGTCCGTCTCGAGGTGTACAGGAGATAGGTGGAGGCTGGGTCAAACGAAGGGCCATGTGGTGGACTGATCGGCTTCCCCTTACGCCATCTGCAAGGAAGGTCAGCCATTTTTATCATTCGTCCATGTTCTGGGTGGCATTGGAGACGTTGCAGCACTTGTTCATTGATGATTCATTTTGCGTATTTCACGTAAGCATCCTGTTTTATGCCATTTATGTAGTTTGAATATGGATATACTTTACATGGATAACACAGGATATTGGTATGTAATGAGCAGAGTAAATAATAAAGGAAGTTGGAAAAATTGCGGTCTTTTGGGACACCGATTATCCAGTTATTGAGAGCGTCGGTATTACTTTAGAAGTAACCAACGTTACCGATTTTCATTATATTACGTCCCTGAACTATTCTAAGACTTACCTTTTAAGCTTACTTTGAGTTGGAGCAATTTTGTAAGGGTAGTCATGTAGTGACAGGTTAGGCTAATGCCTAGTAGCGGATGAATGTTGCGCCATATTGGCTGGTGCAGGCGTGTGCACTCGAATTTACCAGAGCGTCTTTTGCGATAATGGTAAATATACAGGTTCATCAGCAGAGAAACCTTAACAGTTCACTTACAGTATTGTTAGTTTGCTCAGTATTTTTTTTATTTATGGTGGTAAAGGGCTACTTTGTGGTGAGTTTGTTTCCCGATTGTTTTTATTATTCATGTTTTGCTCCCCCGACGCGTGGTGTTTCCTGGGCGTAATGGCGGACACACTAAACGCTAAGCAACTGTACCGAGATAAGTTTGGTTTTTCCCTTTCGGTGCCTCTGGTTATTACCGTTGGATAAGTTAGGATAGATTGGGTTTGGTTAAGTAAGGTCATGTTAGAGATTGGATTAGGTTAGGTTAGGACGTTTTGCTAAGTTAAGATTAAATTAAGGATAAGCCGAATATGTAAGGTCAGGTTGCAATACCTGTAAAAATAAATTTCAGTTGATTAGAGTACGTTTTAGAAAGTCTGCCATTACGCCTGAGAAACCAACACGAGTGAATCGGAATGAGCATTGACAGAAACAACAGGGAAACAAAATCAACAGTAAATCATTTACTATCATAAAAGTCATTAGAAAAATACAGAAAACAACCTGGGAGAGGAGGAAGGGTATCGGTAAGGTATTTCTGCGGCCTAAACCGTATGTTTACCGTGATGTTATATAAACACTTTCTTTACTGTGGCAAGCATTATTTTGTAGCTAAGCCGTAAGGAGACAGATAGGACCACATTTAAGAGATTAACTTTTTTTCCCTGGTGGTAGGTGGGGGCGCACGCCATCCACTCACTTGACGTAGTGCTGCTGTCGGGTGTCTGCCCTTTCTTCTCCATTCTTCTTTCCTTCCATCCTCTTCTGTCTTCCTTTACTTGATTGTTTCCTTCTCCTGCCTATGGGTAACTTTACCCTTCCTCTTTTGTCTTTCCTCCGTTCTTTCCTCTTCCCTCTGCCTGTGGATGACTCTACACTGAGTGACAAGCCAAATGGTTTCCTGTACACCAGGAAACCATTTACTACGCTGGGTAGTAACCATATAACCAAATTATGGCGCCTGGTGGTTTAATGAGTAATTATTGCGCTCCAATAGGATTGAGCCGGTGAAGGTTTATATCCAAGGGATGGTTGAGGTTCATTGCTCGTGTAATGCCACCCAGGGATGAGTGAGGCTGGTCACTTTCATCTTAAATGTCGGGACCAACTGCTTAGCCCCGGACTCCTACGCTCCTTATGGGGCAATGTAGGATTGGATGATGGATGGATGGATGAACAGAGTCAGTGACTTGGTAAATATGTGCAAAAGTGCATTTTCAAGTACGATGGGGATCCATCAGTAAACATAAGGGATAGGTCAGGTTAGGGTAGGATAAGTAAGATTGGGTTTTTACTCTAATTAAGGGTAAGTTTTTTTTTTTTTTAATGGTAATTTCGTTAAAAAATGACGTTCTAAGATGTCGCCCGTCTGCACTCGCCCAACAAGATGGCGTCCGTCTGGCTTCGGCATCCGGGCATCGTTAGGGACTAAACAACCTGCTTTAAAAACTCTTCACCACTTTTAAAAGAATTAAAATGTGGTAAAAACTTGAAAACGCAGTCATAAAATACTCAAAGAATCCCATGGAAAACTATGGTAAAGAAGGTGGTCGTATATACCCTTACGGATTAACATTGTGTAGCCGTGATAAATAGCTGGACGTTAAGTGCAGTGAAGAATTTTTAATAACCCTGCATTTACAAATGAACTGCATCCCCTACAGGTAAGAAGGAATGTTGCCTCGCATTATTTTACAGATACTTTTATGGCAAATGCTTAGTCGAAGTTGCATCCATTATGCAACCTCTCCACGCCTCCAGTGCTACACGGGCATCTGGTAGCGCTCTTGACTGTCACAATGCCATATTGCAGAACTTGTGCCTATCAAAATTCATTTATTCCCCGAACTGCATATCTTTGGAATTCCCTTCCCCTGAATAGTTCCCCCCCCCCCCCAAACTTCAGCCTGCATCAGTTCAAGTCCAACTGTTACAGTTTAATGAATGAAGGACACCTGTAATCTGGTGTAGCTATGGGTTTTATTTGATTTGATTTTTATTCCTCTGTTCACTAAAAAAAAAAAAAAAAGTACACCAGTCATTACTATTATCGTTATCCAGCCACAGGGTTTGATTCTCTCTCTCTCTCTCTCTCTCTCTCTCTCTCTCTCTCTCTCTCTCTCTCTCTCTCTCCATGCCTCAGTTCCGTGCACGTCTTCTTTCTACATCGTCTTTTTCTACAGCTAACATTATAACACCTTTTTTTACACTTTTATCACCCAGCCTTTACACCTGTACACCAAAACCTTCCCACACCAAGACTTTTTTTTTTTTTTCTTGTCACAAGTTATACATCTTCCTTCCCACGCCTGAGTTATCCACACGTTATTCTTTCCTACACCTCATACACCTACACCTCCCCACACCTACATATTATTTTTACATGTAATACACATCGGCCCTTCCCACACTCCGTTGTTTTCATGGTACTCGTTTTACACACATCATTTACACACAGATCTTTATGCCTCATTTTTCACACTTTTTCTTCACCCATTTATTTATTTATTTATTTTTCACTTGATGCATCTCTCCTCAACACCCTTTTTTCGCACCAATTTTACACACAACATTCACACTTTTTCCCATAGACTAACTTCTTTGCCACACTACCCTTTTTCTACACCTTAAACACTTACACCTCCACACTTAGCATCGATTTTATTCCCTGCACTTTTCGGTCATACTTTCCATCTTTCGTCTCTTCCCACATCTTTGTTTCAGTTCTTCCTGTTTTAACACCTGCTTTTACAAATCTCTCCCCCCCTTTTCCCCCACAATTATACATATAACATTTACCTCTTCCTTTAGTTTTTGTTTACAGTACACCTACACACCTCCTCTGTGAAAGCTTCTTGTTTTCCATACGTCAAACTCCTGTCCCTTCCAGCATTAAAATTTTTATCCCACTCCCCTCATATTCACACGTTTTTTTTTTTTTTTTTTTTTTTCCCGTGCCCTTGACATGGCTTTCCCCACACCTCCGTTTTCCACACATTGTCACCACACCACTTTTTCTGACAGACTACACTGCTTACACTTCCTCCTCCTCCTCCTCCTCCTCACCACCACCACCATACTCCCCTTCCCACAATATATACACGTCAACACTCCACCACACCCATACATTCAAACGCCTTCACGGCTAAACCCTTTTCTTTCATTTTCCACCATCACCCCCAAACCATCCTTAATTGCTTTGTCTACAGCCCAGCCATCGTACTTATGTGCTCTCTCTCTCTCTCTCTCTCTCTCTCTCTCAACTCCGTTAATTTTCTTAGATCTTTGAAACCCCTCAGTCCAATCAACCCTTCCAAATCATAGTAAAATTGACGAGGAATATGAAAATATAATGTAAGGACAATCATCTGCTAGAAATAGATTTTTTTTATCTTATAACTTTGAACTTTGACCTAACGACTCTACTGTAACTTGACCTAGATGTCAGTGTATACAACCTACAAAAGATTAGGTTAGTCGATCAAGGCCTTCCTTAGTTAATAGTAGCCACAACAGACAGACACACACGATCACGTATATGGAGACGACTTAAGTAATTACCAGCCCATTATGCTGGAGGTTAAAAGGGGTTGTTAGGATGCATGAGTTAAAAGCGTTTAACCTCTTAACCTTTACGACAGGGGGACAGATCATAACGCTACACCGGCACTGCCACGCTGGCTGGGGCTGCCAGTCTCGAGTTAAGTGACGGGGATGGTGGGTGGGTGTAGTGTTGATTTTTTTTTTTTTTTTTTTTTCTGTGCTTCCGTGTGATCTTCGAAACTACGAGTGAGTGGATGTTTGTGGCCTGGTGGTGGTGTCCGTCTCGAGGTGTACAGGAGGCTGGGTCAAACGAAGGGTCAGGTGGTGGACTGATCGGCTTTCCCCTACGCCATCTGCAAGGAAGGTCAGCCATTTTTATCATTCGTCCATGTTCTGGGTGGCATTGGAGACGTTGCAGCACTTGTTTATTGATGATTCATTTCGCGTATTTCACGTAAGCGTCCTGTTTTATGCCAGTTATGTAGTTTGAATATCGATATACTTTACATGGATAACATACAGGAGGATATTGATATGTCATGTGCAGAATAAATAATAAAGGAAGTTAGGAAATATGCAGTCACTTGGGCGACCGATTATCCAGATACTGAGAGCGTCTGTTATGTTGATGGTAAATGTAGTTTAATCAACAGAAACCTGAAATGTTCACTTCTTATTGTTGGTTTGCTCAGTATTTTTTTCTTTATGGTGGTGAATTTGTTTCCCGCTTGTTTTTATTATCCATAATTTGCTTCCCCGACGCGTGATGTTTCCTGGGCGTAATGGCGGACACACTAAACGCTACGCAGTTTTATCGAAATAAATTTGGTGTTCCCTTTCGGTGCGTATGGTTATTACCGTTGGATAGTTAGCTAGGTTGAGTTAGGTAAGGTTAGGATGTTTTGCTGGGTTAGATTTAAGAGTAGATTAAGGATAAGCTGTGAATATATAAGGTCAAGCTGCAACAGCTGTTAAATAAATTTCAGTTGATAAGAGTACCTTTTAGAAAGCCTGCCAGTACGCCTGAGAAACCAACACGAGTGAATGGGAATGAGCATTGACAAAAACATCAGGGAAACAAAATCAGCAGTAAATCATTTACTATCATAAAAGTCATCAGAAAAATACAGAAAATAACCTGGGAGAGGAGGAAGGGAATTAGTAAGGTATTTCTGCGGCCTATAAACTAAACCGTATGTTTACCGTGATGATAAACACTTTCTTTACTGTGTCAAGCATTATTTTGTAGGTAATCCTTAAGGAGACATAGGACCTCGTTTTAAAAATCAGCCCCCCCCCTTTTTTTTTTTTACCTGTTTGAAGTAAATCAGTGACTTGGTAAAGATGTACAAAAGTACTTTCTCGAGTACGAATGGGATCCATCAATAAACAAAATGTATCATTACATAAGGGATAGGATAGGGTACGTAAGATTGAGTCTGTACGAAAATTTAGATTGGATAAATTGACACCGATAAGGGTAATTTCCTTCAAAAATGACAACGTTCTAAGATGGCGTCCGTCTGTTCTCGCCCCACAAGATGTCATCCGTCTGTCTTCTCGCTCCACAAGATGGCGTCTGTCTGTCTTCTTGCCCCACAACATGGCGTCTGTCTGTCTTCCCGCCCCACAACATGGCGTCTGTCTGTCTTCTCGACCCACAACATGGCGATGATGGCGTCCGTCTGTCTTCCCGACCCACAAGATGGCGTCTGTCTGACTTCTCTTCCCACAAAATGGCGTCCGTCTGACTTCGGTATCGTTAGGAACTGTAAACAAACCGTTTTAAAAACTCTTCCCCACTTTTTAAAGAATTTTAAAATATTTTATGAACTTGAAAACGTAATCATGAAATAGAATCCCATGGAAAACTATGGTAAAGACAAAACTGCAAGATGAGGTGGACGTATGTCCCATTAAGGATTGCCATTTTGTAGCCGTGATAAATAGCTGGATGTTAAGTGCAGTGGTCGGAGAGGTTGCACTAAAACAACTGGACAAAATTATGGACAAAGCTGGAAGGATTATTAATAACCCTGCAGTTACAAATGAACTACCTCCCGTAAAAGAAAGAAGGAATGTTGCCTCCCTTGCATTATTTTACAGATACTTTTATGGCAAATGCTTAGACGAAGTTGCATCCATTGTGCCACCTCTCCACGCCTTCCCCCGTGTTACATGGGCATCTGGTATCGCTCTTGACTGTCACATTGCCATATTGCAGAACTTATGCTAGTCAAAATTCTTTTATTCCCCGAACTGCATCTCCCTGGAATTCTCTTCCCCAGAATAGTTTCCCCCCAAACTTCAGCGTAAAGCAGTTCTTCAAGTCCAGCTGTTACAGTTTATGAAAGGACACCTGTAATCTGGTGTAGCTGTGGGTTTTTATTTTATTAAGTTTGTTTTTCCTCTTCGTCCTCCCCCTCCTAAAAAAAAAAAATGTATACCAGTCATTATTATCGTTGTCCAGTCACTGGCTGGCTCGCATAGCCTATCGAGAGGTTTTGATCGTCTCTCTCTCTCTCTCTCTCTCTCTCTCAGTTCCATGCACGTGTTTTTTCTACACTGTCTTTTTCTGCAGCTAATATTATAACACATACACATTTTTATGCTTCATTTGTACACACCTTACACACCTTTTTCGTCATTTTTCTTTTCACATGCATCTGTCCTCCACACATCCTTTTTTACTTTTTTTTTTTTTTTTTTTTTTTTTTGTCCATAGACTAGCTCTTTTCTGCTCCACCAACCCTTTTTCTGCACCTCAAACACTTATGCCTCCACACTTAACATCGATTTTTTTTCCCTGTACCTCCTGTGGCGGGGGGGAAACAACCTGGCCGCATTATGGGGTGGTACTACTACTCTGCGGCCAGGTTGTGTTAGGAAGAATACTGCCACCGTATTCCCTGCGTGTCGTAAAAGGCGATTAAAAGGGGCGGGGTGAGGGGACTAGGGACCCCCTCCTCTGTTTTTTAGTTCCTAAAAAGAGACCGGCCAGAGAAAGGGATGGGGGATGGAGTTATCCCCGTACCCTGAAGATTGGGTCTATGAATGTGCGTGGATGTAGTACGATTGAGGCTAAAAGGGAGGAGATTGGGAGAATGTTTGTGAGAAGAAAGTTGGATGTGTTAGCTTTGAGTGAAACGAAGATGAAGGGGAAGGGGGAATCAATGTTTGGAAGTGTGAATGGATGATTGTCAGGTGTTGATAGAGGAAGGGCAAGAGAAGGTGTGGCTTTGTTAGTGAGTCCGGAAGTACAGCAGTGTGTGATTGAGTGGAAGGTGTCATCGAGACTGATGTGGGTGAAAGCGAAATTTGAACGTGAGTTGTGGGTGTTTGTGAGTGCATATGGGCCTGGTAGTGAAAGGGATGAACAAGAGAGGGAGTCTTTCTGGAATGATGTTGATGAGTGTCTGTAGAGTTTTGGAGCGAATGTGAATGTGGTAATGATGGGAGATCTGAATGCTAGAGTGGGAAATGTAGCAGTTGAAGGCGTAGTTGGTATGCATGGTGTGCCTGGAAGAAATGAAAATGGGGAACGAATGATAGCGATGTGTGTTGAGCGAGAGATGGTGATTGGGAATACGCTGTTTGAGAAGAAAGATATTTATAAGTATACATGGGTGAGACAGGAGGGTGAAAGGGTTGTTGATAGAGCTTTGATGGACTATGTGGTTGTGTCTAGGAATGTAATAGGAAGATTGTTGGATGTGAGAGTTCTAAGAGGGGAGGGTGGAGGTATGTCTGACCACTACCTGGTGGAGGGAAAGTTAAGAGTAGGTAAGAGATGGGTGAGAGCTAGGAGGGTTAGGTGTGGCAGGGAGGTTTTGAAAGTGAGTGAGTTGGATAAAAGAGAGAAAAAGATAGAGTATCAGGAGAAATTGAAAGATGAGTGGAACGCAGTGAAAGATCGGGAAAATGGCAGCGTGGAGGAGGAATGGCAGTTGTTTAAGAGTGCTGTGGTGGGGCATGCAGAAGAGGTGTGTGGTGTGAGACGTGTGGGTGGTGGTGTAAGAAAAAGAAGTGAATGGTGGTGCGAGGAAGTAAGTATGGCTGTGGCCGAGAAGAGACGTGCATATGAAGTGTGGCTGCAGAGGAAGGATGAGATGTCATATGAAAGGTATAAGGAAAAGAGGAATAGAGCGAGAAGGGTTGTGCGTGATGCTAAAGTGGCAGCAGATGAGAGGTGGGGTAGGCGGCTGACAGAGAATTTTCAACAGAATAAGAAAATGTTTTGGAAGGAGGTGAAAAGGGTGCGAAAGGGAGAGTCTGGGAAGGAAGAACGAGTAAAAGCAGAGGATGGAAGGATGTTAATTGAGATGGATGCAGTAAGGAAGAGATGGGCAGAGTATTTTGAAAGATTGTTAAATGTAGAGGAGGAAAGGGTGGCTGAGATTGTGGCGGATGGAAGGGTGCAAGGAATAAATGTGTTGGGAGAGTTGAATGATTCTTTGATCACGAAGGAGGAAGTGGAGAAGGCAGTAAAGGAGATGAAAACAGGGAAAGCTGCAGGTATGGATGGGTGTGTTGTGGAATGCCTGAAGGGTGGTGGAGTGACTATTGTTGACTGGTTAGTAAGATTGTTGAATGTGTGCTTTGAGAAGGATATAGTGCCAGTTGACTGGGCAAGTGCTTGTGTGGTCCCGTTGTATAAAGGCAAGGGTGATAAGTATGAATGTACTAGCTTTAGGGGTATAAGTCTGTTGAGTGTTGTAGGTAAGGTGTATGGTAGAGTGTTAATTATGAGAGTTAGAGAGGGTACAGAGGGAGTGATTAGTGATGAGCAGTGTGGCTTTAGGAGAGGGAGGGGATGCGTTGATCAGGTGTTTGCTGTGAGACAAGTGTGTGAAAAGTATTTAGCGAAAGGCAAGGATGTGTTTCGGGCATTTATGGATTTAGAGAAAGCGTATGATAGAATTGATAGGGAGGCTTTGTGGACTGTTTTAAGATTGTATGGACTTGATGGTAGGTTACTAAAAGGGGTGAAAAGTTTTTATGTAAATAGTAGAGCATGTGTAAGAGTGGGAAAGGCTGTGAGTGATTGGTTTCCCGTGAGAGTGGGGCTGCGACAGGGATGTGTGATGTCGCCTTGGTTGTTTAATATTTACATGGATGGTGTTGTAAGGGAGGTGAATGCAAGAGTTTTAGGTGGTCTGAGTCTGGTAAATGCTGATGGTGGAGATTGGAATCTGAAGCAGCTGCTGTTTGCAGATGATACTGCACTGGTGACTGATTCAGAGGAGAGATTGAGACAGTTGGTAGAGGAGTTTGGAAGTGTGTGTGAAAGGAGGAATTTGAAAGTAAATGAGAATAAGAGTAAAGTGATGAAGTGTACGAGGTTGATAGATGGTAGGGGGATGAATATAGTTTTGAATGGTGAGTTGCTTGAGGAGGTAGATTGTTTTAAATATCTAGGGTCACATTTTGCTGTGAATGGAAGAATAGATGCAGAAGTGAAGTTTAGAATAAATGAAGTAGGAAAGGTGCTGGGAGGAATGAAAAAAGTGTTTAAATGTCGTTCGCTTAGAATGGATGTAAAGAGAAGGCTGTATGAGGGTGTTGTGGTACCGACTGCTTTATATGGGGCTGAAACATGGAATATGGGTGTAGCAGAGAGGAAAAGTTTGAATGTAATGGAGATGAGGTGTCTGAGGAGTATGTGTGGAGTGACGCGTATGGATCGGGTGCGAAATGATGAAGTGCGAAGGAGAACTGGAGTTGTTCGGGAGATGGCTGGTAGAGTTGAGCAGAGGGTGTTGCGATGGTTTAGGCATATGGAGAGAATGGATAATGAGCGATTGGTGAAAAAGATAACTAAATCTGATGTGAGAGGTGTAAGGCTGAGAGGAAGACCACGAATAGGATGGATGGACAGTGTGAAGAGAGCGCTGGATGTGAGAGGGATGTCTGTTGAGCAAGGAAGAGTGGCTGTGCGTGACAGAAATAAATGGAGAGAAATTGTGAATAAATAAGTGATGACGCAGCCCTGAGGGGATTTTCTCCCGCATTTGGTCTGATCAGCTAGACAGGTCAGGTGCGGGTAAGGGGATGGGTCTGTTATGATGTGGCAGGGGTAAACCAGTTCTGCTGTCGGGCCCTGCTGCGGATGTCACTGATTGCATTGCGCAGTTGACCCTTGTGCGGTGTGGTGCGGTGAGGATCTGTCCGTTCTCCCCTTTGGGGCTAAGATGCGAATGAATGTGTTTGAATGGATGAGTAAATGGAGAGTGTGTCGTCCTGTCTCGGCTACCTCCCTTTCCTTGGGGGAAGCAGCCTAGGTATATAGATATAGATAGATAGACCTTTCGGGTCATAGCCTACATTTCCATCTTTCATCTCATCCTTCATCTTTCAGTTCCTCCTGTTTTAACACCTTATTCCTTTACATCTTTTCTCCCTACCTCTTTTTTTGTTCCCCCACCGTACATCTAACTTGTAGGTCTTCCCACACTTTTTGTTTACACGTTTTACACCTACATATCTCCTCTGTGAAAGCCTCTTGTTTTCCTCACATCAGACTCCAATCCCTTCCAACATCTTTTATCCCACTCCCCACACATTCACACTTTTTTTTTTTTTTTTTTTTTTTTTTTTTCCCCAAACCGTGCCTTTAACATGTCTCTCCCCACACTTCCGTTTTCCACTCACTGTCACCTACTCACAACACCACCTCTTCTAACAAACTGCACCTCTTACACTTTTACTTCTCTTCTTTCCACAAGTTACACCTTAACACCACCACACTTCCCTTCCCACACTATACTTCAACACTCCACCACACCCATACATTCAAACACCTTCACGGCTAAACCCTTTTCTTTCATTTTCCACCATCATCCCCAAACGACCCTTAATTGCTTTGTCTACAGCCCTCCACGCCACTCGTCGTTACACCACACCACACGACACTAAACCACACCACACCACACAAAATAAAACTGGCCCCACCACACCACAACCCACCACAACAGCACGCTTTAGACCACACCATTCCTTACAGCAGCCTCATATACCCCCATCCTTTATAATAGTACATCTCACAACGCATCACAGCACGGCACACCACATACCACACCACATCCCATCACACCACACATCTCACCAGCCCACCACATAACACCACACCATACCAGATTTTATCAGTATCCCCACCCCACCAGACCTCACTCCACCACATCTCTCCAGCCTCCAGCCCAAGTCCCAGTAGCCACCCCTCTCCGCATTCAACAACGGCCAAATTCCATTCCAACCACGCCCAAATCCCCCCAATCCCCCGTCTGTCTTAGATCCCACGCCTAAATCTCATTCCCAAACAAGCCCAAATCCCACTCAGCCCTACCTGAATCCTGTCTAGTCCTCATCCAGCCTCCCAACCACGCCCAGATCCCACGCGCAATTACCAAGAACAACCATGGCAAAATCCCATACCCCGCCCCACCCAAATCCCTCGCCCCGCCCACCCAAATCCCTCGCCCCACCTCACCCAAATCCCCCTCTCCGCCTCACCCAAATCCCCCTCTCCGCCTCACCCAAATCCCTCGCCCCGCCTCACCCACATCCTTTGCCCCGCCTCACCCAAATTCCCCTCCCCGCCCCACCCAGATCTCACGCCCAGCCACAAGCTCAGCCACATTCAACTCACGCCCAGCCAGAGCCAAATCCTACACCTAGACACGCCCAATTCCAACCAGTTCTAGCCACGCCCATATCCCACGTCCAGCCACACTCAAATCCCATCCTGTTCTAGCCATACCAGTATCCCACATCCAGCCAAGCCCAATCCCAACTAGTCCTAGCCACACCCATATCCCACGTCTAATGTCGCCCCAAATCCCAACCATGTCTAGCCACACCCATATCCCACGTCCGACCACGCCCAAATTCCAACCAGTCCTCAAAACCCGTCCGACCCCGGCCGGCTGCGTGTTTTTATCTGCAGATGTAAAGTGGCATTAGCTTTGAGATAATTAGCCACTGGGAAATGCAACAGTGCAGTGCTGACAGCATTGCATACCGGGTACTCTGGAATGAATGAGTTGCCACAAATGTTATTCCTGTGTGCACATACATACATTGTATTTTCTGAGTGAATGAGTGAGTGAGGGAGTGAATGAGTGGTGTGAGGTACATGTGTACAGTAAGGCAAGTCTCTTGATACAGGCAGTTAATTTCAACTTTATTCCTGTACTACCATCTCCACCAAAAAAATGTGTTATCATTACCTGTATCAAACATAGTCTTATTTTCACAGAATAGCTGAAATTTGTATTAAATGAATATAGAGGTTGTCCCCATCTGTCTTAAAGCTGCGATCATTTCTGTGAAGACAATTACTAGCGAAGACTTGTTCCAACAGCTGTCGCCATTCCACCAGTAATAGTTATGTGTTGCACTCCCTAATAGAATATTTACTCGTCTGAATTATATTTATAGCATTCTTAAATTGTGTATTTGTACAGAGAATGGATAACATCAATACATGTTTTATACAAAGTATAAGTAAAGTAGTAAAGTGACCCCTTCCATAAGTCATATTTGCATGTCAGTACCATTAATGTTATGACATTTGTCAGTAATTATGTATTGCCATCCAGTTAGTGGATCAACAAGTTGTATTGTCATACCACTGTACCCAACCAATGGATTTCTCAACCCCAGTCAGACATGGGACTGAAGCCATCTCTTTGGCTTCCAAGCCGAAGCCCTTCAAAAGTCATGAAGCCGAAGCCGGAGGCCTTGGAAAGTCGTGAAGCCGAAGCCAAAGCCAGGTAAACATTCACAGAGACAAAGCCGAAGCTGTCTGAATTTTATGAAGCCAGTAATCAGCTTCGTGTCACAGTATCCCAGTTGTAACCAGCCAGTAAGAAAATCAGAACTTCAAACGTAGCGGGTCCTTGCAAGTGAGTGAGTGCATAATACCTTGCATCTTACCTAGGGGCAAATAGGTACAGTACCATTATCTCTTACATACAAATGTTGACCCTAGGAATCGTCAGTCTGGAAATAAAGGATTCTGTATATAATATTTGATATTTTTATTGAGCTGAAGTGGATGCAAAGGATAGGACTTGAAAATATGAAAATCAGGCAGTTTTTATGCATACATGTATTCTGTTCCTGTAACGAATTTTCTGGGTCTGGTGCTTTAGCCAGCAGTTGGGGCTGAAGCCACGCCCTTGGCTTCGAAGCCGAAGCCACGACCTAAAAACCATGGTTTCATGAAGCCTAAGCCGCTACTAAAAACCATGGCTTCATGAAGCCTAAGCCGCTACTAAAAACCATGGCTTCATGAAGCCTAAGCCGGGACCAAAAACCATGGCTTCATGAAGCCTAAGCCGGGACCAAAAACCATGGCATCATGAAGCCAAAGCCAAAACCTAAAAACCATGGCGTCATGAAGCCTAAGCCGGCTTGGGTCCCATGTCTGACCCCAGTCTGTATAATGTGATGAGCGTGATATTGCCCCACATAAAGACCTGGCTTAATTTCAGCTTACCCAGGCGTGACCGATTAATACATGTTACTTCAACTAGGAAATTCTGGGTGATGCTGATGACTTGGGCTGCTTGAGCTGTCCCACCCCTTCCCCCATCCCCACAACCCCCCCACCCCCCCAAAAAAAATGAAAATTATAGTTGACATGCTTTTATTGTAATATACAGTATATATATATATATATATATATATATATATATATATATATATATATATATATTCCCAAGTCCCAGTAGGCATCCTACATCTCCACATGTCACCACTTCGGCGCTAACACACCATCCATATTGAATACATGCTAGGGTTGTCTCATACAAGACTGGTGTACTGGTATTAGCGGGGGTACTTTTATGACATGTCGGCGGGTCTCTGGTTGATCAGAAATGTCTGCTTTTTTATGAAATTCAAATCCTTAAACTGTTCCCAGCCCCAGCTGGCATTCGAACCTGGGTCCATTAGGACTTCAGGCCGCCTCTATACCGACTCAGCCACCGCCATCCGCATAGCATAAAGTGGTGATTTTTATATTAATAACCTGCATAACAGTTGTAGACAGAACAAAGCTACATTGCCAAACATTTATGTACTGTACTTCATGTATGGATAAATGTTGCACATATTACCTACTGTTCCCCTTATGTATTAGGACTAACGGTATAGTTTGTATTAATTGGCTCCACCTCCACAGGGGATATGTCAATCGAGGATCCACCAGTACATCCCGCTACAAGTGCTGAAGATTGTCCTTCCATCAACGTCCATCCAGATGCTGTTGTACATCATCAGTTGACATCAGCAGACCATGGTAGATATTCACCCATTCCTCCTCCAGGATTGTATAATGATTATATGTAACACATGCAACTTGATGGCAATGACTAATAATAAATGATTATATGTAACACATGCAACTTGATGGCAATGACTAATTTTGTAAAAGAGGCACAAATGGTTGACAGACGTTTCCTCTGGTACGATGTATGGATGTCCATAACATGTTATAATACAGAACACATTATGGCATATAGTCATTATATACAATTGTCATATAGTCTTATATACAAACTATGATAGCATAACCAATTTGTGAGGTAGGCATCAGCCGTGCTAGGGAGTGGTACAGACACTCTTGGGTAGGTGACGTGGGCATAAACCGTGCTAGGGGGTGGTACAGACGCTCTAGGGTAGGGTGAGGTGGGTATAAACGTACTATATTTATAGGGAGTGGTACAGACTATCTATCTATCTATTGCCAGACGCCTCAATCCCGTTTGGGGTGGCCACAAACAAATCGCCTCCAAGTCGCCCTGTCCCCTGCCATCTCACTACCCTGCTCCCAACTCACACCCCCCTCTCTCATATACCTCTCCACCCCATCCCTCCATCTCATCCTTGGTCTCCCCCTCCCTCTTCCACCCTCCACCTCACTCACATACACTCTCTTCGTCAGCCTTTCACCCTCCATCCTCTCCACATGGCTAAACCACCTCAGTGTGTTCCTCACAACGCTTCCTATCACATCCACAGACGCTTTCCTTTAATCCCTGTTGGGTCTAGAATAGTAACCGCTGAAGAAGAAGAAAACGCGGCACGACATCTGGGCCGCCTGCGAAATTTTTTTTCCTGCCCAGTTCCGTCACTTTGCACATATGGCACCGTTGCCCTGTGTTTAGTTTGGCAACGCCGCACAGCAGTGAGCCATATCGGATGCCAAGTTTAGTATTCATCACAATTATTTACTTTTTTTATGCTTGACTATAAATATAATACCTGACTATCTATATTTTACATGCATTGAAAGAATAATAGAGACATAGAGGTCATATAGTTTTCGCTGCCTTAGCTTAAATAAATATAAAAAGGGGCCATACCACTGTCTTTACTTCGTCACTCGTCTGCTGAGAGAGAGAGAGAGAGAGAGAGAGAGAGAGAGAGAGAGAAGATACTCTCTACACTTTGCTAAAATTAGTTATATGTTGATTTAATGAAAATGCGGTACGTCTTAGGGGTGGTACATGACTGCTCGTTGAGAACACTTATCACTAACATATGTTGTAGGCCTATACTACTTTCCCTGTCATTTCTTGTCATTGCTCCCAGACGTACGATTCAATTAGCTGTGTTTACAATCGGCAATGGCGCATCACAGTGAGTTTATTTTTTTAATTCCTTGTTTCTCTTGATTTACTTATTTTGCACACAATGGTCTATAATGTCTCATGTCTGACCCAATGCCTGTCATCAGCACACGGGAAATAGCATATGGTGCCTGGTGCTGTGTAATATTTAATAAAGATTATACCGTAACAAATAAAGCTTTGCATTTCATCAAATACAAAAATCCTTCAAGCATACTTAACATGAAATAAAGGACATGAGAACATGAAAGTAATCTGAAATGTAACCTGACATATGATTTTACTAATATACCTAAGAAAAACAAGAAAATAATCTGAAATCTAACCTGACAAATGATTTTACTAATATACCTAAGAAAAACAAGAAAATAATCTGAAATCTAACCTGACATATATACCTAAGAAAATGTCTAATGAAACATTGATACCAATATTTCCCAGCTTGCAGCAGAAATTACCAAGGTTAACCCTTAAGAATGATCATGAAAAGCGTTTTAGGTGATAAAATATTATGGGTCATTAACCTCTCTCTCTCTCTCTCTCTCTCTCTCTCTCTCTCTCTCTCTCTCTCCTGTAAACACAGCTGATTGAATCGTACGTCTGGGAGCAATGACAAGAAATAACAGGTAAAGTAGTATAGGCCTACAACATATGTTACTGATAAGTGTTCTCAACGAACAGTCATGTACCACCCCTAAGACGTACCGCATTTTGTGTCCCCCCTGTGGCAGGGGGGACACAACCTGGCCGCACTATGGGGTGGTACTACTACTCTGCGGCCAGGTTGTGTTAGGAAGAATACTGCCACCGTATTCCGTGCGTGTCGTAAAAGGCGACTAAAAGGGGCGGGGTGAGGGGACTAGGGACCCCCTCCTCTGTTTTTTAGTTCCTAAAAAGAGACAGGCCAGAGAAAGGGATGGGGGATGGAGTTATCCCCGTACCCTGAAGATTGGGTCTATGAATGTGCGTGGATGTAGTACGATTGAGGCTAAAAGGGAGGAGATTGGGAGAATGTTTGTGAGAAGAAAGTTGGATGTGTTAGCTTTGAGTGAAACGAAGATGAAAGGGAAGGGGGAATCTATGTTTGGAAGTGTGAATGGAAGATTGTCAGGTGTTGATAGAGGAAGGGCAAGAGAAGGTGTGGCCTTGTTAGTGAGTCCGGAAGTACAGCAGTGTGTGATTGAATGGAAGGAGGTGTCATCAAGACTGATGTGGGTGAAAGCGAAATTTGAACGTGAGTTGTGGGTGTTTGTGAGTGCATATGGGCCTGGTAGTGAAAGGGATGAACAAGAGAGGGAGTCTTTCTGGAATGATGTTGATGAGTGTCTGCAGAGTTTTGGAGCGAATGTGAATGTGGTAATGATGGGAGATCTGAATGCTAGAGTGGGAAATGTAGCAGTTGAAGGCGTAGTTGGTATGCATGGTGTGCCTGGAAGAAATGAAAATGGGGAACGAATGATAGCGATGTGTGTTGAGCGAGAGATGGTGATTGGGAATACGCTGTTTGAGAAGAAAGATATTTATAAGTATACATGGGTGAGACAGGAGGGTGGAAGGGTTGTTGGTAGAGCCTTGATGGACTATGTGGTTGTGTCTAGGAATGTAATAGGAAGATTGTTGGATGTGAGAGTTCTGAGAGGGGAGGGTGGAGGTATGTCTGACCACTACTTGGTGGAGGGAAAGTTAAGAGTAGGTAAGAGATGGGTGAGAGCTAGGAGGGTTAGGTGTGGCAGGGAGGTTTTGAAAGTGAGTGAGTTGGATAAAAGAGAGAAAAAGATAGAGTATCAGGAGAAATTGAAAGATGAGTGGAACGCAGTGAAAGATCGGGAAAATGGCAGCGTGGAGGAGGAATGGCAGTTGTTTAAGAGTGCTGTGGTGGGGCATGCAGAAGAGGTGTGTGGTGTGAGACGTGTGGGTGGTGGTGTAAGAAAAGGAAGTGAATGGTGGTGCGAGGAAGTAAGTATGGCCGTGGCTGAGAAGAGACGTGCATATGAAGTGTGGCTGCAGAGGAAGGATGAGATGTCATATGAAAGGTATAAGGAAAAGAGGAATAGAGCGAGAAGGGCTGTGCGTGATGCTAAAGTGGCAGCAGATGAGAGGTGGGGTAGGCAGCTGACAGAGAATTTTCAACAGAATAAGAAAATGTTTTGGAAGGAGGTGAAAAGGGTGCGAAAGGGAGAGTCTGGGAAGGAAGAACGAGTAAAAGCAGAGGATGGAAGGATGTTAATTGAGATGGATGCAGTAAGGAAGAGATGGGCAGAGTATTTTGAAAGATTGTTAAATGTAGAGGAGGAAAGGGTGGCTGAGATTGTGGCAGATAGAAGGGTGCAAGGAATAAATGTGTTGGGAGAGTTGAATGATTCTTTGATCACGAAGGAGGAAGTGGAGAAGGCAGTAAAGGAGATGAAAACAGGGAAAGCTGCAGGTATGGATGGGTGTGTTGTGGAATGCCTGAAGGGTGGTGGAGTGACTATTGTTGACTGGTTAGTAAGATTATTGAATGTGTGCTTTGAGAAAGGTATGGTGCCAATTGACTGGGCAAGTGCTTGTGTGGTCCCGTTGTATAAAGGCAAGGGTGATAAGTATGAATGTACTAGCTTTAGGGGTATAAGTCTGTTGAGTGTTGTAGGTAAAGTGTATGGTAGAGTGTTAATTATGAGAGTTAGAGAGGGTACAGAGGGAGTGATTAGTGATGAGCAGTGTGGCTTCAGGAGAGGGAGGGGATGCGTTGATCAGGTGTTTGCTGTGAAACAAGTGTGTGAAAAGTATTTAGCGAAAGGCAAGGATGTGTTTTGGGCATTTATGGATTTAGAGAAAGCGTATGATAGAATTGATAGGGAGGCTTTGTGGACTGTTTTAAGATTGTATGGACTTGATGGTAGGTTGCTAAAAGGGGTGAAAAGTTTTTATGTAAATAGTAGAGCGTGTGTAAGAGTGGGAAATTCTGTGAGTGATTGGTTTCCCGTGAGAGTGGGGCTGCGACAGGGATGTGTGATGTCGCCTTGGTTGTTTAATATTTACATGGATGGTGTTGTAAGGGAGGTGAATGCAAGAGTTTTAGGTGGTCTGAGTCTGGTAAATGTTGATGGAGGAGAGTGGAATCTGAAGCAGCTGCTGTTTGCAGATGATACTGCACTGGTGACTGATTCAGAGGAGAGATTGAGACAGTTGGTAGAGGAATTTGGAAGGGTGTGTGAGAGGAGGAAATTGAAAGTAAATGAGAATAAGAGTAAAGTGATGAAGTGTACGAGGTTGATAGATGGTAGGGGGATGAATATAGTTTTGAATGGTGAGATGCTTGAGGAGGTAGATTGTTTTAAATATCCAGGGTCACATGTTGCTGTGGATGGAAGAATAGATGCAGAAGTGAAGTTTAGAATAAATGAAGTAGGAAAGGTGCTGGGAGGAATGAAAAAAGTGTTTAAATGTCGTTCGCTTAGAATGGATGTAAAGAGAAGGCTGTATGAGGGTGTTGTGGTACCGACTGCGTTATATGGGGCTGAAACATGGAATATGGGTGTAGCAGAGAGGAAAAGTTTGAATGTAATGGAGATGAGATGTCTGAGGAGTATGTGTGGAGTGACGCGTATGGATCGAGTACAAAATGATGAAGTGCGAAGGAGAACTGGAGTTGTTCGGGAGATGGCTGGTAGAGTTGAGCAGAGGGTGTTGCAATGGTTTGGGCATATGGAGAGAATGGATAATGAGCGATTGGTGAAAAAGATAACTAGATCTGATGTGAGAGGTGTAAGACTGAGAGGAAGACCACGAATAGGATGGATGGACAGTGTGAAGAGAGCGCTGGATGCGAGAGGGATGTCCGTTGAGCAAGGAAGAGTGGCTGTGCGTGACAGAAATAAATGGAGAGAAATTGTGAATGAATAAGTGATGACGCAGCCCTGAGGGGATATTCTCCCTCATTTGGTCTGATCAGCTAGTCAGGTCAGGTGCGGGTAAGGGGATGGGTCTGTTATGATGTGGCAGGGGTAAACCAGTTCTGCTGTCGGGCCCTGCTGTGGATGTCACTGATTGCATTGCGCAGTTGACCCTTGTGCGGTGTGATGCGGTGAGGATCTGTCCGTTCTCCCCTTTGGGGCTAAGATGCGAATGAATGTGTTTGAATGGATGAGTAAATGGAGAGTGAGTCGTCCTGTCTCGGCTACCTCCCTTTCCTTGGGGGAAGCAGCCTAGGTATATAGATAGATAGATAGATAACTAATTTTAGCAAAGTGTAGAGAGTATCTTCCTTGCATACTCACTTTTTATTGATGACCCTGCATGTTATTATTTTATACTGTTTCAAGCTCTCTCTCTCTCTCTCTCTCTCTCTCTCTCAGCAGACGAGTGACGAAGTAAAGACAGTGGTATGGCCCCTTTTTATATTTATTTAAGCTAAGGCAGCGAAAACTATATGACCTCTATGTCTCTATTATTCTTTCAATGCATGTAAAATATAGATAGTCAGGTATTATATTTATAGTCAAGCATAAAAAAGGTAAATAATTGTGATGATGGCTCACTGCTGCACGGCGTTGCCAAACTAAACACATGGCAACGTTGCCATATGTGCAAAGTGACGGAACTGGGCAGGAAAAAAAATTTCGCGGGCCGCCTGGTAGCGCCATGTTAACATGTGGAAAGCTGGATGTGGGAGGTGAGTTTTCAGTTTTTTGGATATCTGGTATAAGATTTATCACTGCTGGTACAGTCATGGACAAAGAAACCTGGACACTCAGGGGCTGAACTGATAGTTTCTTTTTCGTTTTCGATTTCTCCAGTAAATCTTCGTCCATATGAGCCGTACCCCCCCATCCCCTTCCTTCCCTCACCTCCTCTCCGTCCTACCCATATGACCCGGGAAGGCTGGCCATTCCCAGGGGACAGGTGGACACTCCTCACCTCTCTCTCTCTCTCTCTCTCAATCCCTGATATATATATATGTGTTTATATATATATATTTATATATATATTTATATATATATATATTTATGGTCTTTCTTCTCTCCCTCCTCCCTCCCCCATCTACCATCTCTCTCTCTCTCTCTCTCTCTCTCTCTCTCTCTCTCTCAATCTAAACGCTTCCATCCTTTCTTCTCCCTCTCCTCCCTCCCTCATCTACCATCTCTCTGTCTCTGTCTGTCTTTTATATATATATATATATATATATATGTGTGTGTGTGTGTGTGTGTGTGTGTGTGTGTGTGTGTGTGCAATTATTATCATAACGAATGGCATGCTGTGAATTGGAAAGTAAAGATGAGGAGAATTGGCGAAAATGGTGGCAGAAGGGAGTAGGCAAGTATGAAGGTGGACGTTAATTGGCCCGCAGGGAAATAATGACATTTCCACATGCTGACGTCTCGAGAGGATTTCCTGCAGTTGTTCCCTCTAAATATGTTCCAGTGTTTTAATTTGTAATGCTTATATCACAGTAAAGGCATACTTTGCACTGACATTATTATTCACTGCTACAGATTATTGAGAGAGAGAGAGAGAGATGGGGGGACAAGTGGCCACTCCTCACCTCTCTCGTATGCAGATCCAAAATCAGGAGTCGCCTCGCATGGGCCAACCAGCCTACTGCAGTTGTTTTCTTTAAATATATTCCTAAGTTTTATTTTGCAATACTTATATCACAGTAATAAAGGCATACTTTGCACTGACATTACTATTCATTCCTAAAGAATCTTGAAAAACAGAGAGAGAGAGAGAGAGCAGCTGCGTATACGAAGAATGAAGACGAGCTTCTCATTGTGTGTGTGTGTGTGTGTGATAGCAGAGTAGCCGTAGGGAAGAGGGAGGGATGGGTTGTGATAAAAAAATGTAGGGAGTTGCTTGTGTCAAGGATGAACACACACACACACACACACACACACACACACAGTTCAAGGTCGGCGGATTAGCGAACTGGTGTGTATGGGGGCAGGGAAGGGGGTATGGGGAGTGCAGCCTGGCAGGTGCTATGAAGAGAGGGTAAACGGGATGGGGGAAAGGAGTCGTGAACGAAGAGTGACGGACAAGCCGGGGGAAAAGAGAAAATATGACATTTGCTTCGCCTCACCTGTCCAGGTTTCTCTGTCCATGACTGTACATCGTATATCGACAGTGAATACTGGTAGATTCTGATGGTAGGGCATTCTATCGTAATTAGAGTCTGTCTACTTAGTTGCCATAATATATGAAGAAATTGATGACCGAATCCCGAGACCTGTGTCGAATTTATAAATATGGCGTGGGTAGTGGACACATCATACAAAATAAATACCCAGAAGTACCTGGATACTCACAGAACATTACTGCTAGCAATCCAGCATGAAATTATGTACAGCTGGCCGCACTCCCGCGAGGGCCACAGCGTTGTCAACGCTGGCCAAGATATTTACTCTGAAACACTAGTAGAGAGATGCGTTCGAAGCATCCACAGCCAGTAAGAGAGAGTCGTACAGAGAGAGTTTGGGGGGGAGGAAGGGGGTTTGAGGAGAGTGGGGGGATACCTATGCACGAGAGGTGAGGGATGACGTCTGAAACAGATGAGTGGAAGGCTGGAAGCTATATATAATATAAATCTACAATACCTGGTAACAAATCATATATATTTTAATACCTTTATTGTCAAGTTATTACCGCTGTGAAAAGTGGCACAGTTAATGCTTGGAAACCATAAAGCATAATGCTATTGAATATAGCAAATGTGAATCCTTAATACTGCATGCGGGAATTGCTGACACCCCTAGCACACACCTCCGTATCCTCCTCCTCAAGCGTTTCCTAACACCCGACAACATTGGCTCGCTTATCTCTCGCATGATAACAGGAGTGTCATATTCTAGATACCGTACAGTACAGTAGCTTGTTTACAACTTATTACTATTTCTTTAGCACCTAATTGACTGTAATGTATCCGAATGTGTTAACTTTCATACAGTACAA
Source organism: Coenobita brevimanus (assembly GCF_032717465.1). Lineage (NCBI taxonomy): Eukaryota > Metazoa > Arthropoda > Malacostraca > Decapoda > Coenobitidae > Coenobita > Coenobita brevimanus. The sequence goes on along the minus strand of NC_137035.1, from coordinate 14,211,452 downwards.
TACATTGTTCAGGGCTAAGACACCGTACCCTTGAGTATTGTCTGTAGCGTATTGGATGAAACTTAAGTTTGTCATTTTTCTTTTTCCCTTCTCTTCTGTTTTTATTGTCATTTCCATGTCCCCTCGATCCCTGACTGCGTAAGGCGTCCGACTCTCGCTCTCTCTCTCTCTCTCTCTCTCGCTCTCGCTCGCTCGCGCTCTCTCTCTCGCTCTTGCTTTCGCGCTCTCTCTCTCTCTCTCTCTCTCTCTCTCTCTCTCTCTCTCTCTCTCTCTTTATCTATCTATCTATCTATCTATCTATCTATCTATATATATATATATATATATATATATATATTATTTAATCTGCTATCATGTGAAGGTGAATGGGAGCCCTGCTAACTCCACGATGCGATGACGCAACGATGCGATTTTAAACTGCTTGTTAGGTAACGCTAGATATGGGCGTTGTTGATATGTGCCAGTGGTGTCAGCAGCTGCCACATTCCGGATGAAGTTACTTACATTTGTTACATGTGATTAATAAACAGCATTCTGATTCATTATTTTCAGGCAGTTTTTGTCTGTATTTTACAGCGTCCATTGCTTGGAAACGACAATAAAATAAAATACGATTAAAGTCTACAATTATGAATATTGATCGGTTGTCTTTGTTTTGCAGTATAATATTTAAAGTTGATCTTTTTACTTTTCATGATGGCAAAAGTAACACCGAAAAAAAAAAAAAAATTTAATAAATATTACACTTTTCTGTCGCCTCAACAATCGTCATATCTCGCCTCTCGTGTACAGGCACCCACCTACCCACCTCAAACCCGCTCCCTCCCTCAGTCCTGTGAATGCTTCGATCAGAGCTCACTACTAATGATTCGCGGTTACTATCTCGGCCAGCGTTGACAAGACTAAGGTGGCCCTCGCGGGAGTGCGGCCAACTGTACATGTGTTTGGTGCAACATGATTTTCAGTCATATACGGTACGATTTTGTTGCAGGGATATATGTATAATTTTGTTGATATGGGATATGCAGTTGAGCCTTGCAGATTGAATTATTTGGCCTATAACTCAATAAAGATAATGTGTCATTTTATTTTTACCGATAGTTGTAGGGCGTACAATACCATTTCATTTCTCTACGGTCCACCACAAATTACAAAATACAGTATTAGTAAGGTGATTTGTGTCTGTGAAGAACTCATGTAATATGTCTTTCACAGGTTTATCAAGATGCCTTGCAAATGGGGGGGAGGTAAAACAGAGGCTTGCCAGAATAATTAAATTCAATGTGGCTCTAACTCAGTACAATATGAAGTAGACTTGTAACATCAGGTTAACATGCTGGCATAACACCCGAGGTAGATTAAAGAGTACAGTGTGTACCTTCACCTTTATTTATGTAGTGTTATAGCATATATCTTTTTTAAATAATAACAGTCCTACGTCTTAACCTGGCCTGTTTTTCTTCATTCATGGCATATATATTTCTGTAACATGTGGCCAACATTTTTGTACTGGGACAGCATATGTCCTTTACTTGTACAATAATTTAGCACCACATTTCAGTATTCAGCCAGGTTAAACATTTAATAATGGAATATTAAATTTTTGTGTTGCTTGTAAGGCAATATGAAAGTCATGGAGTAGATAAATGTCTCTGCTCTGAATTCTTACATTGCCTACTTCATATATAAACTTAGATTTACTTTGGTACCACATTAAAGTGTTGTCAAATAGGATGTAGGCTTCACCCCCACTATCTATACACTTGGCTATCTTTTTGATAAAACATTTAAGTTATCTTTTTTCAAAAGGAGTGATAACCATACCAAAGATATCCCTTTTCCTGAAGCTTCCTTTGATATTTACATTTCATAATAAAACCTTTATCTGATTGTTTGGTGTAATATTTTGCCACTAATAGTAGGGTTGACCCCCACCTCACCCTAATTGTAGCTGAAGAGAGTTCACAGCATCCATAAATTGTTTGATTTTGTTATTAAAAGCACCATTAGTAGCCACAGAATCTGGTTCTTGAATGTTTTTCCCTTATACTGTAATTATCACCAATCCAGCTGATCAAAGTAAGGGCTTTAGGAGAAGTTAGAGGAAAGTAAATAGTGACGATACTAAACTCTGTTTAATTTAACTTGGCGTAAAATTGCCATCTAACCATCTTCAGTGTTGTGCTGTAATAAGAGATTAGCACTAACATAGACTATGGTGCTAGTCACGAAGAGGTGCTATGGAAAGGATATGGAGTCACAGGCCAGTAGGTTAGTATTGTGGTAGGTGTCATAACTATGCATGATATTTTCCAAGGAGGTTGGAGAAGTCTTTGTGAAAAGTTATTTATTTCTGTCTTCTTTGAAGAAACAATAGTTAGGAAATGAAAAAGAAAACAATGAATATTCACAAAACAATATGGCTGGTTTATGTTGCCTTTGCTGTGGTGCATTCAAAAATACAAACGCCGATTTGAATTTAAGTTTATACGACCGAAAAAAAGGCAGTCTCGAAAATAGTACCTACTTGACCTTTCTTATTATGCTATTTTAACACTAAATCGATCTTAATTTATTAAGTTAAGAGTAAGGATTTTTGTTTTTCTTAAAATATGTAAGTTTAAAGGGTTTGAATGGCACTGAGGTAATTATGGAGGAAAAATAACGAAATATTGGCAGCGCGAAGTATTCATAATATCCACTTCCGGCGTCTTGGGGCTATAAAAGGTGAGCACCTGCGTGAGCGACTCTAGTGGACGAGTTAGCGAGAGGGTGTGTTGTCCGCGCTCTCGCATTTTCATTGTGACCCGTAATTTTATAACGGTTAGTAAGGTTAAAATTAATCGTACTGTGTAGTACGATATTGGATTGTGATATAGCTTACGATTAAGTTTTGGTAAGCTCCTCCCAAAATGTGGCACACAGTTGTACACATGGACAACGGGGTCTACCGCCCCACCACTATCCCCGTCAACACTAACGGGATTCGGCCCCTCCTCAAAAAGATATTGTTCGTACTCATAACTTGTTGCTTCGTAATTGTGTCACTTACTGATTTAGGTTTCACCATTTTTGTCAAAACATGTGTTCCCTATTTCCGTAAGGATATTTCTGATATTGTTTACAAATTTGTTGAGAATGGTGTTGCTCTAGACACAATTTTGCGACATAATATTGAGCCATCAAGGCTTAACTGGGCAATTAAGTCATTAGGAGAACAATATAGTCACTATCCCGGTAGGCTAATGTTGTCTGAATTGACCGGGATGGTAATTTCTTCACAATTGCGGTATGAGCTCAACGCGGGTCTAACTTGGCTTATTGTTTATCACTGTTGGTTCCTCACCACTTGGGTTGGCTTTTGGTTTGTCAAAAATGACGTGTTTCAGGTTGTGCTGTTGGTGCTGAGTGTAATGCTGGGTGTCAGTATGCTGAGTTGGCAGCTGGCACTGAGTGCCATCTATTGTGCCCAGCTGCTTCACCCCCTAGAGGCCATAGTTGGGGTGATAGAGGTGTGGGAGGTGTGGAATGGGGCTTGGGTGGGGGTGGTGGCGTGGTTTGTGGTCAAACTGTTGGTCAGTGTCTCGGCACTGTACCTGAACCACCGCTACCACCACCCCACACAACGGCAGGCCCCACCCCCACACCTGGTGTGATTTACCACCACCCCACACAGCAGCAGGCCCCACCCCCACACCTGGTGTGATTTACCACCACCCCACACAGCAGCAGGCCCCAGCCCCACACCTGGTGTGATTTACCACCACCCCACACAGCGGCAGGCCCCACCCCCACACCTGGTGTGATTTGATTCATATTATAAGTTTTTGTTTTACTTTAATGGAATCTACATTTTGTTTTGTCTTTTTGCTTAGTGCTGAGAATTATCTCTATGGACAGACATTACTCTCTGATGTTATTTGTTACTCTCAGTTTACTCTGTCTTATTGGAGGGACATTTACTTTCTTTGATGTTACTTGTTACTCACTTTTTTACCCACTTTGTTGCTTTTTTAAATGGTGGCGTGGAGGTAGAGCCCTCGGGTCAAAATGTGCTGTGGTTCAAGTCCCAGAGGTAGCCAGAGGGAGTATACTTTGTGTGCTGAGTTATTTGTTACCTTGTTACCACGTTTGTTACCTTTTTAATGGTGGTGTGGTAGTAGAGTTGTTGGGTCAGAATGCACAGTGGCCTGTGGCTGTGCTCTGTGGTTGGAGTCCCACAGGTATTTCTGTCTTGTAGACATTACCAGGGGCGTAGGTCAGCCTCCTGTCCTTAAGTGTTCTACACTACACCAGCCCAGCCTCAGGCCCCTCTGCTCCAAAGTGGAAAAGGGAAATGTTCCCCCTAGCTATACCTTACTAGATCATATAGCCCTGCTAGGTGACAGGCGGGCTCTTCCCCTTCCCGGCATGACAGCTACCGGGCGTTGCTGTGTCACACGACTCCCCGGTCCCGAGTCCGACGCTCTACCACTCAGCCCCCCCTGCACCCCTGCTTCAAAGGGGGAAAAGTACAATTTGCTGCCTTTATTTACCTACAATTCCTCCTGTGTTATTACTTTTCTCTGTACAACTTCTTTTAATGGACGGACTCATTTTGTTTTTTTTCATTATTATTATTTTGTTTTTTGATTCTGAAATGGGTGTGGCGATTGCAACTGTCTTCTTGCAGTCTCATGATCTTCGGGAAAGTAATTACCATATGCAACATAGACAGTTATCTTTTATTTTAGACTACAAAATGCGTAGAGTAAATAAAAATACACTTTTGTGTTATTTAAGGAAGCCGCCAGTTTGCCTGTGGCAGCCTGTTTACTGACGATGCGTTGATTACTGACTGTCTTGCCGACGGGACGCGTTAGTGCATCAGACATTCATATTTATAGGATGCCTAATGATCCAGCCTAACCTAACCCATCCTTAGCTAGAGTATCCTAACTGGGGGCTTCACCCCCTCACCCCCCTGATTTTAACCACCTAGGATTGCCACTTAACCTAACCTAGACACCCCTCAGATACCTGTCAGTCCAAATCCTAAGCTTGAGTCTTAATAAACCTATTCTAATTTGTCATAACCTAACTTATTCCAACAACCAATCCAATCCTATCCTAACCTAACCAATCCATTCCTAATGTAACCAATCCTACCATAATCAACTGAAATTTTCCAAACCTAACATTTCAGTTGGGAATTTCAAATTATGCCAAAAGTAAGACATGCATTTGGAGAGTTTGGCAGCAAGACTTGCTGTTGCTGGTACTTTCGTGGGAGTGAGGGAATGTATGATGTTTATATAAACAAGTCTACATGTATTTCACAGATGTCATAAAAAAAATAATCCCTGTGATTATGGTACATTAGGAAGCACAACAAGTAGCCTGTGAAAGACTGGTTTCAATAGGAAATATGGAAGGGCTGTATCCTTCTGGCAAAGTATTATTGTTTTTTTTTTTAATACCCGTAAGGGACAGCCATAGTTTGTGATAATATTTGTTACTCAATAATGTTTATGTTTTATGAATGTGCTAAACCAGATATAACTTTGTGCTAACATAGCACTACCTGAAGTAGGCCAACAGCACACAAGCAGCAGCAGTTCGTCAGTGATGATAATAAAACTAGGTGGTAAATGACAAGGCATGTGGAAAGCAAGAAGATTGACAATCATGTGTACAGTAATTACCGTATGTGCAACGCCAACACTTAATTTCCCAAGCACCACACCAGCAACCACAGTGGACCAGTTGAACTGTGTCCTGTTGTGGTGAACTTGGCTAGTTAGGTGGGGAACCGGTACACTCGTGTGCCATATACTGTATACAACACCAAAATGTGAGTTACTCCAACACAGCACCAGCAGCCATAGTGGATCTGCTGTATAGACTAAAGCCCCGTCCACACTAGGGGTCACGCTCTGTTGCACGTCATGTTGCCCAACTCGGGTTTTCGTGCCGCGGAGGGTCTGTGCTGCATACTTCGGGCAAATCTGGACGAGGGACATTTCATGGTGACAGCGCGCTACAATGCCCTCACAGTAGCTGTCTGGCTTCCGTTACCGCTGTTTGATCTGCAGTACGACGCAGTGTCAGAAGATAGTACTGGTATTGAATGGTCAAGGGGCAACGCCCTACATTTTATAGAACTGCTGAAGATGCATCCATGTATGTGGCAGATGAAAAACAAGCAATACAAGGACAACTTAAGAAGTGCAAGTTTAAAACAATGACGAGACAGACATTGCTTGCACCACATCATCTTTTTCTTATTCTTTTTCATTTTGTCACAACATAGTACCACAATGCTCCACATCACAGTCTCTTGAACTGCTGCAGTGTTGGTATCCATTATCACCCTCTTGCTGGTCAACGGTAACTGGTGTGTTCTGCCCATTGTAGTACTACTAAGGACGTCACTGGCATTAGCAAGATGACGCGGAACAGAGGACGTGGCACGATCCTAGTGTGGACGGGCTTTAACACTGTACTGTGGTGTAGGTTATTTAAAAAAAAAAAAAAAAAAAAAAAAGTCAAGCACACAACAAAATGGTCCTGTTGGTTCAGTATTGTCTGTGTATCTCTCTATCTATCAGTCTATCTATCTGTAGCCAGACGCCATACTCCTATAAAGGGTGGCCGTTTGTCTTTGAGTTGTTTCACGGGGAGGGGCACTAGCCGTCCGCCAGCCCACTTGGTGACAGGAACGGAACACGTGTGGGTAGGTTATGTGGTTACCACCCAGCTTTACAAATAGTTTCCTGGCTTACAGGAAACAATTAGGCTTGCAAATCAATGTAAAGCCACCTGGAAAGGAAAGAAGAATAATAAAAAGTGACAGGAAAGATGGGAGAAATAGGATGAGAGGACGACAGACACAGATAAAGATTGATGAAGGTGAAGATAGAAATAGGCGGCAGTACATCAAGTGAGTGGATTGAGAGAACTGTAACTTATTAAAAAATATAATTTGTTTTCCAGGCTCATTGATCAGATTGGAAGCCACCTTCAGTAAAACCAAGCTGCTGCTGCTGCTTTTTTTTTTTTTTTTTTTTTTTTTTTCCAAAATGATGCAAAACCAACCAGGATATTTAACCAAGATTGTCTTCATATCTCAGGACATATTGTAGTTTGCACGTCTAGAAAATGTTTTATGGTTACTATTACACATAATTAAATCATTTGTTAAGTACCTCAGCAAAAATGTTAATATAGAGTTACTGTTGTTGTTTGACACCAGTATTTTTGAGAAATTTTCTGGACATTCTCTTGGCAGATGCCAGTGTGATCCAGCAGTATACTACACACTCACACCAGTGACCTCAACCAAGACACAGGCATTAAGGAGTAGTGGTAAACATTACCAGTAGCTTCCAGAGTTAAAATGAAAACATCCTGATGTTGAAAAGTTTAAGGCTTCAATAAGTTATTATCCTTAAAACAGTTCTTTCTCATATTTTACTACAGTCCAGATACCAGGGTTGTGCAGTGAATAGATAAAATATACAGTATCTAAGCTAATGTCCATCTATCTATAACCAGACGCCGTAATCCGTAAGGGGTGGCTGCAAACAAATCGCCTCCTTGTCGTCCTGTCTCCTGCCATTTCACTGCCCTCCACCCAGCTCGCACCCCCTTGTCTCATATACCTCTCCACTCCATCTCTCCATGCCATTTCACTGCCTTCCAGCCAGCCCACACACCCCTCTCTCATATGTCTCTCCATTTCGTCCTCATCCTCCCCTTCCCTCTTCCCCCATCCATCTCATTCACACACTCCTCATTAGTCTCTCGCTCTCCATGCTCTCCACATGGCTAAACCACCTCAGTGTATTTCTCTGAACACTCTCTATCTCATCCACACCCACAACCCACTTTCACTCCCTCATTTGTCAGTCTCTCTCCTTGTAACTCCACTTGTATGCTTCTTTCAAATACAGTGGGCTCGCACAGTGCGCGAGAGATTGGGCAGTCCACGACCTCGCGCACTGGGAATTCGCGTACTGGGAATACATAATCTTAGGGAATAATTACATATGGGCGGTACCCCCTCATACCTGGACATTTTTTGGCCCTTAGAGACATAATAAAGGTCATATTTTTTAGACATTGTACTAAAGCTATAGCCTCAATAACAAAAATATGGGTAGTCACCTTAACAACAGTAGACAACAGGCCTGATGACCTTAAATAACAGGGGTTCTGAGGCGCGGCAACACTTACAGCGCCGCACTCCCCACCGCACCTCCCACCGCACCAACACTTCCCTCCACAGACCCCACTTGAGCACCTTCCCCAGGAGCATCAAAGCCACTCACTTCGGCCATAAACCCTTCAAAGTCCAATGCTGACACTTCTAACATTGCATCCTCTTCATCCTCAACAGTAGAATGCCCGGGAATTTCTGCGCATCAACGTGACGACACGTGACGCGCTGTGTGAGGGGTGGTCACGCACTAATAGAAAATGGGGTTTTTGAGCCACTCCTTGCCTCTGCCTCGCGTTCTGTGCGGTAAACTCGCGCATTCAAGGGTTTTTGGTTTTGATTTTTGGTCACTCGCGCACAATGCGAATCGCGCACTGTAATGACGCGCACTGTGCGAACCTACTGTATCTCATTTCCGCTGCTCTCACTCTTGACTTGTGTCCTTCCAGCAAGGCCCAAGCTTTTCTTCCATATCTCAGAGTTGGTATCCTTATACTGTCATGCAGTGACCTGTTTTTACTTCTGTGCTCACTTCTCTGTTTCTTATCACTGCTTTCAAAGAACCAGCAACCTTTCTTCCCTGGTGTACGCTTTCAAGTACTTCATCCTCTAAACTTCCCTCCTTACCCATCACACTACCCAAGTACAGTATAATCATTCAGAGACTGCTTATCCTTTATAAAGTAAACAGTTTCCCCCTGTGGCATTTCCACCTCCTTTTCCTTGTTTCCTCCTAAACCCATCAGTAGTAAGTTGTGGTCTCATATGTCTTTTGTTTGTTTCTCTTTGTCCATTGACACCTCTAGAAATCTCTCGTATGTTATATGGTTAGCAAAGCTGTCTGACACTTTTTTTTATATAATTTCTCTCCCATGTTGTGATCCCGCTACAGTTCTGATCACAGTTTAATAAAATTAGGTTCTTTTATCCATCCATTCAAAATCTAATTTTCTACCTTCATCCAGCAGCTGTTCCAAGATAACCCACACGACTGCAGACGTCTACTGTCGCTGTCAGTGCCTCATTTTTTTTTTTTTTTTTTTTTTTTTTTTCCGTGGTATTTCTGCCTCTTCCCATATTTTTGACATATTTCCTTATCTTTTCCACCCACAGGGTTTATATGTCTCAGGAACTTAAAAAAAAAAAAAAAAAAAAAACATTTCACATAAATATCACTGCTTCCTGTTTCTTTTTATTTCAGTTTTGTACTTTTTTATACAAAGTCATTATTATTCCTCCACCCTTTTTGTGTTTTCCTCACATTCTGTGGAAACATTCAAGAAAATACTTTATTTTTCCAAGTTTATTCAAGAAAATCACTTCGTTTTATTTTTTCTAGTTTCAGCTGTTTGAGAGGAGCATGTGGAGTTACATGGAGAGGCAGACTGACAAATGAGGAGGTGAATGAACGTTGTGCTGTGGATGTGGGTGTGACAGAAAGCGTTAGGAGAAATACATTGAGGTGGTTTGGCCATGTGGAGAGGATTGAGAACGAGAGACTAACGAGAAGAGTGGATGTGAGTGAGGTGTAGGGAAGGGGGAAAGGGATGGGGAGGCCGAGGATGAGATGGAAGGATGGAGTGGAGAGAGGGGGTGTGAGCTGAGGTGATAGGGCGATTTGTTTGTGGTCACGCCTTACGGGATTAAGGCGTCTGGCAATAGACAGATACCGGTAGGTAGTTTAGTTTCCACTGCACATCATAATGTTTTCATCCACCACGCGTTCTTCTCGTTTTAAATTTGTAAGACGTACAGTGCTTTTATCAATTACAGTAATTAAACCATTATGGTATAAGTTGATGTATCCCAGCATAGCTGAGCATGATTAAACCCAGCCTAATGCAGGTCTCATTACGGATAGAGATGGGAGCCCGAGAATCTCTCCCTCATCATTGATTACACTACTAACTTCAGTATAAGAAGGATTTCAAATGTATGATTATGGAAGAGAAGTTGCACTCAGTTTCATAAACTAAGCAATTATTTCCCTGTACAAGGGAAAAGGGGAAAAAGTATCTGGTAATCATAGGGTCATGTGTCTTCATAGTGTAATAGGAAAAGTGTATGGTAGGATACTTGACAGAATTAGGGAAATAAGAGAGGAATCACTCATCTTAAATGCCAGGACCAACATGCCTAGCCCGGGCTCCTACGCTCCTCATGGGGCAACGTAGGATTAGATGATGGATGGATGGATGGAATAGTTGAAGAAGAACAGGAAGGTTTCAGGAAGGCAAGAGATGTAGATCAGATATTCATCCTAAGGTGTTTAGTGGAAAGGTTTCTAGAGATGGGAAAGAAGTTGTATGCAGCCATCCTGGATTTGGAGAAAGTATATGACAGAGTGGGTAGACGAGGAATGTGGAAAATATTGAAAAATTACGGAGTAAATGGAAAGCGTTAAATTCCGTGAGAAGTATGATACGAGGGTGCTACGGCTGCAGTGCGTGTGGACAGTGAACTGAGTGAATTTTTCTGTCTGAATGTTGGATTGAAACTGATGTGTTATGTCTCCATATTTGTTCAGTTTGTATATGGATGGAGTTATAAAAGAGATACAAGGTAGGGCAGTGGATGTTGGAGCGGCCCTAATGAGAGAAGGCAGCGTTTGGAAACTCTGTTCTGTTGTTTGCAGATGTTACTGTATTGTTAAATGAAGACGAAGGGGAACCTCAAGGTTTTGTGAGTGAATTTGGGGGAGTTTGTAAGAAACGGAATCAAAACTCGAAAGGTGAATGTAGGGAAGAGTAAAGTTGTGGTCTTCCAGAGAAATGAAGTCACAGTGCACACTGAAGCTGGATGGTGAGGAAATGGAAAATGTGAATGCATTTACGTATTAGGATAGTGTGATGAGTAAGGATGGAAGTTTGGAGCATGAACTGCAGGAAAAGGTACAACAGGGAAGAAAGGTTGCTGGTTCATTGAAAGTAGTGATAAGAAATAAGGAAGTGAGCATGGGAATCAAAGTCACTGCCTGATGGTATTGTGATACCCACTCTAACGTTTGGAAGCGATGCTTGGACCTTGTTGGAAAGGCACAGGTCAAGAGTGAGAGCAGTGGAAATTCATTTCCAATAACTCAAATAACTTGTGAGTTATATGTTTGAGAGGAGCATGTGAAGTTTCATGGAAAGATAGACTGATAAATGAGTAAGTGAAGAAGCATTATGGTGTGGATGTGGATGTGATAGAACGCATTAGGAGAATTAGACTGAGGTGGTTTGGCCATGTGGAGAGGATGGAGATTGAGTGATTAAGGAGGAGAGTGTATGTGAGTGAGGTGGATAGGGGTGGAGAGGTTGGAAGACACTGAGGATGAGATGAAGTGATGGGGTGGAGAGATATACGAGAAAGGGGGTTGTAAGTTGCGGGGAGGGCCTGGAAGTGGCAGGGGACAGCGGGACATGGAGGTGATTTGTTTGTAACCACCCCGTGTCGAATTAAGGCGTATGGTTATAGATAGATCGCAAGTAACATGTTAATTCCAGTGTCCATTAGAGGGATGTTATTCTGAAATAATATATTAATTCCAATGTCCATTAGATGGATGTTATTTGAAATAATATGTTAATTCCAGTGTCCATTACATGAATGCTATTCGGAAATAATATATTAATTCCAGTGTCCATTTAGATGGATGTTCATCATTATCCGGACCTCCTTTCTCACCCTAGGGCAGGGTGAGGAGTAGGAATGTCCAGTCAGCCCAGTCCAATGGGCCACGCTTCCATTCACCTATCATTCAAGCCCCCGGAATCTTGGCTCTATCGGCTACGCCAAAACGATTCACCAGATTTGTAGCTTCACATAAACGTATCCGATTGAGTCAATCCGGATGCTGCCACGTCACAAAGGGGTGCCAAATACCTGATCATGCACTTTTCCTCACAACATTCATCCAGCCAGCTCGACCTCTTGTCAGTTCCCTAGCCTCACCGACTTCCAAACCTTTCTTCCTCACACACTCATCCACCATCTCTCTCCTCCTTGGCCTACCTCGCCTCTTCTCTCCTTCAGATTTGCTCTGATATACCTTTTTCACCACTCTCTTCATTTCATATCCATTGCCTTCATATGACCATAGCATTTCAGTACACTCTCTTCGGTTCTGGTGTCCACTTCCTCACTCCACATCTTTCACGAACCACATTATTTCGTATCCTATCCACCCTCTGTACTTCACTTAAATTCCTCAGCAGTCTCCTCTCCACTGCTCTTAATCTTGACTTTTCATTTTCATGCAAGCCCCGTGCAGCTGCAGCACTCAAGCCTCTCTTTCTTCTCAAGGCCTTCATAGCACCAGCTAGTTTTCTTCCCATTACTCTTTTCTACATTTACTCTCAAGGCACGACGCTCACAGACCTCAGCAAAATTCTGCACTAGCCCTCCAAGTTCTTGTACGGTACTTGCAAGCAGTACTGCATCATCAGCATACAACAATTTGAGAGATTCTATCCATCACGATTCATTACCAACGCCATCCCTCTCTCAATTATACGTGTTATTACTTCTCTCATCACCCCATCCATATATATATTAAACAGCCATGTGGACATCACACAACTTTGTCGCACGCCCACAACGACCGTGAACCGTTCACTTAGATGCCCATTAACCTTTACAGATGCTTCACTACCATCATAAAAACTCTTGACGGCACCTAACAGCTTACCATCTACACCATACATGCGCAAACCCTTCCACAATCCTTCTCTGTCCACTTTCTCGTATGCTTTTTCCAGATCCATGAATGCCATAAACACCTTATGGTCCTTCTCACGAGCCTTCTCTGTTATCAGTCTCACTGCAAATATTTGATCCACACATCCTCTGCCATTCCTAAAGCCACCCTGTTCGTCACTCACAAAGACTTCTGATATCTCTCTTACTTTTTCTGTAACAATTCTTCCACATACCTTCCCTACCACACTCAAGAATCTTATGCCACGATAATTCTTGCACTCACCTCGCTCCACCTTTATTTTTGTACGGGGTACAATCACAGCCTTTTTCCACTCTGCAGGCACAGTTTCACTCATCCATGCCTTCTTCCATATCTCCAACAAGCACTTCATTCCACTCTCTCCACTGCACTTAAACATCTCTGCATACACCTCATCAACCCCAGTTGCTTTCCCATTTTTCAGCCGCTTCACAGCACTCTTCACCTGTGCGAGTGTCACGTCTCCTGGTACTGCATTCCTTCTGTGCACAGCCCCCAAACCCATCATGGTTACAGCCTTTCTGCTCTCTCTATTCCAATTCATCAGGCTGTCAAAATATTCTTTCCATCTGGTCCTTACTTCATGCCCATGGGTTAATATTCTACCACCTACATCCTTCACACTATCACATTTCTTTCCGCTTTCACTTCTACATTTCGGCACCTCTTTCCAGATGAACTTCCTAGTTTCAGAGTAGTTTTGCATTCATTTTTCTTCCTAGATCATCATTACCTCCTTCTTTTTCCTCTTCACTAGTCTCTTTATGTGCTTCTTGCTCTCAATATATTCAGTTATTTCAACTGAACTCCTGTCCTGTAACCACTTTAGCCACTTCTTAAGAATAACATCCATCTAGTGGATGTTATTCAGAAGTAATATATTAATTCCAGTGTCCATTAGATGGATGTTATTCTGAAGTAATGGATTTATTCCAGTGTCCATTAGATGGATGTTATTCTGAAGTAGTATATTAATTCCAGTGTCCATTTGATGGATGCTATTCTGAAATAATACCCTTAGTGGTTAGCGTAATTTCTTATACAGTATAGGTGGTGTAAAACATATTTGGAATATAAATGTTATATTTCCTTTCATTCACCTGTTAAACCTCAATACATAATTACATGATCATTTACTGACAAACTGTCAAATTATGTTTTCAGAGGCGTAGGTCATCTAACAGTAGAGGAAGTGACATTTAATACATTCTCAGCGTAAAGCATAATGTCATTCAACCAGCCAACAACCAAGGATGCCACCTGCTCTACTTCTGTCAAGTCATTCTGGTATGTAAAGTTGCTGTCTATATGCCTCGTCATTAGTTCAGATGAGATATGAAAAAATGCATAAATTCTCAGAAATAACCTAGTGTAAACCATATTTGGAATTTAAAAGCAGATTCTGAGGAATCAAGCTCCAAAGCATAGCTTTTTGATACACATTCAAGACTGTTGTACAGAAATGTCTATTTTAAAAACATTTATACATTTTCGTTTTGGTTCTGTTGCTTTTTGCAGTTTAAAAATCTGTTTAAAAGTATTAGTTATGGATTCTGTTGGAACTGTTTGGTGACTTTTTCTTGTTGCAGTGAGTGATCATAACAAGTAAAATATACTGTACAGTACTTTAAAAACGCCATGCCCACAGAAATCCACTAATCTCTGAACTGATTTTCAAAGTTCCTTTTCACTATTAGCAGGCAACACAGCATCATCTGCACACATCATATTTAAGTTAGTAGCCTTCACTGTTCACTCTCAGCCCCATCCCTCTCTCCTTGACTCAAGTTTTAGTCCCACTCATAACCTTTGTCACACACATGTTGAATAGTCATGGTGACAACACTCACTCCAACACTGACATTGAAATACTGTACCTACCCAGACAACCACCTACTTTTACTTGTGCTTTGTTACCATCTAAAGATTATTTCATTCAATAGCTTTCCATTCATGCGACACAGTAGCTTGTACTGTTGTCCACAGTCACCTTGTTTTCCCTGCCATACAGTGTTACCTTGTCCATTAATGCCATAAAGTGTGTACAATCTTTCTCACGTGCACTATTTGTCACTGCAAATATTTGATTCACACAGCCGCATCCATATTTGTTACTCACAACTTAGGATTAATGAGTTGGGAGCAAATGGTTTTGGAAAACTAGTGGAGTGCATACAGAGAGTGTTTGGTTGGGACTTCTTGTGTATGGTGTAGTGAGAGTGGCATCCATCCATCCATCATCCAGCCCATTTTTTGACTCTTCAGGAGTGTAAGGGCCTGGGGCTAGGCAACTTATCCTTGACATTAAGCACAAGAGCGACCAGTTGCTCTTCCCTGAGTGGGATTTTGTGGGTAAGAAACCCCAACCACCCCTCAGATGTAAGCACTTACGGGCCACATCCAACTGGAGTACCTTAACCCACTAGAGCACCAGGCATCCTAAAGAAGAGAGAGAGAGAGACCAATAGTTGGTTTGGACCGAAGCATGTACATGCCAATACTGTTCTGATAACAGGATGTTGTTAGAGACTCAAGTGTTTTCTAGATCTGCTGTAATCATCCTCATAAATTTGACTTTTTTTTTTTTTTTTTTTTTTTTTTTTTTAATACAAAATATACTCGTTGTCCCAAGTATGTTGAGTCAGAAGAGAGATCAGACTCATGCTCTGACCATCCTGTTGTGTGTACAAAATGAGAAACCAGGGCTTTGTTCATCCCCGCTGATCATGATAACTTTGCTGGCATATCAGCGAAGTGGTGCTTGTTAGGCCAGGGTGAGCAGCAGTGATTACTCCCGTCACACCATCTGCTGTGGAAACAAAATCAATCAAAATACTGGAAACTATGTTTGGTGCTGGCTGACAGTGACTGCTGAATTATAGTAAATGACATCATGGACTCTGTTATTTACCTAAGACTACGTCCTACAGAACTTCAGTCATGTCTGAAAAATACTGTGAAATTCTAGTTTTAAGCCTGTACTTGGTGTTGACAATAACCTTGTTTTTCTTATCGTTTTTGCTAATAGCCTATAGTGCTTTCATTCTACGGTAAATTTATCACAGATGAAACAAAATAACACCAAGAGAATGTAACTACACCCAAGATTCAGCAGTGGTGAATGAATTTCCATTTGTAACGAAAGTTTGTTTATGTTATGAAGGCTGCATTGTCTTGGTATCTTTTCACATGCCAGCATGATTGCTTTGTTGGCGTGTGGATTGATATTGGAACAACCATGATTGCCAAACAGAAGGCAAGTAGTGCACTTACCATTGATGATGATAGCTTGCTAGGGTAATGTGAATGCAGCCCAGGACGGGATGTGGATGATTAAAAGAAGCAAGCATAAACTGTACTACTAATATTGTTTGCATAACACCGCATTTAAATTATCATATATTATTTGTAATTTATTGGAAGTAAGAAGTTAGTTGTTTACTCTCAAATCTTGTTAGCTACAGTAGTAACCGAACTTCAGGTCCAAACAACTTTTTGTTGTTGTTGCCCTAGACTCATCTGAATGTGATTGTGGTGAACTAAACTGAAGTTGCCTTTGTCTTGCAGTCTGTCATCCTCTTGTCAGGGGATAGGAAGAGAGTCAAGGGACATTTGTTCAACCCATATTGGTGCCAGCACATGAAGGCATATCTCTCAGCAGCCTGAAGGGGCACTATATATGGGAATGGCTGATGATGTCTTCCCCAGATTTATACCACTAGCTTAGACACTGGTAAGGACTAAGATGTATGGCACCTAAGACATGTTTTCTCCTCAGAAATATATAATCAGTCTAGTGCAGATATGATATTGGAGTAATTATACCAGCAGTTGTAAGGTTGTTTTGGGAGATACAACACTTTCATCCCCTTAGTCTATATCCTTACACTTGAAGAGACTGCAAGTCAGGCCATTACTTCTCCCAAGTAAAGTTTGACCCAATCAAGCTTTTTTTTTTTTTTTCCAGTTGCAAGTATAATTTTTCCATCTGAACAGTTTATTAAACTTGTTACCAAGTCATGCTGTGAGATTGCCTTCATGTTTTGCATATTACTATTTTTCATATAAGCGCAATACTGTAGCTAATGTGTTGAAGTAGTATGGGTGTATGTAATGTATGAGGAAAGAAGTGTTAACAAAGAGTGTAAAAAGGTGAAGTTAAAGGAAGACTGAGGAGAGGAAAACAAGAATGTGGTGGAGAGTTACCATGGAGGAATATTTGAGTGGAGGTGGCATGATGGAATGGTGATGTGTTGTGATAGTCTTTGTGGTATTGGAGGAGTGTATGAGAATGGTATGAAGTGGCATGATGGAATGGTGGTGGGTTGTGAGTCTCTTGACAGTAATTTTGTTTAAGCTGTCTCGCATGAACTGTGGGTTCGGCATCTGGCATTAGAAAGAAGGCTAGATATCCTTGGTTAACACTGACTGTACAGCAATTCATACATACAGTATAAGTCAGGGGTGGGCTCAAAACAGTACATCTTTTTACATAGCTACAACTGGTACAGAAACTGTGAATTGGGAGAAACTAGCATATCAGCTTTTTAGGTGGCTAACAGTGGAGAGTTATAGCATAAAAGGCAACATATAAGTGAATTACTGTATGGCATAATAAGCTTACTCTTTATACACAGGCCTGTGAAAATCATCCATCTGGTGAACAAGGGACCATTGAGGAAGGCATGTTGCAGATAGGCCAGGACAAGGTGCAGTTGGAGTGTGGTGTCACTGGGCTAGTTTGTACTGTACTCTACTTTCTTTTCGTTTACTAGTAGGTTAAATAATTTAATTCCTACAATGTTTTGTTTCTGTACAGTGCCTAAATTAGGGTTCCCTATCTCCTAATCACTGTGGACAAAATCACATTGATGTTGGTTAACTACATCACCCAGACACTTAAAATACCCTTGGAGTGAACACTGCCACTCATCAGAGCATCCATGTAAGCTAGACTTACCAGTGCAACTTGCATGTCAGCTGCTGGTGAATCTTGTAGTTTATGTTTAGAATGTGGATTCATAATTTGGGAAAAAATTCTTTCAAGGAGAAATTTGGGCATTCACTGGAGGTTGTGTGTATTGTGATAAAAATGAAAAGGGAAAATTCATTTGAATGTTTGCACAAAACTAACAGAATCTTCCGTCTGTTCTGTGTTGTGAGTCAGCATCATAAACATGTGTAGTAAGACTGTAACACTGAGGAGTTTGTAATGGTGCTTGAGTTGTTAGGTATAGTGCTAGTGCCATTACCATCCCTGGCCTCAATTGTGCGGGTGTATTCATGAATAAAAGCTATTAATTGTTTGTGTCTGCTATTCAGATTTTGAGTGGAAAATGTCATAAGCACTTGACTGGGTGAAAATGGCAGGTTTTAGAATAAAACTCTTTCTTTATTAGCACGAAGGGTGTGGTGCTGTATACCCGAGCACAGCCTAGAATGTGGTAAATTGTTTACATCGCTCAGCAGGGTAGAGAATTGTCAGTGTAAAATCATTGGCAAGGCATATACTTCCTTGCCATCGACCTCCTGTGGGATGGTCTTGTGCATTCCAACACAGCCATAAACTGTAGGTGCATAACATTGTTCACTTAAATGTTGTGTTGGCATTTTTTTTTTTTTTTTTTTTTTTTTTTTACATGGGTTTCATAGCTTTTTCTTGTTAGGACATCAGTCACACATCACAGTTTTCTTTTATCATCCTTTAAACTGAGTTCCTTTTTTTCTGTTTCTTCCATTTACTTGAGGACAGACTGCTTGTCCTTGCTGATGTAGGCCATGTAATATGATGCCTCATTTTTGTTGGTCTCCCCTTCAGTTAGTTCTTTTCCTTTGTAATTTGTTATTTTTATTTTCTGATTGTTTTCCATGTGTTTTTACCATGTTTGTCTTGCATCTTACCCATAGAGATGTTAGTTTTGCTGCTTTCACTCGGGTTTGTGTTTTGCCGTCGGCTTCATATTCCCTACACTGTCTGCTGGGGAAATGGACGCCAGGTGTAGGTTCTTCATGCCTTGCTTCTCCGTCTCTCATTGCCCACGTAAGTAACTGGCCGAGTCACATCTTCCTGTGTCATCTCCCTGGTGTAGGACTCCTTTGATGTATGGTCTCCAAGACACCTTTGTTACTTAGATGAATTCCAACCAACAATGTAAATGATTTCCTGGCTTACAGGAAACCATTTGACTTGTCACTCAGCGTAAAGCCACCTGAAGTAATAAAATGTGACTGGAAAGATGGGAGAAATAGGAAAAGAGTGCAGGCACAGGAAAAGAGTGATGAGGGCGAAGGAAGAAGTAGGTAGCACTACATCAAGTGAGTGGATGATGGTTACCCCCACCTACCACCTCCCAGAATAGCAACCGCTTAAAAAGAAGAAAACGCGGCATGACAGCTGGGCCGCCTGGTGGCTAGAGATGGAAAACTCGATTCACTTTGGTGACTCGAGTTTTTATGAGTCACTCACCGGAGAGAATCGGGTAGTTGAGTCACTCGATTCACCAAGTCAGTAGCCTGGCTGCAGCAACCGTTACTTCTGCCAGCCGACTAGCCGAGCAAGTCTGTGTTGGGTGAGAGCGCTTAGCTCGCTCGCTCAACACTCGGTTAGTCATTGAATGTTGCCAACTCCCTCCTATTCATTATTGACTAGCGTTTAACTATGGACCTGATGCAAGAAAAATTTAATTATCGGGGTAAAGAATGAAACACCTATATTACATAATTAAAAAAAAAAACTTTACTATTCCGTTAAACAAATTGAATAAATGACATATTTAGAGCAAAAATAAACATAATCCATTAAACTGTGGCAGTTAAATTCTATCTTTCTATCTATTGGCCGACGCCATTATCCTCGATGGGGTTACCAAGACTGAATCGTCTCTAAACCAACCTTTCTCCCGCCAGACATGACCTTCCTCCCACTCAAACCCACTCGCCCTCATATTCCTCCTCACTCCATCCCTCCACCTCATTCTTGGTCTCCCCCTACCACTAATCCCTCACACCTCACTCTCAATCTTTCACTCTCCATACATTTCATAATATACTCTCTTTACAAATTAGCATTTAAACAAACTAGTTCACGGACCTTTAATGCTAGAATAAAACAGAAATGAAAAACACAGCGACCTGTTATTTAAAATCCTTCCCAATTCGTGAGTCACCAGTGACTCGGTGAGCCGGGCCTTGGCCGGGCCCCACCGCATCTGTCCGGGGTGGCCTGAGTCATGTAATTCGAGTTCTACGAAATCTTGTTCACACTCAATAATCGAGGCTGGAACACGCTGCCTGCAAGTGGTCCTGTGCTATGAGTGGTGATGTGTGCTCACACTACTGTTCATACCAGGCAGTGGTGTGAACACTGAGCAATACTAATACCGCGACCGGGTATTTCAAACTCGTGAGTGGTGAGCCGGGTCGGGCCCCGCCACATTTGCCCGGAGCGGCCTGAGTCAGTCGAGTTCTAAAGTTATAAGTCACTCGTGACACTCGTGTCCGTAACTCGAGGCTGAAACCCGCAGCCTGCCACGAGCTGAAGGTCTGGTCACTTGGTCAGTGAACAGCCAGTGATGGTGTGGTATGAGTGGTGGTGTGTCCTCATGCCAGGCAGTGATATGAGCAGTGCACATACCACTCTCGAGTCTCAACCGATATATAATGTTAGAATATAAACTAATACTAAGTGAACGAGTTAATGAAAACAATGACTCGATACACCCGATTCAGCGAAAGGAATCGTTCGATTTGAACGATTGACTCGCGAGTCTTACATCACTACTGGTGGCGCCATGTTTACATCTGGAAAGCTGGATGTGGGAGATGAGTATTTCAGTTTTTTGGGGTGTCTGGTATAATATTTAGCACTGCTGGTATAGCATATATCGACTATGAACACTGGTAGATTCTGATGGTAGGGCATTCTATCGTAACTAGAGTCTGTCTTCTATGGAATTTGAAGAAATTTGTGACCATCCAAAGCCGTGGCATGTGTGACGAAATAATAATATGGCGTAGGTAGTGGGCTTATCATACAAAATAAGTACCTATAAAATATAGAAGGTACCTGGATACTCACAGAACATTATTGGTAGCAGTCCAGCATAAAATTATGTACATGTGTTTGGTGCAGCATGATTTTGAAATACGGTTTGGTTGTAGGTGTTGCAGGTATATAATTTTAATTGGTGGATGCATTTGAGCCTTACAGATTGAATTGTTTGGCTTATAGCCCGGTAAAAATAGTGTCATTATATTTTTACAGGTATTTGCAGGGCGTCTACTACCAGTTCATGTCTGTACGGTCCACTCCCACAGGTTACAAAATATTAGTAAAAACATCTGTATATGATGGACTCATGTAATATGTCTTTCACAGATTTGTCAAGGTGCCTTGTTTGTAAATTTGGGTTGGCGGGGAGGTAAAACAGAGGCTTGCCAGACAAATAAAGTATAATGTGGTTCTAACTCAGTACAATATGAAGTAGACTTGTAACTACAGGTTAATATGCTGTGTTGCTTGTAAGGCAGTATGAAAGTCGTGGAGTAAATAAATGTCTCTGCTTTGAATTCTTACATTGCGTACTTCATATATAAACTTAGATTTACTTTGGTAACACATTATACTGTTGTCAAATAGGCTTAACCCCCAGTATTTATACACATGGCTACCTTTTTGAAAAAACACTTTTATGTCAACTTATCCCTTTTCAAAGAAGTGATAATGAAGCTTCTTTAGATATTTACATTTCATAATAAAACCTTTATCTGAATGTTTGGTGTAATATTTTGCCACTAATAGTAGGGTTGACCCCCACCTCACCCTGATTGTAGCTGAAGAGAGTTCACAGCATCCATAAATTGTTTGATTTTGTTATTAAAAGCACCATTAGTAGCCACAGAATCTGGTTCTTGAATGTTTTTCCCTTATACTGTAATTATCACCAATCCAGCTGATCAAAGTAAGGCCTTTAGGAGAAGTTAGAGGAAAGTAAATAGTGACGATACTAAACTCTGTTTACTTTAACTTGGCGTAAAATTGCCATCTAACCATCTTCAGTGTTGTGCTGTAATAAGAGATTAGCACTAACATAGACTATGGTGCTAGTCACGAAGAGGTGCTATGGAAAGGATATGGAGTCACAGGCCAGTAGGTTAGTATTGTGGTAGTTGTCATAACGATGCATGATATTTTTCCGTGTCAATCAAGGAGGTTGGGTAACCCATTGTGTAAATAGTTCTTTATCCCAGTATTTGAAGAGACTTTTATAAGAACAGTTAATTAAAATATTATAATATGGCTAGTTTATTTTGCATTTACTGTGGTGCATTCAAAAGTGCTGTACGAACGCAGATTTGAATTTAAATTTCTACGACAGAAAAGACAATCTCGAAAAGTTTATTTGACGTTTCTTAAAATCTGATATTAACACTCAGTCTTATTTACAGATATTACTTTTTTTTTTTTTTTTTTTTTTTTTTTTTTTTTAAATAGTGAAAAGGGTCTGAATGGCACTGGGGTAATTATGGAAGGAAAATAACGAAATATTGGCAGCTCGAAGTATTCATAATATCCACTTCCGGCGTCTCGGGGCTATAAAAGGTGAGCACCAGCGTGAGCGAGTCACTCTCCTTAGCGTTGTAAAAGTGGTAAGTCGTATACATTTATCATTGTGTTATTAACCGCTAAGGTGTAGTTTTATCGGATTTTTCGAGACATCAAAATGTCTTCCTCTGACGTGGAAAAAGGCGGTGGTGACCGCGGTGAAGAGCGGTTTTCTGTCCTAAAATATTGGATTCCCAAACCCTTTTGGCAATGGGTAATTGAACTAGTCTATTTGTCAGTGTTTGTGTGTAATGTTGTTTGTGTTTTTATCCTGGAGTTTAATATTCTTGCCAGTAATCCCGATGAAGTGATTGGATCCCCGCCTGAACTTCACAAACAGGATTGGCTGGGTGGACCTGTCCTGCCTAGACTCAGGATGGAAATTTGGTGTTACTTTATCATTGAAATATTGATTGTAATGTTGGGATGTGTGATGAAGTGTTTTTGGAATGTACTTTATCTGTTGCCGGTGATGGTAGTTGGTGTGTTGCTGAAAATCCTTCCGTATTTTGCCTTGCAGTGGGCAACAAGCTCCCTTTTTTATGTTGAAGTGTTGCTTCCCCACCAGAATGAAGTGGGTGATTTTGGCACGCTATGGAATGTTAAGGTAACGTATGTGGGTTGGGTGTTTGTGTGGTCTTTTGTTCAGTATGGTGTTTGTATTTTGGTGTTCTGGTCCGTATATCGTTGGCAGCGGGATGTGGAACGCCTGACAGTGTGCTACCAGATCAGAATGAGGCAGGCAGAAAAGCAGTTTTGGGAAGCTGTGGAGCAGATGGCCGGCAAGGAAAGGTGTGTTATTGAGAAGGAAACTGAGGGAGGCGCGGCTTTAAGGCAAGTAGAACCGGTGGTGGTAACAGGTAACCCATTCCTGACCGTTACCTATGGCAAAAATGACCACCTCTTTTATGATCACTATCCCTGAGCGGTTGGTTTTGATTTGAATTGTTTTCTGTCTTACCTTAGTTTTTGACAGGAAATTATTCTTATTTTATCGTATACGTTTTGCAGTATTTTTTGCTCTTGCTTTTGTTGCTTGAAGTTCTTGGACAAGGAATTGGGTTGTAAGGAATTGGAGACTGAGGAAGAGGCCCATCCCTGGCTAAACAAAACCCTCAGATTGATGATAATTCCTTACGCGAACCCCCAGGGGTGATGGATTGTGCAGTACTGTAGTAAGGCAGTACAATCCAGCCAAAGGCCTACCACTTGTATGTTTAGTCGGGTTAACTTTCGGAATTACACCCACTGACGGCCACTGAAAATTATTAGCTCATTACTGAGCTTGTAATTCTAATCACTTTTTCTTACATAAATGTTAATGTAATAGTTTAGTTCACACTTTAAAATTAAAAGATAACTTTTTTAAAAGTTCGTACATGGGAATAGAATTCTATTTTATAGGCTAAAATTTCTTGCCTCCTTGTCTGTTAAGTGGGGCTCGATGCCTTTCCCGCTTGCATATTTCCTTTCTTATGGGTAATCATCACCAGGAACCCTCAGCCAGGAACAACGCTCGCCCCGTCATTTCCAAACTAACCATAGGTTTTTCACGAAAATATGCTCAGTGTGTTTCCCAGGCTAAATTACCATTAACAAAAACATTTCACTGGGGCTGCTTGGCTGAAGTGGCTGGCTGTGGTACTGAGACGAATACCCATACAGAACGGAAATATGCTTCCCGCTTGTGGTCATGGCATCAATTGTGACCAGTGCTGGCGCGAAGTAACCAAAGTGAGCGGCTGCGGTTCACAGTTTCCGATAATTAACAGGGGAAGTACAGGTAAATATAGAGTAAATGTATTTGTGTAGCATGTAATATCTTAGGTGTGATAAAGTGTTTGATAGCAAATACTCAGCAATATGTAACCTTTGGTGCTAAATTACGATGCTAATATAAGCTGATAAAGACCTACAAATGTCCTGATTGCGGGTATTTCTCGCCTCTTCAGTTTTACGGCCAGTATGCAGTTATAGAAATAAACTGCTACAAGGATGGAAGAAGTGGTTTATCTTGACCCAGAGTGTATGGTGTGTAAAGCATCCCGTGTATAGTGTTTAGTGTGTAAAGCATCCCGTGTACTGTATAGTGTATGGTGTGTAAAGCATCCCGTGTATAGTGTATGGTGTGTAAAGCATCCCGTGTATAGTGTATGGTGTGTAAAGCATCCCGTGTATAGTGTATGGTGTGTACAGCATCCCGTGTATAGTGTATGGTGTGTACAGCATCCCGTGTATAGTGTATGGTGTGTACAGCATCCCGTGTATAGTGTATGGTGTGTAAAGCATCCCGTGTATAGTGTATGGTGTGTAAAGCATCCCGTGTATAGTGTATGGTGTGTAAAGCATCCCGTGTATAGTGTATGGTGTGTAAAGCAGCCCGTGTATAGTGTATGGTGTGTACAGCATCCCGTGTATAGTGTATGGTGTGTAAAGCAGCCCGTGTATAGTGTATGGTGTGTACAGCATCCCGTGTATAGTGTATGGTGTGTAAAGCAGCCCGTGTATAGTATCCTAAGGCCGCCATAATAAACATCCGTGGTAAATATTTTTGTACGTACTGTACTTAATAAATAAGGAGGAGGGGAGAGTCTCATTCTCCTAAGTCGTTTATTGCATCAGCGTTAAAATAAACTAACCTAACCTGATTTAACCTAATCCAACCAAACCTGATTTTAACCAGATGCGATAGATGTGTAGAAAAGAGAAATTGCTTAAAAACAAACAGAATAATAAACATATTAATTGCAGTGTTTGTTAGTTGGTGTAATTCCAATACAATACCACTATGGTAAGTAACTTATATAGTGGCGCCTATGAAGTTACAAGGATTATTTATTAACCTCTTGATAGGAGTAACTCCAAACCTTGTCTCTCAGTCCATTTAATTCTTTACTGTGCTGTATAGTGTATAGAAGCTATAATTATAACTCAAGCCTCTCTCCCCTTACCCCCTCCCCCAAAACAAATATATATTGCCTAAACATACTGACATGATTCTTAAAACATTATACTTGTCCCCTTTTCATTCGCCGATAAAACACGACATAAAACAGTAACATCATAAGGGTATAAAGCAACAAATTGTGTCAGTCACCTTGACAGACGACAATGACTGGCCTGCCCTTCTTCCTGTGGTAGAAAAGTACAGTATAGAGGAAAGCAGGCACTTCCAAAATAGCCCAATTTTATCCATATTGAAAACCTTGGCTTTTTGTAGCCACCTTCCTATCAATGTCTTCACAAGAGGAAGTGTAGTGACAGGCAGCAGATGCTTTACTGATGGTAGTGATACCCATTCTGTTTGACAAACTGGTTCAGCCATCATTTACTCACACAAAAACACCTGGATTGACTGTACTTATATTGTACATCTTTACCATAAAATTTCTTGCTCTTTTGACACAAGTGATTGTCTTGGATGTACTGTACAACTTTACCATGAACTTGCTTGTTCTTTTGACACAAGTGAATGTCATTGATGTACAACATTACCATAAACTTGCTTGTTCTTTTGACACAAGTGAATGTCATTGATGTACAACTTTACCATAAACTTGCTTGTTCTTTTGACACGAGTGAATGTCGTTGATGTACAACAACTTGCTTAATCTTTTGACACAGCTGAGTGTCATCGATGGGCAGATTATGTTCACGATGGGCACAGATATACTTCATTAATATATTCTCTTAATTAATACATCATCCCTCACATGGCATCTTTCCACACGTTGCAATCCCATCCGAGTTGCAACATCAATCTTGTCACGGTTCCTTCTCACTGTGCAAACTGTGCATTCGTTGACACCACTTGCATGAGCACCATCAGCCCCTTATTGTGTTGCCTAAACACCGTAGCTTTTCCTTTATAGTGTGCATATTAAGGGTTACACACACACACACACACACACACACACACACACACACACACACACACACACACACACATTTTCTGATCAGCTATCTACTTAAATACATTGCTATACGTACACTCAGTAAACAACTGTATTACCATTATGTGTAGAGCCCATGAACCATGCTGGCACACACACGTACCTATCCACACACACTTTCACCATTTTTCTGATCAACTAACTAGTTAGTTGACACGAGAGTTAACAGTTGCTATTCGTACACTTAGATAAACAACTGTATTACCATTATATCTAAAGTCCATGAACCATGCTGGCATGTATAGGTCTTTTCATTTGATGGCAGCTCTTTCGTGTCACAACATGGAGTCATTTCCATCCCCAAACCCACAATGCCGACATTTCCCCTGCAGAACCTCATCCTAAGTCTTTAACTGGACTACCTCTGGCCATGTTTTCCTTCACACTGATAGCTGTGACCCTCCTCATATCTGTTTATTGCAGCTGCAACTTGTGGCATCAATCATCCCGGTTAGCATAAGTCTTAGGCAATGCCAAGTAACACGGTGAGTCCAGAATAATGTGAGTCTGACATTCCTTCACTCCATTTGGAACGGAATGATTCACAACATTACACTTTGTTATACTGAATTTACTGCAGATTTAGTCAAGTAATGTGTTATAGGCTAGGTCACTAGGCCAAGTAACACGGTGAGTCCAGAATAATGTGAGTCTGACATTCCTTCACTCCATTTGATACGGAATGATGCACAACATTACACTTTGTTATACTGAATTTACTGTTGATGTATTCAGCTAATGCGTGTTGTGAGTGACATTCCTTCACCCCATTTGATACGCAGTGATACACAACAACATTACACTTTGTTATATTGAACTTACTGTTGATTTATTCAAGTACTACGTTACTGAACCCAACAGTTTCGTCCCTTTTTTTATTTTATTTTTTTTTTTTCAATTTAACTTGTTGTAGATTTGTTTGTCATTCAGCCTTATTGCTTGTAGCTTAGTGGTAAAATGAGATTATGTACTTTGAATCCTTTCCGTAAGGCTTCTTTGTGACGTAGCATCATATTCCAGTGTTAGTTTCTTGCAGCTACAGAGAGAGAGAGATGGCAGTTTTAGGTAAAGGTAAAGAGTATACAGTAATGAGTGTGTGAGGTGTGAAAGGACAGATGACAGTCGATCAGGGCACGTGTAACAAGCTCGTGGTTTTATTCTTTATGGGGACCAATAGGAAGTACAGGTAGTCTCGTTCGGTTTACGGAAAATTCGACCTTCTGTATTATTGTTTTTATTAGTAGTAGTAGTGTTTGTGGGGCAGAGATGTTAGAGTTCTCGCGTATTCGTTTTAATGTTATTGCTGATATTTGTGTGTTGGCAAGAGGAGCAGATGAAACTGCAGCAACTGGTTGTGTATTACTGGGTAAGACATTGATTGGTTTATTGTTGTGAAGATATGAAGAATACGTGTGGGTTGCCACACACACCCTTCAGCAAGCACATTTATGCAGTCTGTGGTTACAAATGTGTACGAACAGTGTACAACAAAAGGAGATGGTGGGTCTTCTCACACACACCCAACAGAGATGTTGTAGCATACCTTTAGTATGTATATACTATAAAATGTGAAGGAATCCATAAGATATATCATTTATACAGAACAGAAAAGTAGCACTGGAGAAGTTTATGGTGGATTGGTGCATCAAATAAGTCTGATCGGTGCACAGGGAGTGCGATGTAAACAAAGCCAACGCAGTAGGAGCACTGGTGGTGGTGGTATGCTTAACTACCACCACCAACATTAATACTACTACTACTATTGCCACAACTATTGCTACTACTACTACTAATTATGATTATAATTTTGTAATAATATTAATCAGTATCATCATCATCCGGACCTCCTTTCCCACCCTAGGGCAGGGTGAGGAGTAGCAATGTCCAGACAGCCCAGATTTGCCCAATCCAATGAGCCACGCTTCCATTCACTCATTCAAGCCCCCGGAATCCTGGCTTTATCGGATACGCCAAAAACATTCACCATGTTTTGTAGCTTCACATAAACGTACCCGATTGAGTCCATTCGGACGCTGCCACGTTAAAAAGGGGTGCCAAATCCCTGATCATGCACCTCTTCTCACAGCATTCATCCAGCCAGTTTGATCTCTTGCCAGTTCCCTAGCCTCACCGACTTCCAAACCACTCTTCCTCACACACTCATCCACCATGTCTCTCCACCTTCTTGGCCTACCTCGCCTCCTCCCTCTTTCAAATTCGCTCAGATTTACCCTTTTCACCACTCTATTGTTATCCATTCTCTCCACGTGACCATACCATCTCACTATACTTCCGTCGATTCTGGTGTCCACCGATTTCCTCACTCCACATCTTTCTCGAATCACATTATTTCGCATCCTATCCACCCTCTGTACTCGACATACATTCCTCAACAGTCCCATCTCCACTGCTCTTACTCTTGACTTTTCATTTTCATGCCACACCATAGTCTCACATCCGCATATTAAAGTTTGCACTAAGACTCCTTCATGTAAGCCCCTTGCAGCTGCAACACTCAAGCTTCTGTTTCATATCAAGGCCTTTGTTGCACCAGCTACTTTTCTTCCTTGTGTCACTCTACTTTCAACTTCATTTGCACATTTTCCTCTTTTTTCTCTCACTGTACCCAGGTATTTGAAGTCTCTCACCAATTCCAATCTCTCTCCATTCACTGTAACATCGCACTGGGAGTCACCTTCTCTCTCAATAACCATCACTACTCTTTTCTACATTTATTCTCAAGGCACGACGCTCACAGACCTCAGCAAAAATTAGCACTAGCCTACCAAGTTTTTGTCTGGTACTTGCAAGCAGTACTGCGTCATCAGCATACAACAAATTTGAGATATTCCATTCATCACCATTCATTACCAACGCCATCCCTCTCTCCATTACTTGCGTTTTTACTTCTCTCATCACCCCATCCATATATAGATTGAACAACCATGGGGACATCACACAACCTTGTCGCACGCCCACACCGATCGTGAACCATTCATTTAGATACCCATTAAGTCTTATACATTCTTCACTACCATCATAAAAACTCTTGACGGCACCTAACAGTTTGCCATCTACACCGTACATGCGCAAAGCTTTCCACAATCCTTCTCTGTCCACTTTGTCGCATGCTTTTTCCAGATCCATGTATGCCATAAACACCTTATGGTCCTTCACACAAACCTTCTCTGCTATCTGTCTCACTGCAATATTTGATCCACACATCCTCTGCCACTCCTAAAGCCACCCTGTTGATCACTCACTAGGACTCCTGATATCTCTCTTACTTTCTCTATGATAATTCTTCCATAAACCTTCCCTCCCACACTCAATAAACTTATGCCACAATAATTCTTGCACCCACTTCGCTCACCTTTATTTTTGTACATGGGTATAATCATCATCATCATCATCATCATCCAATCCTGTGCTTCCCCATGAGGAGTGTAGGAGCCAAGGGCTAGGCAAGTTGGTCCTGACATTTAAGATGAGAGTGACCGACCTCACTCTTCCCTGAGTGGCATTACGTGAGCAATAAACCCCAACCACCCGCTGGATATAAACCTTCACCGGCTCAATCCGACTGGAGCGCCGTAATTACCCACTAAACCACCAGGCGCCAAAATCTGGTTATATGGTTACCTCCCAGCGTAGTAAATGGTGTCCTGGTGTAAGGAAACCATTTGGCTTGTCACTCATTGTAGTCACCCACAGGCAAGAAGGAAGAGGAAAGAATGAAGGGAAAGACAGACTGAAGAGGGGATATAAAGTCACCCGTAGGCAGATGGACGGGGAAAGAATGAAGGAAAGAAAGACAGGAGACAATGTTTCAAAATGCGAAGACGGAAGTGCCATATATTTCTTTGATAGACTGGACATGTCATGTAGATTTTCTTTATTTCTTTAACTGACTGGGTGTTATAACAAAATACAGAATATGTGAAGTATATACACAAGTAATCCGTGAAGCATGTTTAAATAGACCCGCGGTGGCAATATGAGTCGCTGCGCCGCGCATGCCCAACAGATCAAGAGTACCAATATTTCGGATGATTATTTATTGCTTCAGTTGTACTCCAGCAGATTAATCGCATAGGTATGAAGAAATTATACAACTGTATGTTATTATACCCAATGTGTAGTAATTAACTAGTACTAGGCGTGACTGATTTATAGACGCTTAGAAAGTTTACGGTGTGGTTTTTGACGCCCTGGCACGGGATGGTTGTCCCCCCAGCTTTTCCCATCATCGGCAGGATCTCACGCTGCCTCGTAGGTGACGTAGCTACGGCTGCAGTTCAGTGCCGTGGGGCGTGGTGGCAAGGGGGAGGTAGTAGTTTTTTTTTTTTTTTTCGTGTGCGTTCCCGTGATCTTCGAAACTACGAGTGACTGATGTTGGTGGCCTGGTGGTGGTGTCCGTCTCGAGGTGTACAGGAGATAGGTGGAGGCTGGGTCAAACGAAGGGCCATGTGGTGGACTGATCGGCTTCCCCTTACGCCATCTGCAAGGAAGGTCAGCCATTTTTATCATTCGTCCATGTTCTGGGTGGCATTGGAGACGTTGCAGCACTTGTTCATTGATGATTCATTTTGCGTATTTCACGTAAGCATCCTGTTTTATGCCATTTATGTAGTTTGAATATGGATATACTTTACATGGATAACACAGGATATTGGTATGTAATGAGCAGAGTAAATAATAAAGGAAGTTGGAAAAATTGCGGTCTTTTGGGACACCGATTATCCAGTTATTGAGAGCGTCGGTATTACTTTAGAAGTAACCAACGTTACCGATTTTCATTATATTACGTCCCTGAACTATTCTAAGACTTACCTTTTAAGCTTACTTTGAGTTGGAGCAATTTTGTAAGGGTAGTCATGTAGTGACAGGTTAGGCTAATGCCTAGTAGCGGATGAATGTTGCGCCATATTGGCTGGTGCAGGCGTGTGCACTCGAATTTACCAGAGCGTCTTTTGCGATAATGGTAAATATACAGGTTCATCAGCAGAGAAACCTTAACAGTTCACTTACAGTATTGTTAGTTTGCTCAGTATTTTTTTATTTATGGTGGTAAAGGGCTACTTTGTGGTGAGTTTGTTTCCCGATTGTTTTTATTATTCATGTTTTGCTCCCCCGACGCGTGGTGTTTCCTGGGCGTAATGGCGGACACACTAAACGCTAAGCAACTGTATCGAGATAAGTTTGGTTTTCCCTTTCGGTGCCTCTGGTTATTACCGTTGGATAAGTTAGGATAGATTGGGTTTGGTTAAGTAAGGTCATGTTAGAGATTGGATTAGGTTAGGTTAGGACGTTTTGCTAAGTTAAGATTAAATTAAGGATAAGCCGAATATGTAAGGTCAGGTTGCAATACCTGTAAAAATAAATTTCAGTTGATTAGAGTACGTTTTAGAAAGTCTGCCATTACGCCTGAGAAACCAACACGAGTGAATCGGATGAGCATTGACAAAAACAACAGGGAAACAAAACAGTAAATCATTTACTATCATGTCATTAGAAAAATACAGAAAACAACCTGGGAGAGGAGGAAGTGAATCAGGTGTTTCTGCGGCCTAAACCGTACAGTATGTTTACCGTGATGTTATATAAACACTTTCTTTACTGTGTCAAGCATTATTTTGTAGCTAATCCGTAAGGAGACATAGATAGGACCACATTTAACAGATTACCTTTTTTTTTTTTTTTTTTTTTTTTTTACCTCTGAACTGAATCAGTGACTTGGTAAATATGTGCAAAAGTGCTTTTTCAAGTACGATGGGGATCCATCAGTAAACGTAAGGGATAGGTCAGGTTAGGGTAGGATAAGTAAGATTGGGTTTTTACTCTAATTTAGGGTAAGTTTTTAAAATTGTAATTTCGTTAAAAAATGACGTTCTAAGATGTCGCCCGTCTGCACTCACCCGATAAGATGGCGTCCGTCTGGCTTCGGCATCCGGGCATCGTTAGGGACTAAACAGACTCTTCACCACTTCTAAAAGAATTAAAATGTGGTAAAAACTTAAAAACGCAGTCATAAAATACTCAAAGAATCCCATGGAAAACTGTGGTAAAGAAGGTGGTCGTACAGTTCTCAAGAACTGTGCTTCTGTGCTTACACCCTGCCTAGGCAAACTCTTTCACCTTTGTCTGTGAACTTGTACCTTTCCTTCTTGCTGGAAGTTTGCTCTCATTCAGCCAGTCCCAAAGAAGGGTCACCACTCCCAACCCACCAACTATCGTCCAATTGCTTTAACGTCCTGTATTTCAAAAGTTTTCGAGTCAATTCTCAATAGAAAAATTTTAAGGCATCTTTCCTATCACAACCTTCTTTCTGATCGTCAGTACGGGTTCCGTCAGGGACGCTCCAGTGGCGATCTTCTCACCTACCTTTCATACTCCTGGTCATCCTCCTTTCGAGACTTTGGCGAAAGCTTTGCCATTGCACTTGACATCTCAAAGGCTTTCGATCGAGTCTGGCATAAATCTTTAATTTCCAAACTGCCCTCCTACGGTTTCTATCCTTCTATCTGTGCCTTCATCGCTAGCTTCCTTTCTGGTCGTTCTATAGCCGCTGTTGTAGACGGCCATCGTTCTTCTACATCTGTCAACAGTGGTGTTCCTCGGGGCTCTGTCCTATCACCAACTCTCTTCCTTTTATTCATCAGTGATCTAAGCTGTACATCTAACCCTATCCACTCATATGCTGATGACTCCACCCTTGACCTTTCCATTCGGTTCCCGCAACGCCCATCTCAACAGTTACTTCAACAAACAAGGGATGAGGCTATGGCACACCTAATGTCTGACTTGGTTCGTATCTCTGACTGGGGTAAAAATAATATGGTTGTTTTTAATGCATCTAAGGCTCATTTCTTACACCTATCAACCCGACAAAATCTTCCACAGGTATACCCACTAATGTTTAATAATATTCAGCTTAATCCTGCATCATCCTTGAACATGCTTGGGGTTTCATTTACTCGGGACTTATCTTGGAAAGATCATATTACATCTCTTGTAAAATCTGCTTCCAAGAGATTGGGTGTGCTAAGCCGACTCCCTTCTTTCTTTACCCCTGCACAATTGTTGACTCTATACAGGGGTTTTATCCACCCCTGTGTGGAGTACAACTCTCATGTGTGGGGAGGCTCCCCACATACAGCTCTTCTCAATAGGGTGGAGTCAAAGGCTTTTCGTCTTATTAACTCTCCTCCTCTTACTGACTCCCTTCAACCTCTGTCTCTTCGCCGCACTGTTGCATCTTTATCTCTTTTCTATCGCTACTTCAATGGTCACTGCTCCTCTGAACTGTCTGCATGCATTCCTCCACCCCTACGACGGGCGCGTAGCATCTGTCTGGCAGCAAACTCTCATCCCTTTTCTGTCCAACTCTCTAATGCAAGAGTTAACCGTTACTCCCAGTCTTTCATTTATGCAACAGGTCAACTCTGGAACTGTCTCCCTCTGCCTATGATCTCCAGTCTTTCAAACGCAGTGTGTCCAGGCATCTCAAAATGATCGGATCTTGACTTTGCCTCTCTATTGTATTTTGTTTTTCTCTTGGAGGGAACTGTTACTGCGGGCTCATGGCCTTTGGTTCCTTCTTCCTCGCATAAAAAATATATATATATATATATATATATATATATATATATATATATATATATATATATATATATATATATATATATATTATATATATATTTATATATATATTATATACCGTATATATATATATAATATATATTTTATATATATATATATATATATATATATATATATATATATATATATATATTTTATATATATATATATATTATATAACATTATATAAACACTATATATATATATATATATATATATATATATATATATATATATATATATATATATATATATATATATATATATATATATATATATACCCTTACGGATTAACATTGTGTAGCCGTGATAAATAGCTGGACGTTAAGTGCAGTGAAGAATTTTTAATAACCCTTTTTTAACAAATGAACTGCATCCCCTACAAGTAAGAAGGAATGTTGCCTCCCTTGCATTATTTTACAGATACTTTTATGGCAAATGCTTAGACGAGGTTGCATCCATTATGCAACCTCTCCACGCCTCCAGTGCTACACGGGCGTCTGGTAGCGCTCTTGACTGTCACATTGCCATATTGCAGAACTTGTGCCTATCAAAATTCATTTATTCCCCGAACTGCACATCTTTGGAATTCCCTTCCCCTGAATAGTTCCCCCCCCCCCAAACTTCAGCCTGCATCAGTTCAAGTCCAACTGTTACAGTTTAATGAATGAAGGACACCTGTAATCTGGTGTAGCTATGGGTTTTATTTGATTTGATTTTTATTCCTCTGTTCACTAAAAAAAAAAAAAAAGTACACCAGTCATTACTATTATCGTTATCCAGCCACAGGGTTTGATTCTCTCTCTCTCTCTCTCTCTCTCTCTCTCTCTCTCCATGCCTCAGTTCCGTGCACGTCTTCTTTCTACATCGTCTTTTTCTACAGCTAACATTATAACACCTTTTTTTACACTTTTATCACCCAGCCTTTACACCTGTACACCAAAACCTTCCCACACCAAGACTTTTTTTTTTTTTTTTTCTTGTCACAAGTTATACATCTTCCTTCCCACGCCTGAGTTATCCACACGTTATTCTTTCCCACACCTCATACACCTACACCTCCCCACACCTACATATTATTTTTACATGTAATACACATCGGCCCTTCCCACACTCCGTTGTTTTCATGGTACTCGTTTTACACACATCATTTACACACAGATCTTTGTGCCTCATTTTTCACACTTTTTCTTCACCCATTTATTTATTTATTTTTCACTTGATGCATCTCTCCTCAACACCCTTTTTTCGCACCAATTTTACACACAACATTCACACTTTTTCCCATAGACTAACTTCTTTGCCACACTACCCTTCTTCTACACCTTAAACACTTACACCTCCACACTTAGCATCGATTTTATTCCCTGCACTTTTCGGTCATACTTTCCATCTTTCGTCTCTTCCCACATCTTTGTTTCAGTTCTTCCTGTTTTAACACCTGCTTTTACAAATCTCTCCCCCCCTTTTCCCCCACAATTATACATATAACATTTACCTCTTCCTTTAGTTTTTGTTTACAGTACACCTACACACCTCCTCTGTGAAAGCTTCTTGTTTTCCATACGTCAAACTCCTGTCCCTTCCAGCATTAAAATTTTTATCCCACTCCCCTCATATTCACACGTTTTTTTTTTTTTTTTTTTTTTTTTTTGTTACCGTGCCCTTAACATGGCTCAATCCACACCTCCATTTTCCACTCATTGTCACCACACCACCTTTTCTGACAGACTACACTGCTTACACTTCCTCCTCCTCCTCCTCCTCCTCCTCCTCACCACCACCATACTCCCCTTCCCACAATATATACACGTCAACACTCCACCACACCCATACATTCAAACGCCTTCACGGCTAAACCCTTTTCTTTCATTTTCCACCATCACCCCCAAACCATCCTTAATTGCTTTGTCTACAGCCCAGCCATCGTACTTATGTGCTCTCTCTCTCTCTCTCTCTCTCTCTCTCTCTCTCTCTCTCTCTCTCAGTTAACTCCGTTCACTTTCTAAGATCTCTGAAACCCCTTCAGTCCGATCAACCCTTGCAAATCACAATAAAATTGATGAGGAATAGTAAAAATATAATGTAAGGACAACATCCGGTAGAAATAGATGTCTTATCTCAACCTTGAACTTTGACCTAATGACTTTACGACAGGAACTTGACCTAGATAGGGTCAGTGGGTACCAGCCTACTGTACATAAGGTTAAGTTCGTCGATCAAGGCTTTTTCATAGTTAGTAGAGCAGACGGAGAGACAGACACATAAACTAACACGTGTATAGAGGCGATTTAAGTAATTACCTGCTCGTTATGCTGGTGGTAAAAAGGTGTTGTTATGATGCACGAGTTAGTGTTTAACCTTTATCTTTACGATATATATATATATATATATATATATATATATATATATATATATATATATATATATATATATATATATATATACACACACACACACACACACGAGGTGTCACCCAAAAGTTCCAGTAATTTGAATATTGTAGGGAAAAAAGTAACCTAACCTCCCAGTTCTCACAGTTGCCTTCGACGTAGTCTCCTTGGGCATGTATACAGTGGTCCCATCGTTTTTTCCACGAGTCTGTACATCCCTGGAAGGCTTAAGGCGTGATAGTCTTGAGCACCTCCTGCGATTCTGTCTGGATCTCCTCAATCGAGTCAAATCGATGCCCTTTCAGTCGAAATTTCAGCTTGGGAAACAGGAAAAAGTCACAGGGGGCAGGGTCAGGCAATTAGGGTGGGTGGGGAATGACTACCGTGTTAGTGGAAGCCAGGAACTGCTGGACAGCAATTGATGTGTGGGCGGGGGCGTTGTCATGATGCAGGGCCCAGTCCATGCTCTTCCACTGTTCTGGACGTTTGCGGTGGATGTTCTCCCTCAGACGCAGCAAAATTTCACAGTAAAACTTTCTGTTGACAGATTGACCGGGTGGGACGAATTCGTTGTGAGCAATCCCTTGGATATTGAAGAAAACGATCAACATCGACTTGACATTGCTGCGCCATTGGTCCGCCATTGCAAAACCGCCAAACCACCTACACACCACGTTACAGTAGTAAGCGCAGCTCAACACATTCGCTCACAGACACGGCCGGGGCCACACTGACGCACAAGGGGTGCTGCTGACTCCTCCTAGTGGCAAAAGGCAAAGCTGCAAACAGTTGGTTCCCTCTGTTCATATTACTGGAACTTTGGAGTAGCACCTCGTATATATGTATCGTAGAGATAGAGGTTAACACTAACCCGTGCATTATAATAACACCCCCTCTGAGGGTAGGGGGGTTTCAAGAATACTCCCCCAGTATCCCTACTTGTCGTATGAGGCGACTAAAAGGGTTGGTGGTGGGTTAGTGCCCCAACCCGTAAAAAGAACGAACTAAATAAGCAAATAAAGCGTCTCGGACCAGGACGGACCATACGTTGACGACTAAGGAACTGACAAAGGACATTCTAAGGGTGTGGACATGTAATGTGAGAGGAGTGAATGATGAAGTGAGAGATTGTTCAGATGCTTGAGGATGCAGGAGTGGATCTATGTGGATTGACAAACAAAATAGTAAGGTGAAAGGGTGAGAGCATGGGAATACGGTTTAGGAATACTGTATGTGCGGGAGTTAATAAGAATGAGAGGGCAAGAGAGGGAGTATATCTGATGATAAGTAAGAAGTGGAAGAAGACTATAAAAGAGTTTGGAAAAATTGGAGCAAGGACTGTATTGGTGTGGATGAAAGTAGGTATACAAGCTTGGGTGTGCGTATGCGCAGACAGTGGACCGAGTGACGAGTGAAAGATGAGTTTTGGACAAGTGTAGAAGCATGTATGGACAAGTTTGAGAGGAGCAAGAGAGTGTTTTTGATTGGAGACATGAATGGCAAAGTTGGGAATGTATGAGTGGATAGAGTGGTTGGTCAGTGGGGTGTGCCAATTGAAGTACATGGGAATGGTAGTGCTTTGGTGGACATCTGGGCTGGTAAAGGGTTGGCAATAGCCAACACCTTCTTTCGGCATAAGATGATCCACAGATATACATAGTCATGAGGAGGATGAACGATGAACTTGTTGAACGAAAGGTAACGATAGATTACGTGTGTGTGGATGAGCGAATGGGAAGACAAGTGTTGGATGCAAGAGTGTGGAGAGAGTGGGGGAATGGAATCTCGGACCATCACTTAGTGATGACCAAGGTAAGGCTGCATAGAGAAAGGGTGAAGAGACGAAGGGGAAGACAGGAGGAAACAGCTCCTGTGGAAAGAGTGTAGAATTTGCAAGATAGTGTGAATATGGCAGAGTATAAGAACATAGTGGAAGAAAGATTGGGAAGGTATAAGTCAGAGCAGATGGAAGGGTGGAAGATGTATGTGAGATATTCACGGAAGACATAGGCGCAGCTTGTGAGGTGGTTTGTGGAGTGAGGAGGAGATGCAGGGGTGTGCAAGGGACAGCATGGTGGAATGAGGTGAAACGAGCTGTGGAACAAAAGAAGGCATATAGAGTGCCCAGCGAGTAGAGGTAGGGGAGAAGAGAGAGGTATATGTGAGCAGGAGAAGGGAGGTGAAGAGATTGGTGAAGGAGAGTAAGAAGAAAGTGGATGAAGAGTTTGGGAGAAATCTGAGTGTAAAATGGAGGGAGCGTAAGAAATTGTTTTGGAAGGAGGTAAAGAAAGTAAGACAGTGTGAAAGAGGAAATAGTAGGGGAGTGAAAGATGGAAATAATAGATTGCTGGTGGAGAAAGGAGAGAAACTGAGGGGATGGAAGGAGCACTTTGAGGATTTGTTGAATGTAGAGAGTGAGAGCAATGCGAGTATAAGTGGTTGGGGAATGGCTGGGAGAAGAAGAGATGAGAGGAGGGAGGAAGAGATCAGTAGGGCGGAAGTAGTGGAAGCAGTGAGGAAGATCAAGATGAAAATGGCCCCAGGAATTAATGGAGTGTGTGGTGAAATGCTGAAGTATGGGGGTGAGATTGTTGTGGAGTGGATATGGAAGTTATGTAGATTGGCTTGGGAAGAGGGAAGGGTTCCAGAGGACTAGAAATCAGGTATTATTGTTCCATTGTACAAAGGAAAGGGGGAGAGAGAGAAGTATGTGGTAACCATTGGGGTATTTGCCTTCTTAGTGTGACTGGAAAAATATTTGGTAGAATACTCATTGATAGGGTTAGGCATATGACAGAGGAGCTAGTTGGAGAAGAACAGGGGGGATTTAGGAATGGAAAAGGATGTGTAGATCAGATATTTGTTCTAAAATGTTTAGTGGAGAAGTATTTAGAGAAGGGAAAGAATGTGTATGCTGCCTTCATGGACTTGGAGAAAGCTTATGACAGAATAGCCTAGATGGGCAAGGTATGTGGAAGGTATTAAGAATATATATGGAGTGGAGGGGAAGAGCATTTTGAGACAGTTCTTAATAGACCAATACCACCAGAAGAGGATATACCGTCTGCTGAGGAAGATTTAAATATAGAAACAGGAGAGTTGAGGCTTGCAGAAGTGGAGAAAGCAGTAAAACAGTTAAAGAATAATAAGGCACCAGGGGAGGATGGTTTATTTCCGGAAATGTTTAAAGTGGAGGGGGATAGATTAATAATGATCTTGACCAAGCTATTCAATAAGATATGGGTGACGGGGTTACTACCATCAGTTTGGAAGAATGGTGTAATTGTTAAAGTTCCGAAGAAGGGAGACCTGAGTGAATGTGGTAATTGGAGGGGAATCTCTTTGTCACCGATAGCTTTGAAAGTTTTCAGTAGAGTGTTGTTGGGGTGGAGTAGACTGTAGCACCAGTCGAGCAGGGCAGTACTCCCGAGGTGGATGGAAAGCTGATGACAGGGAGTGCTGGAGCTCCCGTTTCATCAGCCCTCAGGACTAGTTCCTGACCATCCCCCTTTGCTGAACTTTTTCAGTGTCTCAGTTACACAGAGAGTAGGCCAGCATGCTCTCCAGTACAAATTTCTCTATCTATCTTCACCAAACTACATGCACAGTACACACTACACTTCTTATTCAAAATTTACCAAAATGGCGTCAACTCACCCAGCCTCGGAGTCCCCAGGGGGGGGGGACCATAAATGCCCCCGCCATCTGCCCCTCTCCCGGTGACGACTCGAGGTGCCTGGAACCACTGTCTGACTCTCTTCTTCTTCATTTCTGCAACATTCGCGGCCTTTCATCTAACTTTCGCTCTGTTGAGCACCACCTCTCCTCCTCTAAACCTCACCTTCTTTTTCTAACGGAGACTCAGCTGTCTGAGGCAACTGACAGCAAACCCTTTTCTGTATCCTCCTACTTTCTCTATACTCATTTCAAAGCCAAAGGTGGCTGTTGTGTATACATACGCAACGACTTATCTTGCTCTCGTGTTCCTGAACTTGATTCTTCTGAATTCTCCACTCTCTGGCTTCGGCTTTCCTGTTATTCTCTGACTAAATATATCTGTGCTGTTTACTTATCCCCTAATTCTACTGACTATCAAAAATTCTTCGACTATCTTACTTCTACGATGGAACACATTCTGTCCATTTCTCCTTTCTCTGAAATCTCCATTCTTGGAGATTTCAATGTTCACCACCACCTTTGGCCCTCCTCTCCTTTCACGGATCCACCTGGTGAACAAGCCTACATCTTTTCTATCCTTAATGACCTAGAGCAGCTTGTACAGCACCCTACCCGTATCCCTGACCGCCTTGGAGAGAGCTCCAACATACTTGACCTCTTCCTCACAACTAATCCTTCTGCTTACTCTGTTAATCTTTTCTCTCCGTTGGGCTCCTCCGATCACAACCTTATTACCTTAACCTGTCCTATCGCTCCAGTACGGCCTGCGGACCCTCCAG
Source organism: Coenobita brevimanus (assembly GCF_032717465.1). Lineage (NCBI taxonomy): Eukaryota > Metazoa > Arthropoda > Malacostraca > Decapoda > Coenobitidae > Coenobita > Coenobita brevimanus. The sequence continues at coordinate 14,170,481 of NC_137035.1, read as the reverse complement.
GGAAACGTCGTCTCTGGCATTTTGGAGCTGCGGACTGGGAGGCCCTCAGGCAGTACTTCTTTGATTTTCCCTGGAATGATTATTGCTTCCATGGCCGTGAGCCATCTGAGTGTGCCTTCCGCATTACGGAGGTTATTCTCTCGGGCATGGAAGCATACATTCCTTTCTCATATCCTTTGACTAATGCAAGAAAGCCTTGGTTTAATCACGCTTGTTGTAATGCTGTCCGCAACAAGGAGAAGGCCTACAAAAGGTACCGGAGCCAACCCACCCCTGAATCACATAATCTTTACGTTTCTGCCCGGAATCGTGCTAAGTCTGTTCTTCGCTCTACTAAAAATAATTTCATCCATACTAAATGCTCTCAACTCTCCAACTCGAATTCTTCCCGCTCCTTCTGGAACCTTGCCAAAAATCTTTCTAACAACTTTACCTCATCATCCTTCCCTCCTCTTTTCTACTCTGATGGTTCTGTAGCTATTTCTTCTACTGATAAAGCAGATCTCTTCGCACAGACTTTCTCCTCCAATTCCACCTTAGTCGATTCCGGTGCTGTTCCTCCATCACTTCCCCCCTCTGACTTCCTCATGGCTGACATTAAAATTTCTTCAGTTGATGTATTTTCTGCCATTACTGGCCTCAGTACTAACAAGGCATATGGGCCTGATGGGGTCCCTCCTGTTGTTCTCAAGAACTGTGCTTCTGTGCTTACACCCTGCCTAGGCAAACTATTTCGCCTTTGTCTGTCAACTTGTACCTTTCCTTCTTGCTGGAAGTTTGCTCTCATTCAGCCAGTCCCAAAGAAGGGTGACCACTCCCAACCCTCCAACTATCGTCCAATTGCTTTAACGTCCTGTATTTCAAAAGTTTTCGAGTCAATTCTTAATAAAAAAATTTTAAGGCATCTTTCCTATCACAACCTTCTTTCCGATCGTCAGTATGGGTTCCGTCAGGGATGCTCCACTGGCGATCTTCTCACCTACCTTTCAGACTCCTGGTCATCCTCCTTTCAGGACTTTGGCGAAAGCTTTGCCATTGCACTTGACATCTCAAAGGCTTTCGATCGAGTCTGGCATAAATCTTTAATTTCCAAACTGCCCTCCTACGGTTTCTATCCTTCTATCTGTACCTTCATCGCTTTCCTTTCTGGCCGTTCTATAGCTGCTGTCGTAGATGGCCATCGTTCTTCTCCTAGATCTATCAACAGTGGTGTTCCTCAGGGCTCTGTCCTATCACCAACTCTCTTCCTTTTATTCATCAATGATCTTCTAAGCTGTACATCTAACCCTATCCACTCATACGCTGATGACTCCACCCTTCACCTTTCCATTCGGTTCCCGCAACGCCCATCTCAACAGTTACTTCAAGAAACAAGGGATGAGGCTATGGCACACCTAATGTCTGACTTGGCTCACATCTCTGACTGGGGTAAAAATAATATGGTTGTCTTTAATGCTTCTGAGACTCAGTTCTTACACCTATCAACCCGACAAAATCTTCCACAGGTATACCCACTAATGTTTAATAATATTCAGATTAATCCTGCATCATCCTTGAACATGCTTGGGGTTTCATTTACTCAGGGACTTATCTTGGAAAAGATCATATTACATCTCTTGTAAAATCTGCTTCCAAGAGATTGGGTGTGCTAAGCCGACTCCGCTCTTTCTTTACCCCTGCACAATTGTTGACTCTATACAGGGGTTTTATCCGCCCCTGTGTGGAGTACAACTCTCATGTGTGGGGAGGCTCCCCACATACAGCTCTTCTCAATAGGGTGGAGTCAAAGGCTTTTCGTCTCATTAACTCTCCTCATCTTACTGACTCCCTTCAACCTCTGTCTCTTCGCCGCACTGTTGCATCTTTATCTCTTTTCTATCGCTACTTTAATGGTCACTGCTCCTCTGAACTGTCTGCTTGCATTCCTCCACCTCTACGACGGGCGCGTAGCACCCGTCTGGCAGCAAACTCTCATCCCTTTTCTGTCCAACTCTAATGCAAGAGTTAACCGTTACTCCCAGTCTTTCATTCATGCAACAGGTCAGCTCTGGAACTGTCTCCCTCTGTCTGTATTTCCTCCTGCCTATGATCTCCAGTCTTTCAAACGCAGTGTGTCCAGGCATCTCAAAATGATCGGATCTTGAATTTGGCTCTCTATTGTATTTTGTTTTTCTCTTGGAGGGAACTGTTACTGCGGGCTCATGGCCTTTGGTTCCTTCTTCCTCGCATAAAAAAAAAAAAAAAAAAAATAGGTTGGAGCCGGTGGTTGAGGGTATTCTGAGGGATGAACAGGCTGGTTTTAGAAAGGGACGTGGTTGCAATGATAAGATCTTTGTAGTTAGGCATTTGATGAAGCAAGTTAATGAAATGAGAGTACCGTTAAGTCTTTGTTTTGTTGATTTTGAAAAGACTTTTGATAGTGTTTCGAGAGAGACTATGGGGAAGATCATGAGACATTATGGAATACCAGAGGAGTTTGTGAGGGTCATTATGAACATGCCTGAGGGCACATTTTGTAAAGTGATGGTTGATGGTTGTCTGAGTGATTCGTTTGCAGTCAAGTCCGGAGTAATTCAAGGTGGTGTTCTATCGCCTTTACTATTTATATTGGTCATTGATTACATTATGAAACGCGTTGGAACAGAAACCGGTGCAGGTATACTTTGGGGAGAGAACAGGAAACTTTTGGATTTAGATTATGCAGGTGATATAGTTTTGATTTGTGATGGGCCAGAAGAGATGCAGAGAGTGTTGGACTGTTTGGTGAGTGAAGGTCGCAAGGTGGGTTTGGTTATTAATTGTGGAAAAACTGAAATAATCAATATGAATATGGAAAATGCGCAGGAATGTGTAATTGGAGGTATGGTTGTAAAGCAAGTTGATAGGTTTAAATATTTAGGTACTTATTTAGCCAAGGATGGTTCTTTGAACTTTGAATTCGAGGAAAGGTTAAAGAAGGCTAATCAGGCAATGGGAATGCTTAAAAATATTTGGAATAATAACAGTTTTTCTGTGCATACAAAAATCAAACTTTATAAGGTAATGGTTAGGAGTATCTTAATTTATGGACACGAGTCTTGGTACAGCACAGTGACTATGGAAAATAAATTCTTGGTGTTTGAAAACAAAGCACTTAGAAGAATATTAGGAGTTAAGTGGTGGGAAAGGATACCAAATAGTAGAATTAGAGAAATAACGGGAGTGCAGCCGGTCGATGAATGTGTTAGGTTCTCACGATGGAAGTGGCTAGGACATGTGTATAGGAGACAGGGAATAGTACGAGGTACACCAGGGTGGGTGGCACTTGGTAGGAGAGGTAGAGGAAGGCCAAAAGAGACGTGGGTGAGGACAATGAGACGGAAAGCTGGAGATGAGTGTTGGGGAGATCTTGAGGAGTTAGCACAAGATAGGATGTGGTGGTGTGAGTTCATCGAGGCCCTATGCATCCCCGAGGGTGCCACAGGAAATGATTGATTGATTGATTGGAGGGGAAGTTGTTGAGTGCTGTGAAGAGTATGTACGACGGAGCTAGGGTTACGGTGCGAGTAGATGGTGAGCAGAGTCCTCTGATCTAAATGTGGGACTGAAACAGGGATGTGTGATACCTCCATGGTTGTTTAATATATACATGGATGGGGTTGTAAAGGAGGTGCAAGGTAGGGCAGTGGATGTGGAGGTGGCTCTAATGAATGAGGGTGAGATGTGGAAGATTCCGGTGTTGCTGTTTGCTGATGATACAGTACTGCTGAGTGAAGATGAATGGGAGTTGCAAGGTTTGGTGAATGAATTTGGGACAGTGTGTAGGAAGAGGAATCTGAAAGTGAATGTAAACAAGAGTAAAGTTATGGTGTTTGAGAGAAATGAAGTCACAGAATGCACAGTGAGGTTGGATTGTGAGGATATGGAGAATGTGAGTGCATTCAAGTACTTGGGTAGTGTGATGAGTAAGGACGGAACTTAGGGGAATGAAGTTCTTGAAAGAGTAGAGCAGGGAAGGAAGGTTGTTGGTTTACTGAAAGCAGTGATAAGAAATAGGGAGGTGAGTATGGAGGTTAAGAAATCACTGCATGATAGTATTGTGATCCCTACCCTGACATATGGAAGCGAGACATGGACCTAGCTAGAAGGGAACAAGTCAAGAGTGAGAGCAGTGGAAATAAGTTACTTGAGAGGAGGATGTAGAGTGACATGGAGGGACAGGTTGATAAATGAAGAAGTGAAGGAACGTTGTGGGGTGGATGTGGATATGGTTGAGAAAATTAGGAGAAATACTCTGAGGTGGTTTGGACATGTGGAGAGAATGGAAAATGAAACGCTGACTGAGAGGGTGTGTGTAGGTGAAGTGGAGGGAGGGAGAGGGAGGGGTAGACCGAGGATGAGGTGGAGGGATGGAGTTGAGAGGTATATGAGGGCGGGGGGAGGGCAGTCAAATGGTGGGTGACAGAGACTTGGAGGCGTTTTGTCTGCGGCCACCCTTTGCGGGATTGGGGCGTCGGGCTACTGTATAGATACGTAGATAGTGTGTGTGTGTGTGTGTACATACAGTAAGGACGTATTATGACTTGATGCTAATTCTTCATTATTTCTTCGTTTAACACAACGCAACACCACGCCAAGGATACAGCACAACGCCACTCTATTCTTGCTACCCTGGTGTACCGTAGACTTCATACTGTGTTACCTCCACTCCATGCCACCGCCCTCATATACAGCAGGTCCTCTCCATTGCCACATGACCAGTCACATTCTGAGAGCCTTTGGAGATTTCGCAACACCTCTTATTAGCCGATTTATTCTGCACATTGCACCTTAAGAGTCCTTTTTTATGTTGTTGATGCAAACTACTCATATCGATATAAATGTAAACATACTATACAAGGGAATGTGAAGGTGTCTTATGCAAGGTAAATCGCTAAGGCAAAGGAGCCACGAAGCCTGCTATGCCACTCATCATACGTGCCGTTGTGCTATAATGTCATTGTAGCCAGTCATAAAATACACTGCTTCATAACTCTCCATTGTGGTTCATAACTCTCCATTGTGGTTCATAACTCTCCACAGTAATCTGGTTCCACCTCATCACATTATACTATTACCTCACTCCATCTTACCACACAATTAAGTCCACCGTACCACACATTTGCCAGTATTACTCCACTGCCAACCTGACTCCATCTTACCACACTATTAAGTCCACCGTACCACACATTTCCCAGTATTACTCCACTGCCAACCTGACTCCATCTCACCACACTATTAAGTCCACCGTACCACACATTTGCCAGTATTACTCCACTCCCAACCTGACTCCATCTTACCACACTATTAAGTCCACCGTACCACACATTTGCCAGTATTACTCCACTCCCAACCTGACTCCATCTTACCACACTATTAAGTCCACCGTACCACACATTTGCCAGTATTACTCCACTGCCAACCTCACTCCGTCTCACCACAATTTACCTATTACTTCAGTAATTTGCAACTTAATTTAACTCCACTTCACCCCACCACAACCTAATGCCATCCACAATCCTCTGTAACTCAACTCCACCTCACCACACATTTGCCAGTATTACTCCACTGCCAACCTGACTCCAGCTTACCACACTATTAAGTCCACCGTACCACACATTTGCCAGTATTACTCCACTGCCAACCTCACTCCGTCTCACCACAATTTACCTATTACTTCAGTAATTTGCAACTTAATTTAACTCCACTTCACCCCACCACAACCTAATGCCATCCACAATCCTCTGTAACTCAACTCCACCTCACCACACACTTCAATCCCTTAAACCCCAATCCATCTCACCACAATCCTTGTAACACCACTCCACCTCACCACAATCCCTATAACCCCACTCCACCTCACTATTATCCCTATAACCTCACTCCACCTCACCACAATCCCTATAACCCCACTCCACCTAACCACAATCCCTATAACCCCACTCCACCTCACCACAATCCCTGTAACCCCACTCCACCTAACCACAATCCCTATAACCCCACTCCACCTCACCACAATCCCTGTAACACCACTCCACCTCACCACAATCCCTATAACCCCACTCCACCTCACTATTATCCCTATAACCTCACTCCACCTCACCACCATCCACTATAATCCCGTTCCACCTCACGACAGCCTATTATAACTTGGCTCCACCCCAACCAACCCCACCTAGCCTGGTCCTGGTCCCTTCTACGCCCCTACCAAGCTTCCTGTCACTCAGCCTACCACAAATTCCACCTCACGTCGTCACATTTCACACTGCCATAAGGGTCTGTGTATCTGTTTGCAGCACCTTAACCAACCACACATCCTCACCACGGCATTATACATTTGACCTAACACTAAAGCAGGTGTTCTTAAAGTAGTGCCTCGATACCCCCAGGGGGTATCGAAATGGCTTCTTGGGGGTATCCAGAAAGGTATCCTGAAAAAAGTAAAAATCGTATGGTAACTACTAACTAATCTGTGTACGAACGTTTTTTTGTTGAAAATATAAATAAAGGAATCTATAGAATTCAACTGTTTGTTCATAGTCGTTCTCTCTCTCTCTCTCCCCCCCTTTTTTTTTTTTTTTTTTCCAGGAAACTGAAAGTGGAAGGAGTAGCAGTATTAGAGAGGGAGTATCGGGTTGACTCGCAGTTGAATCTTGGGGTATCGGGTCTGAAAAATTTATGAACCACTGCACTGAAGGATTACACTACCTTCCCCTCCACACCACACCACACCAAACCACACCACACCACACAAACACCAAAGGATTACACTACCTTCCCCTCCACACCACACTGCACCGCACCACACCACGTCTAACACTATAGGATTACACTACCTTTCCCTCCACGCCACTCGTCGTTACACAACACTACTCCACACCACACTGAACCACACCACACCACATAAAATAAAACTAGCCCCACCACACCACAACCCACCACAACACCACGCTTTAGACCACACCATTCCTTACAGCAGCCTCATATACCCCCATTCTTTATAATAGTACATCTCACAACGCATCACAGCACGGCACACCACATAACACACGACATCCCATCACACTACACGTCTCACCAGCCCACCACATAACACCACACCATACCAGATTTCATCGATATACTCCACCCCACCAGACCTCACTCCACCACATCTCTCCAGCCTCCAGCCAAAGTCCCAGCAGCCACACCTCTCCGCATTCAACAACGGCCAAATTCCATTCCAACCACGCCCAGATCCCCCCAAACCCCCGTCTGTCTTAGATCCCACGCCTAAATCCCATTCCCAAACACGCCCAAATCCCACTCAGCCCTACCTGAATCCTGTCTAGTCCTCATCCAGCCTTCCAAGCACGCCCAGATCCCACGCGCAATTGCCAAGCACAACCATAGCCAAATCCCATACCCCGCCCCACCCAAATCTCATGCCTCGCCCCACCTCACCCAAATCCCCCTCCCCGCCGCACCCAAATCTCACGCCCAGCCACAAGCTCAACCACATTCAACTCTCACGCCCAGCCAGAACCAAATCCTACACCTAGACACGCCCAATTCCAACCAGTTCTAGCCACGCCCATATCCCACGTCCAGCCACACTCAAATCCCATCCTGTTCTAGCCATACCAGTATCCCACATCCAGCCACGCCCAGTCCCAGCTAGTCCTAGCCACACCCATATCCCACGTCTAATGTCGCCCCAAATCCCAGCCATGTCTAGCCACACCCATATCCCACGTCTAATGTCGCCCCAAATCCCAACCATGTCTAGCCACACCCATATCCCACGTCCGACCATCCCCAAATTCCAACCAGTCCTCTAAACCCGTCCGACCCCGGCCGGCTGCGTGTTTTTATCTGCAGATGTAAAGTGGCATTAGCTTTGAGATAATTAGCCACTGGGAAATGCAACAGTGCAGTGCTGATGACAGCATTGCATACCGGGTACTCTGGAATAAATGAGTTGCCACAAATGTTATTCTTGTGTGCACACACATACAGTAGTGTATTTTCTGAGGGAGTGAGTGAGTGAGGGAGTGAATGAGTGATGTGAGGTACAGTTGTGGACATATCAAACAGAAGCACACCGTCCACCATCGAGGTGGTGTAATGCTGTACGCATCTGGTAACACTGACAGGTACGGAACTTCACCTGGTTTTGGTCGATTGGACGAACCGAACGTTATGATCGTTGTCGCTGCGCGCAGTTATTGGTGGTAAATACGCAATGTCCCGCCAGAAAATATACTTGTTATAGCATGTCATGATTATGGTAAGTTTTTAAAAATTATATCATAAGATAATGGCAGTTATTATAAATGAAACGGATTTCTTGAGTGGGTTAGTTTTGAGTCACGAACCATGCAACAGTTAACAATTCAGCATATATATAAGTCTTAGTTAATAGCTGTCCCACAAGTATCACTGAACAGTGAATTATAGTGTCGCCCATCCTCCCTACCGTGAACCTGACGTTGGTAGACCTCTGAAATCGAAGCAAGTTCACTGCATACAGGAGGTGGCGCCACAGGAGGCTGCAGGGTGGGGATGGGAGACATGGGAGACAGGAGGAGGGAGGTGTGTGAGGATGGGGACAGTAAGGGTCGAACTGGGGGCTAGAGGAGAGGGGTGATGGGGTAGGGGACGGTGGACTTTGATAGACGACAGATGCTATAGTGGGAGGGATAGATTGCAAGGTGATGACTGGGCCATATAATTATTTCATGGAGAATATGGACTTTTAGTCAGATTATGAAACGTTATGTTGACGTTGCCACGTGTTGTAACTGACCGTCATGGTTTGTGACAGTTCACGACACACTTTCCACTGGGTGGCTCAGTACTCGTGTATTTTGAGTATGGTGACTATTTGTTAATGTGCAAATATATGGCATGTCTCTACAGTTCGTCAGATGTTGCAGATGTTGTCATAGTGATTGGGAATTACTCTTGTAGCCTGTTACGAAGTATGATGATAGACGACTAATATCGTAAACAGAGTAGGGATAGACCAATGTAGAGTTTTCCGTTATTACCAATAAATATAAACAGTCTAACAGTAATGATGGCCCCTATGGTTCTCATTAATATCTATGATACTGAATTAAAATAAAGGTGGATTTACGTAACCCTGGTTTACGTTACCGTTTTCTGTATGCCGTGTTTGGCTGTTGATTTTTACACATTGCCTGTTGTTATTAGTTATATTTAGGTTCATAATGAGCAACTGTCGTATGCCCTAAGCCTTCCTTCACAAATCCTCGAGCAAAATCCTCGCGCCAAAATGGTGGAACAAAGTTGTTATGTTTGCAGTTATCCAGTCTGAGCATGTGCATATTGCATCAAATTTGCCATGAGTAACAGAAATCGCTTGTATTAAATGCAAACACACATTATATCTGAGTGTTTTTTGGTAATGCTTAACAGCCAAGTAGCGTTCACATTGTATGCAATTGACAGGATAAAGATAAATACGAGGACTATTGCCCTGTTCATGGAAAGCAACTATTGAGCCACACATCTCAGCAGTGTCCGAATATGGGGCTGCCATCCTGGTTGAGTAAAGGTGTATGTTGCAATTCATTAAGGAGGACTGGTGAACCACTGTCGTTGATGTATAAACATGTGATCCCCTGTTCATGGTGTAGCATTACGGCCATCTCCCCTCCCCGTCAGTACCCAAGATTGAGAGACCATGTCTGAATGCACTCAGTGTCGGGAAGAGGGAGGGGCGGACAATGAACTGGATACTGAGGTGATGAATCAGTTTTCTTAAGTTACACGTCCGCCATACCACAGTTTACTCTATTAGTATGAGGTCTGGAGTGGTTCGACATAAAGATCATGTAATACAGCTGATAAGCACACACACCACAAAGCCAGCCGGGAGAGAGGGCGTGTGTGCTGATGGGCAATCCTCAGGCTTTGTCCTCTCCTCGTACTATTTTTCAATCAGCCTATACCCTACTAACCTGGCTAGTGTATGGCCCGGCCTGCACTATAGGTGCAGGGAATCTGTAAACGAACGAACGAACGAGCTGATAAGGCATCTCTCAACTCGCCCATTAACCCATCCTAAGTTCTGGAACATAGTTCATCCCCCTTCCCTAGTAAATCACGTTTTCGTTTACATCTGTGCCATACAGATATGAACGAGAACCATAAGCACGAATCACTACTGTTAACTATTGTCTGTTGTGGCAAGATAAGATTCCTTTCCCCCGCTCCCCTGCTTTCGATATCACAGTCGTCATTCATGATGTTGCTACGTAAACGCAACAAGAATAACCCCAGTCGCAATGACAACAGGTGTGATGTTAGCTTCCTGCCCAGGTAGCTGCCTTGCTGGGAGAAGTAGCGCTCTCGTGTCACCAAGCACGGGTATATGATTTATCAAGGTCTAGCCCGGGAGAATAATCCCTTACGACAACCCGGTAGGTGTGACATCAGGCAAACATTCTAGGGGCATTTCATATATCACCAATATTGCAGGGTTTGAGTGATGCGCCACCCAGTGGGGAGTTGGTCGTCCTATAGACGGTATAACAAAACATGCTGGCAGACTGCGTAACGTGCCAAAGTCTACATAACGTTTAACTGCCTGACTATCAAATTCGATAATCAACATTGAACTATAGCAGGTTTGGCACCATGTCACCAGCGTATCATTTATCCATCCCATTCTAGCATCCTGCCACAGTCCACACTCCCCTACCCCATCATTCAGTTCTTGTAGAGTCCCCCTCCCACCAGCCCCCTCCCACTATTGCCCCCCACCTCACTCACATCCCTCCTCCTGTCTCCCAGGCGCCCCGCCCTGCCTCCTCCTGTGGCGCCACCTCTTCTAAAATTGCGTGGATTAAAGAAGTCTACCAGTTTCAGGTTCATGGTCAGAGAGGGGTCACGATAATTTTGTGATTATTATGATGGGTGCGGGAATGCAGATAATGTTATAATTGCTTAAATGCTGGCCGTCAGTAATTGTTGATTGATTTGTGAAGTTTGTCGAAAATCACACTTACGAAACCTTAGTGTTTAATGTGATTAAAATACGAATATATATGGTGTGATATTAGTTTATTGCCATAATCACAAAACGATGTTATTTTCAGTATATTGCCAGGTGGCTATCTATCTATCTATCTATCTATCTATATACCTAGGCTGCTTCCCCCAAGGAAAGGGAGGTAGCCGAGACAGGACGACTCACTCTCCATTTACTCATCCATTCAAACACATTCATTCGCATCTTAGCCCCAAAGGGGAGAACGGACAGATCCTCACCGCATCACACCGCACAAGGGTCAAGTGCGCAATGCAATCAGTGACATCCGCAGCAGGGCCCGACAGCAGAACTGGTTTACCCCTGCCACATCATAACAGATCCATCCCCTTACCCGCACCTGACCTGACTAGCTGATCAGACCAAATGCGGGAGAATATCCCCTCAGGGCTGCGTCTTCACTTATTCATTCACAATTTCTCTCCATTTATTTCTGTCACGCACAGCCACTCTTCCTTGCTCAACAGACATCCCTCTCGCATCCAGCGCTCTCTTCACACTGTCCATCCATCCTATTCGTGGTCTCCCTCTCAGCCTTACACCTCTCACATCAGATCTAGTTATCTTTTTCACCAATCGTTCATTATCCATTCTCTCCATATGCCCAAACCATTGCAACACCCTCTGCTCAACTCTACCAGCCATCTCCCGAACAACTCCAGTTCTCCTTCGCACTTCATCATTTCGCACTCGATCCATACGCGTCACTCCACACATACTCCTCAGACATCTCATCTCCATTACATTCAAACTTTTCCTCTCTGCTACACCCACATTCCATGTTTCAGCCCCATATAATGCAGTCGGTACCACAACACCCTCATACAGCCTTCTCTTTACATCCATTTTAAGCGAACGACATTTAAACACTTTTTTCATTCCTCCCAGCACCTTTCCTACTTCATTTATTCTAAACTTCACTTCTGCATCTATTCTTCCATCCACAGCAACATGTGACCCTAGATATTTAAAACAATCTACCTCCTCAAGCAACTCGCCATTCAAAACTATATTCATCCCCCTACCATCTATCAACCTCGTACACTTCATCACTTTACTCTTATTCTCATTTACTTTCAATTTCCTCCTTTCACACACCCTTCCAAACTCCTCTACCAACTGTCTCAATCTCTCCTCTGAATCAGTCACCAGTGCAGTATCATCTGCAAACAGCAGCTGTGCGCAGTTATTGGCACATGCCAATAAATGCGCACAGCGGCAATTATCACCGCGTTCGGTTCGTCTTAGCGACCGAACGAATCTTAGTGAAGTTCCATACCTATCAGTGTTACCAGATGCGGAATGCATAACACAACCTTGCTGATGGATGGGGTGTTTCTGTTTGATATGTCCGCAACTGTACATGTGTACAGTAAGGTAAATCTCTTGATACAGGTAAATAATTTGAACTTTCTTCATCTACTTCCATCACCAGGAATAAATGTGTTATCATTACCCATATCAAACATAGTCTTATTTTCACAGAATAGCTGAAATTTGTATTAAAAGAACATATAGGTTGTCCCCATCTGTCTTAAAGCTGCGATCATTTCTGTGAAGAATATTATTAACGCAGACTTGTTCCAACAGCTGTCGCCATTCCACCAGTAATAGTTATGTGTTGCACTCCCTAATAGAATATTTACTCGTCTGAATGATATTTATAGCATTCTTAAATTGTGTATTTGTACAGAGAATGGATAACATCAATACATGTCTTATACAAAGTATAAATAAAGTAGTAAAGTGACCCCTTCCGTAAGTCATATTTGCATGTCAGTACCATTAATGTTATGACATTTGTCAGTAATTATGTATTGCCATCCAGTTAGTGGATCAACAAGTTGTATTGTCATACCACTGTACCCAACCAATGGATTTCTCAACCCCAGTTAGACATGGGACTGAAGCCATCTCTTTGGCTTCCAAGCCGAAGCCCTTCAAAAGTCATGAAGCCGAAGCCGGCGGCCTTGGAAAGTCGTGAAGCCGAAGCCAAAGCCAGGTAAACATTCACAGAGACAAAGCCGAAGCTGTCTGAATTTTATGAAGCCAGTAATCAGCTTCGTGTCACAGTATCCCAGTTGTAACCAGCCAGTAAGAAAATCAGAACTTCAAACGTAGTGAGTCCTTGCAAGTGAGTGAGTGCATAATACCTTGCATCTTACCTAGGGGCAAATAGGTACAGTACCATTATCTCTTACATACAAATGTTGACCCTAGGAATCGTCAGTCTGGAAATAAAGGATTCTGTATATAATATTTGATATTTTTATTGAGCTGAAGTGGATGCAATGGATACGACTTGAATATATGAAAATCAGGCAGTTTTTATGCATATTCTGTTCCCGTAACGAATTTTCTGGATCTGGTGCTTTAGCCAGCAGTTGGGGCTGAAGCCACGCCCTTGGCTTCGAAGCTGAAGCCACGCCCTTGGCTTCGAAGCTGAAGCCACGCCCTTGGCTTCGAAGCTGAAGCCACGCCCTTGGCTTCGAAGCCGAAGCCACGACCTAAAAACCATGGCGTCTTGAAGCCAAAGCCGGCTTGGGCCCCATGTCTGACCCCAGTCTGTATAATGTGATGAGCGTGATATTGCCCCACATAAAGACCTGGCTTAATTTCAGCTTACCCAGGCGTGACCGATTAATACATGTTACTTCAACTAGGAAATTCTGGTTGATGCTGATGACTTGGGCTGCTTGGGCTGATATGGGATATGCAGTTGAGCGTTGCAGATTGAATTATTTGGTTATATGGTTACCACCCAGCGTAGTAAATGGTTTCCTGGCGTACAGGAAACCATTTGGCTTGTCACTCAGTGTAGAGACCCATAGGCAGAAGGAAGAGGAAAGAATGAAAGAAAGAAAGACACAAGGGGGAGTGCAAAGTCACCCGCAGGCAGAAGAAAGAGGAAAGAATGAAGGAAAGAAAGACAGGAGAGGATGGATGGAAAGAAGGATGGAGGAGAGGAAAGGGCAGACATCCGAGAGCAGCACTACATCAAGTGAGTGGATGGTGAGCGCCCCCACCTACAATATATATATATATATATATATATATATATATATATATATGGAGCCTCTGTGGTAGAGTGTGCGTTTCGTACACGGGTGGGCCAGGGTTCGCGCCCCGCCAGGGTATTAAACTTTGGGAGTGTTCACCCGGCCACGTACTACATTGGCGGACACAAGGGGTGCTGTGGTAGAACCAGTGTCGCTTACTGTAAAGCATGCTTGCACCCAGTCGGCTTGCGCGGGCCGATTACACTTGGTTCACAGACTACACACATACCCAAAGCCACTCCAACACTACAATTACACTTACAAGCACTTCTCACCCTACATACAATCTCTACCAGACAGCCTAAGCCACTTGGTAGAGATACATTGGCTGTATCGTCCCGACTTCGGTCGGGATAGGCCGGTCCTGCAGTGGATACCGTACTCAAACGGCTGATGATATATATATATATATATATATATATATATATATATATATATATATATATATATATATATATATATATATATATATAATATTCCCAAGTCCCAGTAGGCCTCCTACCACATGTCACCACTTCGGCGCTAACACACCATCGATATTGAATACATGCTAGGGCTGTCTCATACAAGACTGGTGTACTGGTATTAGCGGGGGTACTTTTATGACATGTCGGCGGGTCTCTGGTTGATCAGAAATGTCTGCTTTTTATGAAATTCAAATCCTTAAACTGTTCCCAGCCCCAGCTGGCATTCGAACCTGGGTCCATTAGGACTTCAGGCAGCCTCTATACCGACTCAGCCACCGCCATCCGCATAGCATAAAGTGGTGATTTTTATATTAATAACCTGCATAACAGTTGCAGACAGAACAAAGCTACATTGCCAAACATTTATGTACTGTACTTCATGTATGGATAAATGTTGCACATATTACCTACTGTTCCCCTTATGTATTAGGACTAACGGTATAGTTTGTATTAATTGGCTCCACCTCCACAGGGGATATGTCAATCGAGGATCCACCAGTACATCCCGCTACAAGTGCTGAAGATTGTCCTTCCATCAACGTCCATCCAGATGCTGTTGTACATCATCAGTTGACACCAGGAGACTATGGTAGATATTCACCCATTCCTCCTCCAGGATTGTATAATGATTATATGTAACACATGCAACTTCATGGCAATGACTAATTTTGTAAAAGGGGCACGAATGGTTGACAGACGTTTCCTCAGGTACGATGTATGGATGTCCATAACATGTTATAATACAGAACACATTATGGCATATAGTCATTATACACAATTGTCATATAGTCTTATGTACAAAATATGATAGCATAACCAATTTGTGATGAGGACATTACAGAGTAGCTGCACAGTGAGTTAGGCAGTCTCCCCTGTCCCAGTGATTATGGTGAAGATAATGCTTGTAAACTGTCTTTTTATCAATGCACTCTCCTTATACTGATGGTGTCCATATTGCACACATATAACAACACTATTGGTTAGGTATGTCTCGTTGATCCCAAACTATTTATGACATTACCCAGATGGCAGCATCCATTCCTTCCACCCTGATGGTCAGACTCCCGTGGAAGAGGACAGAGATAGAGTACCACAGCTGGAGAAGACACTGCATGGTCAAACTCTCCTGGAAGTGAACAGAGATGGACTACCACAGCTGCAGATAGCATTGCATGGTATGTTGAATGGCTAGTCGCAATGCATAGTACATAGTTTAATCACATAATAGTGATGTATGCCAATTTATCTGTACAGTTACTGTAAAAGAATATACTGTAGGCACTACAACAATACCATTCACCCACAGTGTTATGTATAATTATCAAGCGTATTTATAAAATGATCTTGTTATACACCGAATTCCAGTAAATATGAATGTTTGCCAAGAATAGGTATAGGTTAATCGTGCACTCTGAAGTAGAAAAGTATTTATGTGTGTATATCCACGTAGGCGAATATCTTGTAATATTTTAACATCCTCTTGGGATAATTAATATGTAATATTTTTGATGCCACAAGATTATAACCATAATATTCTTTACGCGTGGCATTCGTCACATGCATAGTCCAGGGTACAGTACAGACACTGGGTGGGTGGAGGAAGTGGGCATAAGCCGTGCTAGGGGGTGGTGCAGACGCTCTTGGGTAAGTGAGGTGGGCATAAACCGTTCTAGGGGGTGGTACAGACGCTCTAGGGTAGGGTGAGGTGGGTATAACCGTACTAGGGAGTGATACAGACGCTTTTCTTTACTCCCTATTGGGTCTAGAATAGTAACCGCTTAAAAAAAATGAAAACCCAGCACCACAGCTGGGCTGCCTGGTAGCGCCATGTTTACTGTACACCCTCTAAAAAAAATTTCGGCACCCCCTGCTCTGATACCTTTCGCAGCGATCACTGTTACAGACGGCGAGAATGCGTGGTGTGGTTGATACCCCTGTACCTCTCTCACTCTGCCACTGGATTTCATCATTAGCGGACGAAGTAACACACACCAGCAACACAGGGCCAGGGATACCAAGCACACACCGAAATTCAGGAGATGATTCAGAATGCTTCGTGTGGTGTATCATAATGTACCGTGTCGTAAGGGTGCCGAAACTTTTTTTATAGCCTGTACATGTGGAAAGCTGGATGTGGGAGGTGAGTTTTCAGTTTTTTGGATATCTGATATAACATTTAGCACTGCTGATGCAACGTATATCGACAGTGAATACTGGTAGATTCTGATGGTAGGGCTTCTGTCGTAATTAGAGTCTGTCAACTTAGCTACTATAATATATATGAAGAAATTGATGACCATCGAAACCCGAGGCCTGTGTCGAATTTATAAATATTATGGCGTGGGTAATGGACACATCATACAAAATAAATACCTAGAAGGTACCTGGATACTCACAGAACATTACCGGTACTGCTAGCAATCCAGCATGAAATTATGTACATGTGTTTGGTGCAACATGATTTTCAGTCATATACGGTACGATTTTGTTGCAGGGATATATGTATAATTTTGTTAATATGGGATATGCAGTTGAGCCTTGCAGATTGAATTATTTGGCCTATAACCCAATAAAGATATTGTCATTTTATTTTTACCGATAGTTGTAGGGCGTACAATACCAATTCATTTCTCTACGGTCCACCACAAATTGCAAAATACAGTATTAGTAAGGTGATTTGTGTGTGAAGAACTCACGTAATATGTCTTTCACAGGTTTATCAAGATGCCTTGCAAATGGGGGGGAGGTAAAACAGAGGCTTGCCAGAATAATTAAATTCAATGTGGCTCTAACTCAGTACAATATGAGGTAGACTTGTAACATCAGGTTAACATGCTGGCATAACACCCGAGGTAGATTAAAGAGTGCAGTGTGTACCTTCACCTTTATTTATGTAGTGTTATAGCATATATCTTTTTTAAATAATAACAGTCCTACGTCTTAACCTGGCCTGTTTTTCTTCATTCATGGCATATATATTTCTGTAACATGTGGCCAACATTTTTGTACTGGGACAGCATATGTCCTTTACTTTTACAATAATTTAGCACCACATTTCAGTATTCAGCCAGGTTAAACATTTAATAATGGAATATTAAATTTTTGTATTGTTTGTAAAGCAATATGAAAGTCATGGAGTAGATAAATGTCTCTGCTCTGAATTCTTACATTGCCTACTTCATATATAAACTTAGATTTACTTTGGTAACACATTAAAGTGTTGTCAAATAGGATGTAGGCCTCACCCCCACTATCTATACACATGGCTATCTTTTTGATAAAACATTTAAGTTATGTTTTTTCAAAAGGAGTGATAACCATACCAAAGATATCCCTTTTCCTGAAGCTTCCTTTGATATTTACATTTCATAATAAAACCTTTATCTGAATGTTTGGTGTAATATTTTGCCACTAATAGTAGGGTTGACCCCCACCTCACCCTAATTGTAGCTGAAGAGAGTTCACAGCATCCATAAATTGTTTGATTTTGTTATTAAAAGCACCATTAGTAGCCACAGAATCTGGTGCTTGAATGTTTTTCCCTTATACTGTAATTATCACCAATCCAGCTGATCAAAGTAAGGCCTTTAGGAGAAGTTAGAGGAAAGTAAATAGTGACGATACTAAACTCTGTTTACTTTAACTTGGCGTAAAATTGCCATCTAACCATCTTCAGTGTTGTTCTGTAATAAGAGATTAGCACTAACATAGACTATGGTGCTAGTCACGAAGAGGTGCTATGGAAAGGATATGGAGTCACAGGCCAGTAGGTTAGTATTGTGGTAGGTGTCATAACTATGCATGATATTTTCCAAGGAGGTTGGAGAAGTCTTTGTGAAAAGTTATTTATTTCTGTCTTCTTTGAAGAAACAATAGTTAGGAAATGAAAAAGAAAACAATGAATATTCACAAAACAATATGGCTGGTTTATGTTGCCTTTGCTGTGGTGCATTCAAAAATACAAACGCCGATTTGAATTTAAGTTTATACGACCGATAAAAAGGCAGTCTCGAAAATATTGCCTACTTGACCTTTCTTATTATGCGATTTACACTAAATCAATCTTAATTTACTGAAATTAAGAATACGGATTTTTTTTTTCTTAAAATGTGTAAGTTTAAAGGGTTTGAATGGCACTGAGGTAATTATGGAGGAAATATAACGAAATATTGGCAGCGCGAAGTATTCATAATATCCACTTCCGGCGTCTTGGGGCTATAAAAGGTGAGCACCTGCGTGAGCGACTCTAGTGGACGAGTTAGCGAGAGGGTGTGTTGTCCGCGCTCTCGCATTTTCATTGTGACCCATAATTTTATAACGGTTAGTAAGGTTAAAATTAATCGTACTGTGTAGTACGATATTGGATTGTGATATAGCTTACGATTAAGTTTTGGTAAGCTCATCCCAAAATGTGGCACACAGTTGTACACATGGACAACGGGGTCTACCGCCCCACCACTATCCCCGTCAACACTAACGGGATTCGGCCCCTCCTCAAAAAGATATTGTTCGTACTCATAACTTGTTGCTTCGTAATTTTGTCACTGATTTAGGTTTCACCATTTTTGTCAAAACATGTGTTCCCTATTTCCGTAAGGATATTTCTGATATTGTTGACAAATTTGTTGAGAATGGTGTTGCTCTAGACACAATTTTGCGACATAATATTGAGCCATCAAGGCTTAACTGGGCAATTAAGTCATTAGGAGAACAATATAGTCACTATCCCGGTAGGCTAATGTTGTCTGAATTGACCGGGATGGTAATTTCTTCACAATTGCGGTATGAGCTCAACGCGGGTCTAACTTGGCTTATTGTTTATCACTGTTGGTTCCTCACCACTTGGGTTGGCTTTTGGTTTGTCAAAAATGACGTGTTTCAGGTTGTCCTGTTTGTGCTGAGTGTAATGCTGGGTGTCAGTATGCTGAGTTGGCAGCTGGCACTGAGTGCCATCTATTGTGCCCAGCTGCTTCACCCCCTGGAGGCCATAGTTGGGGTGATAGAGGTGTGGGAGGTGTGGAATGGGGCTTGGGTGGGGGTGGTGGCGTGGTTTGTGGTCAAACTGTTGGTCAGTGTCTCGGCACTGTACCTGAACCACCGCTACCACCACCCCACACAGCGGCAGGCCCCACCCCCACACCTGGTGTGATTTACCACCACCCCACACAGCGGCAGGCCCCACCCCCACACCTGGTGTGATTTACCACCACCCCACACAGCAGCAGGCCCCACCCCCACACCTGGTGTGATTTACCACCACCCCACACAGCGGCAGGCCCCACCCCCACACCTGGTGTGATTTACCACTACCCCACACAGCGGCAGGCCCCACCCCCACACCTGGTGTGATTTACCACCATACCACACAGCGGCAGGCCCCACCCCCACACCTGGTGTGATTTACCACTACCCCACACAGCGGCAGGCCCCACCCCCACACCTGGTGTGATTTTCCACCACCCCACACAGCGGCAGGCCCCACCCCCACACCTGGTGTGATTTACCACTACCCCACACAGCGGCAAGCCCCACCCCCACACCTGGTGTGATTTACCACCACCCCACACAGCGGCAGGCCCCACCCCCACACCTGGTGTGATTTACCACCACCGCACACAGCGGCAGGCCCCACCCCCACACCTGGTGTGATTTACCACCACCCCACACAGTGGCAGGCCCCACCCCCACACCTGATGTGATTTACCACCACCCCACACAGCGGCAGGCCCCACCCCCACACCTGGTGTGATTTACCACCACCCCACACAGCAGCAGGCCCCAGCCCCACACCTGGTGTGATTTACCACCACCCCACACAGCGGCAGGCCCCACCCCCACACCTGGTGTGATTTGATTCATCTTATAAGTTTTTGTTTTACTTTAATGGAATCTACATTTTGTTTTGTCTTTTTGCTTAGTGCTGAGAATTATCTCTATGGACAGACATTACTCTCTGATGTTATTTGTTACTCTCAGTTTACTCTGTCTTATTGGAGGGACATTTACTTTCTTTGATGTTACTTGTTACTCACTTTTTTAGCCACTTTGTTACTTTTTTTAATGGTGGCGTGGAGGTAGAGCCCTCGGGTCAAAATGTGCTGTGGTTCAAGTCCCAGAGGTAGCCAGAGGGAGTATACTTTGTGTGCTGAGTTATTTGTTACTTTGTTACCACTTTTGTTACCTTTTTAATGGTGGTGTGGTAGTAGAGCTGTTGGGTCAGAATGCACAGTGGCCTGTGGCTGTGCACTGTGGTTGGAGTCCCACAAGTATTTCTGTCTTGTAGACATTACCAGGGGCGTAGGTCAGCCTCCTGTCCTTAAGTGTTCTGCACTACACCAGCCCAGCCTCAGGCCCGTCGCCTCCAAAAGGGGGATAAGTACACATCGCTCTCTTTATTTACCTATATTTTCTCCTGTGTTATAACTTTTCTCATTATATTATATCCATCCGTCCATCCATCATCCAATCCTACGTTGACCCATGAGGAGCGTAGGAGCCCGGGGCTAGGCAGTTGGTCCTGATATTTAAGATGAGAGTGACTAGCCTCACTCATCCCTGAGTGGCATTACATGAGCAATAAACCCCAAGCACCCCTTGGATATAAACCTTCACCGGCTCAATCTGATTGAAGCACAATAATTACCCACTAAACCACCAGGCGCCAAAAAATTTGGTCATATGGTTACCACCCAGCATAGTAAATGGTTTCCTGGTGTACAGGAAACCATTTGGCTTGTCAGTCAGTGTAGAGTCACCCATTGGCAGAAGGAAGAGGAAAGAATGACGGAATGAAAGACAGAAGAGGGAGTGTAAAGTCACCCGCAGGCAGAAAGACGAGGAAAGAATGAAGGAAAGAAAGACAGAAGATTGAAGGAAAGAAGGATGGAGGAGAGGACTGGGCAGACACCCGAAAGTAGCACTACATTGAGTGAGTGGATGGTGAGCGCCCTCACCTACCACATAGTATATTATAACCTTTTTTATAATGGACGAACTTTCATTTTATGTTCTTTAAATTTTTGGTATCGTACATGGGTGTGGTTATTGCAACTGCCTTCTTACAATCTCATGATCTTTATGAAAGTAATTTTATAGCCATATGAAACATAGTTATCTGGTTATGTTAGACAGCAAAAAGTGTAGAGAAAAAATAAAATACACTGTTTGGGGTATTTAAGGATGCCACCAGTTTGGCTGTGGCAACCTGGTTACCGACTGGATACGTTGATTGCCAACAGGACACGTTGGTGCATCAAACATTGAACTCCATACGAAACCAAACAATCCAGTCTAACCTAACGTATCCTGTCTATCAATAGCCAGACGCCATAATCCGATAAGGGGTGGCCGTTTGTCTTGAGCAAGTTGTTTTACGGGGAGGAGCACTATCCCTCTACCCATGTGTGTTCCTTGTTCCACTTGGAACAAGGAACTCATATGAGTTGGTTATATGGTTATCACCCACTGTTGTAAATGGTTTCCAGGCTTATAGGAACCCATTAGGCTGTCCACTCAATGTAAAACCACCTGCAGGAAAGAAGAGTAATAAAAAGTGACAGGAAAGATGGGAGAAACAGGAAGAGAGGAGGTCTAACCTATTCCAAATGGAGGCTTTCCCCCCATCCCCCCTGATATTAACCACCTTGGATTGCCACTTAGCTTAGAGACCCCTTGAGTATCTGTCAGGCCAAATCCCAGTCTTGAGTCCTAACAATAAATCTAATGTCAACCTAACCTATTCAAACAACCAATCTAAGCCCATCTTAACCTAGCTAATCCCACAGTAACTTAATCAGTTGAAATTCTCCAAACCTGACATATCAATTGGGACTTTCGACTTATGCCAAAAGTAAGACATGCATTTGTAGAGTTTGTCAGCAAGGTTTGCCTCTTGGTGGTACCTTTATGTGGGTGATGGAATGTGTGATATAAACATGTCTTTACATATTTCACAAATAACATTATTAAAAAAACACCCTGTAACTATGACACTCTATGAAACTAACATTATTAAAAAACGCCCTGTAACTCTGATAATCTATGAAACATAAGTCACCTGTGAAGGATTAATTTCAGTAGGAAATATGGAAAGGTCGTGCCCGTGTGGCAAAGTATTGATTTTTTTTTTTTCCCCCTTTAAGGAACAGCCATAGTTTGTGATAATATTTGTTATTCAGTAATGTTTCTGTTTTGTGAATTGCTCAAGCACCACACCAGCAACCACAGTGGATCAGTTGAACTGTGTCCTGTGGTGGTGAACCTGGTTTGTTAGGTTAGGTGGGGAATCAGTACACTCGTATGCCATATAGCCTACTGTACACAACACCAAAATGTGAGTTACTCCAACACAGCACCAACAGACATAGTATAGACTAACACTGTGTTGTAGTGTAGGTAAAAAAGTGTCCAGCATACAACAGATTGGTGCTGTCGGTTCAGTATCGTACTACAGTATATTTAAAAATGTAGTTTTTCTTCCATGCTGATGGATCGGATTGAAAATCATGTTCAGTAAAACCAAGCTGCAGTTTTTGTCATCCAAAATGATGCAGAGCCAACCAGGATATTTAACCAAGATTGTCTTCATATCTCTCAGGACATTGTAGTTTGCACTTAGTTTTGTGTTACATCTATGTATCTATTTATCTATAGCCCGACGCCCTAATCCCGCAAAGGGTGGCCGCAGACAAAACGCCTCCAAGTCGCTCTGTCACCCACCATTTGACTAGCCTCCCTCCAACTCACTCCCCCCTTCCTCATATACCTCTCAACTCAATCCCTCCACCTCATCCACGGCCCTTCAGCAAAAATGTTCATTTCGGGTTGCTTTTCTTGTTTGATAAATTTTCTGGAGATTTCTCTTGGCAGATGCCAGTGTGATCCAGCAGTATACTACACACTCACACCAGTGACCTCAACCAAGACACAGGCATGAAGGAGTAGTGGTAAACATTTCCAGTAGCTTCCAGAATAAAAATGAAGAGATTCTGATGTTGAAAAGCTTAAGGCAGTAATAAGTTATTATGCTTAATTTGACAACAGTCAAAATACCAGGGTTTGCAGTGAAAATATCAAATGTATATAGTATCTTTAACCAAAGTTACAGTATAGAAATAACCAGATAGAATGAAATATGGTATGAAAGGATGGTGGGGGAGCAGCTAGTGCAGCTAGAGGGAGATGCTTCTGTGTAAACTGTTATTGTTTTTACCCAACTGCAAGAAGGAGCGACAGCTGCTGTGGTCTCTGGTGTCACAGTGAGTACTATATAATAATGTCTCAAATAACATGTTTCAAGCTTTAAGTGAGAGAGAAGCTGATGTACCAAGTGATTCCATGTTAAGGCAAATCAACAAAATGATTAGATAACTAAACTGAGGATAAGGAAAAGACTTCACTAAAATTCCAAAGTTCAGTTAAACAGTGACAGTAAAAGGAATAAGTAGATGAAGAGGAAAATACCCACTTGCCAGAGGTTGAAAGAGGTTGAGAACAGTTTCAGAATTGTATTAAATGGGAGAAGTTATATGATGTTAAATATGAAAAGTATTATATAAAGAGACAGGTTACTGAAATCATGCAAATTGAGAAACAAAGAGAATTGATGGCACTGAACTAACATAATTTGCAAAATTGTATGTTTTGAATCTTTTCCATAGGACTTTTTCCTGAATGTCACCATATTTAGCATTAATCTCGTGTGATAGCTCAGCATTTAAGATCGTGTGATAGCTCAGCATTTAAGATAGCGGTAGATGGCAATTTTAGGCCAAGTTAAAGTGGACGGAGTACAGGTCGTTACGTTAAGAATTGGTGCACATCTGTGGTCTGTCTGTGGTTCCATTCTGTTTATCATGGTGCATGGAGAACTATCTATCTATCTATCTATAGTCCGACGCCCTAATCCCGCAAAGGGTGGCCGCAGACAAAACGCCTCCAAGTCACTCTGTCACCCACCATTTGACTCCCCTCCCCTCAACTCACCCCCCCCCTCCCTCATATACCTCTCAACTCCATCCCTCCACCTCATCCTCGGTCTACCCCTCCCTCTCCCTCCCTCCACCTCACCTACATACACCCTCTTAGTCAGTCTTTCATTCTCCATTCTCTCCACATGTCCAAACCACCTCAGTGTATTTCTCCTAATCTTTTCAACCACATCCACATCTACCCCACAACGTTCCTTCACTTCATTCGTCAACCTGTCCCTCCACGTCACTCCACATGCTTCTCTCAAGTAACTCATTTCCACTGCTCTCACTCTTGACTTGTTCCCCTCTTGCAAGGTCCACGCCTCGCTTCCATACGTCAGGGTAGGGATCACAATACCATCATGCAGTGACTTCTTAACTTCCATACTCACCTCCCTATTTCTCATCACTGCTTTCAGTGTACCAACAACCTTTCTTCCCTGCTGTACCCTTTCACGTACTTCATCCCCCAAAGTTCCATCCTTACTCATCACACTACCCAAGTACTTGAATGCACTCACATTCTCCATATCCTCACTATCCAACCTCACTGCACACTCTGTGACTTCATTCCTCTCAAACACCATAACTTTACTTTTGTTTACATTAACTTTCAGCTTCCTCCTCCTACACACTGTCCCAAATTCATTCACCAAACCTTGCAACTCCCATTCATCTTCACTCAACAATACTGTATCATCAGCAAACAGCAACACCGGAAGCTTCCAAATCTCACCCTCATTCATTAGGCCCAGCCCCACATCCACTGCCCTACCTTGCACCTCCTTTACAACCCCATCCATATATATATTAAACAGCCATGGAGACATCACACACCCCTGTTTCAGTCCCACATTGAGATCAAAGAACTCACTCAGCTCACCATCCACTCGCACCGTAGCCCTAGCTCCCTCGTACATACTCTTCACAGCACTCAACAATTTCCCCTCCACTCCATATATTCTTAATACCTTCCACATACCTTGCCTATCTATTCTGTCATAAGCTTTCTCCAAGTCCATGAAGGCAGCATACACTTTCCTTCCCTTCTCTAGATACTTCTCCACTAAACATCTTAGAACAAATATCTGATCTACACACCCTTTTCCCTTCCTAAATCCCCCTTGTTCTTCTCCAACTAGCTCCTCTGTCATATGCCTAACCCTATCAATGAGTATTCTACCATATATTTTACCAGTCACACTAAGAAGGCAAATACCCCTATGGTTACCACATACTTCTCTCTCCCCTTTTCCTTTGTACAGAGGAACAATTATACCTGATTTCCAGTCCTCTGGAACCCTTCCCTCTTCCCAAGCCAATCTACACAACTTCCATATCCACTCCACAACAGTCTCACCCCCATACCTAAGCATTTCACCACACACTCCATCAATTCCTGGGGCCTTTCCCAGCTTAATCTTCTTCATCGCTTCCACTACTTCTGACCTACTGATCTCTTCCTCCCTCCTCTCATCTCTTCTTCTCCCAGCCATTCCCCAGCCACTTATACTCACACTGCTCTCACTCTCTACATTCAACAAATCCTCAAAGTGCTCCTTCCATCTCCTCAATTTCTCTCTCTTCTCCACCAACAATCTATTATTCCTATCTTTCACTCCCCTACTATTTCCCCTTTCACACTGCCTTACTTTCTTTACCTCCTTCCAAAACAATTTCTTACTCTCCCTCCATTTCACACTCAGATTCCTCCCAAACTCTTCATCCACTTTCTTCTTACTCTCCTTCACCAGTCTCTTAACCTCCCTTCTTCTGCTCACATATACCTCTCTCTTCTCTCTCTCATCTTCTCCCCTACCTGTATTCGCCAACCATTCACCATATGTCTTCTTCTTTTGTTCCACAGCTCGTTTCACCTCATCATTCCACCATGCTGTCCCCTGCACACCCTTGCATCTCCTCCTCACTCCACAAACCGCCTCACACGCTGCGCTTATCTCTTCCGTGAATATCTTACATACGTCTTCCACCCCTTCCATCTGCTCTAGCTCATACCTTCCCAATCTTTCTTCCACTATGCTCTTATACTCTGTCCTTTTCTCACTATCTTGCAATTTCTCCACTCTTCTCACAGGAGCTGCTTCCTCCTGTCTTCCCCTTCGTCTCCTCAACCACTTTCTTTGCAGCTCTACCTTGGCCATCACTAAGTGATGGTCCGAGACTCCATTCCCCCACCCTCTCCACACCCTTGCATCCAACACTTGTCTTCTCATTCGCTCATCCACACACACGTAGTCTATCATTGCCTTTCGTTCAGCAAGTTCACCATCCATCCTCCTCATTACTCTCCATGTATACCGGTGGATCATCTTATGACGAAAGTAGGTGTTGGCTATTACCAACCCCTTACCAGCACAGATGTCCACCAAAGCACTACCATTCCCATCTACTTCAGCTGGCACACCCCACTGACCAACCACTCCATCCACTCGTACATTCCCAACTTTGCCATTCATGCCTCCAATCAACAGCACTCTCTCGCTCCTCTCAAACTTGTCCATACATGCTTCTACTCTCGCAAAACTCATCTTTCACTCTTGCCACTCGATCCTCTGTTGGAGCATACACACATACAATCGCCCATGCTTGTATACCTACTTTCATCCTCACCCATACAATCCTTGCACCCACTGTTCCATACTCTCTTATATTCTCCTTCCACTTCTTGCTTATCATCAGACATACTCCCTCTCTTGCCCTCTCATTCTCACTGACTCCCGCACATATACCTACACCGTATTCCCATTCTCTCATCCTTTCACCTTCCCATTTAGTTTCAGTCAATCCACATATATCCACTTTTGCATCCTCAAGCACCTGGACAGTCTCTCTCTCTTTCACTTCATCATTCACTCCTCTCACATTCCACGTTCCTACCCTCAGAACTGCCATGGGATATTATATCTGAGTTGCCCTGGGAGTTGCTGATTGCAGATGGTGAGGTTGTAACTGCTTGTACCAAGGAAGGTGCTGTTGAGAAATATAGGAATTACAAGGCTGTGTGCAGTCAGCGGGTTGGCCTGCCATATTCTCGTCGACAGAAGAGAGTTTGTGGCATTTCTCCCCTAGCAGTTTCCCTTGCATAGAACATATTACAGGTATTTCTAATTCATTGTTTATATCCTACTGTTATCAACATGGTTTACAGGAGTATTATACAATGGGATATGGAGGTGTGATGGCCAAAATAAATCACTGAGGGAGAGATGTTATGAAATTTCCCAGGTCAGCAACGTGAATGAATGTCAGGACAGGGTATGGTTGGTGTTGGAGAGGGATGCCTTCATGTGGTGGCACTGATATTACTAAGCTGGTCTGTTGCTTGAGTATACACATGTTCCACAACTCCCCTGATCCTGAAAGGAGGATGGTGAGCTGCAGGAGGAGAGCAGCTTCACTAAGTCCACCAGGTTGACGCTGAGACGATGCTTGGGTTGCGCCAGCTATATATTACTTCTACAGCCTACGCCGTACTTCTGTAGGGAGTAGGCTGTAGCACCAGCCGATCAGGGTGGTACTCTCAAGGGGGATGGGATTGCTGGTGAGGGACAGCTGGAGCCTCTGTTTCACCAGCCACCAGGATATCCTGACCATCTTCCTTTGCTGACCTTTTTCAGTGTGGTTCTAACGTGGAGGGTATGTGAACATAACTCCCACCATCCATTTCTCAAACTATCTCATGCACTACTCAACTCTATATGCACTATACATGCCACACAACGTACCCCACAACATACAGGGGTTAGCACCAGCAAGGGCATGCAGCCGGAAAACACTGCCCCCGCTACCAAGTGGTGGACCTGAGAGGAGGTCCACCACCAGAGTTTGGGGGCGGATAAGACTGTCCACAGTCCAACGGCCTGGCTCTGCAACCCAGGCCAAGACTGGCCACAGTCCAACGACCTGGCTCTGCAACCCAGACCAAGACTGGCCACAGTCCAACGGCCTGGCTCTGCAACCCAGGCCAAGACTGGCCACAGTCCAACGGCCTGGCTCTGCAACCCAGGCCAAGACTGGCCACAATCCAACGGCCTGGCTCTGCAACCCAGGCCAAGACTGGGCACAGTCCAACGGCCTGGCTTTGCAACCCAGGCCAAGACTGGCCACAGTCGAACGGCCTGGCTCTGCAACGGTGCCAGAGTAGAGACAGTGCGGTCATTTCCTTTTTTCGTCATTACCATCATCATCAAAGCCAACCCATGTCATGATTCAACATCATTACCACCATTGTCCATATCAGTTGTAAAGAACCAAGTTTTTATCATCATCAGTTTCCGTATAATTGTTTTCATCGCCATCAATAACACGAAGTGACCAGCATCACTGTCACCATCACAGTCATCATCATCATCATTTTCTTTCTTTCACTGTGGTTCTCTTTGCCTCTCCATTATTCTTTTTCATGTTACTCTTGTAATATTTCCTATTACTCTCGATAGTGTTCGTTTTCCGTATCTTCTTTTTTTTATTTCTTCTTTCCTGCTTTTTGTTCTGTTGTCTTTCGTTTGCTTATTCGCTTCCCCTTTTGCTTCATTTTTCCTCATTATTTCTCTTTCCTTCTCCTATTATTGTGCTTTTCTATTGTTTTGTTTGTTTGTTTCTCACTTTAGACACTTCAGGTTTTCATATTCATCCTTTTTCTGCTTCACCATTATATTACAAGATTACAACCTACAAGGGAGTTATGAGGTGATATGAAGTAAGGTTATCGTTACTGCTAAACTACTGTACTGTACATCACCACCACCACCATCATCATAACCACCATTAATATCCATGAAATTAGCAGTATTCTCAACAGTGCTAAACTAAAGCTCACTTTTTCTATCATCATAATCATGACAGTCACCATCCTCACCATGGTCAGGTACTTAGATCTGGGCACTGTATTACATCATTACAAGCCACAAAAGGCAGGAGACGAGATGAAGTAAGGTGGAGCGGCCTGGCACTCTACTACACCTGTACCCAGTTAACACCGTTACCTTTTATACTTCATTTTATATCTTTACACCTTTGTTTCTTTCCTTCCTTGTTGCACGTTTGGTTTCATTTTGTCTTTTCTTCTTTCATTCAGGCTTGCCTCTTGGCCTTTCTTCCTCTTCTTTTTGTCCTCTTCTTTCTGTTACTCATTTAATTTTCTCCCCTTTATTAGTACTAACTTTTTTTCTTCTTTCTCGCATTCTTTCTGCTCTCTCTCTCTCTCTCTCTCTCTCTCTCTCTCTCTCTCTCTCTCTTTGTTTCATTTTTTGTTCATTCCTTCTTTCTTATTTTTCTTTCTCCTCTTAAAGGTTTTTCATCCTATCTTTTCTTCGGATTTTCTTTCCTTAAATTCTTCCTTTGTTTCCTATTCTTTATTTTCTATATTACCTCTTGTTTTACTTTGGTTTTCTTTCATATTTTATCGTTATTTTTGTTGTATCTTTTTTTCAAGCAATTCTTTCTATTTTTTCATCCTTTCTTTCTGCGTTGTAATACAGCATCACAAACTACATGAGAGGTGGGAGGCGATAGGAAATAAAATTATCATCATTAGTACTAACCTACTTTACCAGCGCTGCCATCACCACCACAAGCATCATCATCATCATCGTCACTTATTGTATTCACCGTCACTATCGTCATCATCATCGTTACTTATTGTATTCACCATCACCGTCATCATCATCATCATTTACAGATATACAGGGAATAAATGATAGTATCGTAAGCTACAAGAGAGGCAGGAGGCGAGACGAAATAAGGTGGACCGGCCTGGGATGTTTGCTTTCTCTCTCTCTCTCTCTCTCTCTGGTCTGTGGTTCTTGTCTTCTCTTTACTTAAAACTTAATGTTCTTTGTCGTCTTTTCCATTAGTTCTGTTTCATGTTCCAGTCTTTCTTTTCCTTCCTTCTCCCTTTTTTTTTTTTTTTTTTTCATATTCTGTTCTTTCTTATTACATTTCCCTTTCTTTGTCTTTCCTTCCTTTCTTTGTCTTTCCTTGTTTTCTTTGTCTTTCCTTCCTTTCTTTGTCTTTCCTTCCTTTTCTTTGTCTTTCCTTGTTTTCTTTGTCTTTCCTTGTTTTCTTTGTCTTTCCTTCCTTTTCTTTGTCTTTCCTTCCTTTCTTTGTCTTTCCTTGTTTTCTTTGTCTTTCCTTGTTTTCTTTGTCTTTCCTTGTTTTCTTTGTCTTTCCTTCCTTTCTTTGTCTTTCCTTCCTTTTCTTTGTCTTTGCTTCCTTTTCTTTGTCTTTCCTTGTTTTCTTTGTCTTTCCTTCCTTTTCTTTGTCTTTCCTTGTTTTCTTTGTCTTTCCTTCCTTTTCTTTGTCTTTCCTTGTTTTCTTTGTCTTTCCTTGTTTTCTTTGTCTTTCCTTGTTTTCTTTGTCTTTCCTTCCTTTTCTTTCTTTCCTTGTTTTCTTTGTCTTTCCTTCCTTTCTTTGTCTTTCCTTCCTTTCTTTGTCTTTCCTTCCTTTTCTTTCTTTCCTTGTTTTCTTTGTCTTTCCTTCCTTTCTTTGTCTTTCCTTGTTTTCTTTGTCTTTCCTTCCTTTTCTTTGTCTTTCCTTCCTTTCTTTGTCTTTCCTTCCTTTCTTTCTTCACAACACAAGAGAGATAGGAGGCAAGATGAAGTTAGGTTATCATCAAAGCGAACCTACATCACCATCATAACCACAATAATACTCACCATCACCACCACCATCATCATTATTACCACCACCGTCACCATAATTATATCCTTTAATCAGTTATGTTAGCATAAGAATCGACCTAATTATTATCATCATCATCATCCTCATTAGATATATCAGATGACTTGCAGAAGTATATCAGGGCATCACAAGGTACAAGAGTGGTAGGAGACAAGATGGAGTAAGGTGTAGCGGCCTGAGACTACCACAGGTGTACCCAGTTCAACCCTGTGCCAGACCACTCACTCTCCCTCCCTTCCTTCCTTTCTACTTCACCTTTTACTTTCGTTGTCTTTCTTTATTTTCTGCATTTCTCACTTCTTTCCTTCCGTCTCCTCCCGTTTCCTTTTTCTTTTTGATCGTTTCTCGTGTCTTTCTTTACTATTTTAGAACATCAGAAGCTATAAAAGAGGCAGGAGCGAAACGAAGTCAGGTGCAGCGGCCTGGGACTCTACTACACCTGTACTGAGTTAACACCTTTACCATTTATAACGCATTTTATTTCTTTACCCTTTCCTGCCTTTGTTTCACGTTTTGCTTCATTTTTGTCATCCTTTTCCCTTTGTCATTATCTTTATATCCTTTTTGTTTGTTTTTATTTTCTTCCATTTTTCTTTTTATTTCCTATGTTTTTTCCTTTCATTATATTTTTCCCTCCACCGTCTTTCTCTCCTTTCTTTCTTTACTATATTTTTTATATCAATAAAGCAACAGGTGAAGTAAGAGCCAAGGTGAAGTAAGGTGCAGTGATCTGGGACTCTTTTAAAGGTGTCTTCAGTTCCAACCATCACTACTGCTGCGCTGCTCCTGTTTTCTTTCTCATTTCATTTTTCTTTCTTGTTTTTCGTTTTTCTTCGCTTTGTTTGCTATTCTTCTCTTTCGTTTTCATCTCATTTTTAAAATCCTTTCTTTGTTATTTTTGTCATTTCATTTTATCTTTTCATTTACTTTTCTTTCTGTCTTCCATTCTTTATTTCCTCTTAATTTGTTCATTTTCCATTTACTAGTTTTTTTTTTATGTTCATTGTTTCCCGTTCTCTCTATTTATCTATCCATCTATCTCTTTATCTATCGTTATCACCACCAGCACCACCATAGTTACAAGATATTATATTATCACCACAAGCAACAAGAGAGGCAGGAGGCGAGCTGCAGTAAGGTGGAGCGGCCTGGCACTCTACTACACCTGTACCCAGTTCACACCTTCACCCTTCCTACCAGATCTCGCCTTTTCTTGCTATTTTTCACCCATTTCTATTTACATACTGTATTTTTTTTGTTCTTGCTCTTATCCTATCTCGTCTTCTTTCTTGCTCATTTTCGTGGCATTAGTATGTTGTCCAATTTACGTTGCATCTCAGGATGCCATGACTCACTCTGAACTGAATACAATCGTTTGGCGGCAGCTGGAATACAATACTGGAAAGTAAAATAGACACAGTATAATATACAGACAGAATGGCTGAGAGAAACTAACAAAGTATCATGAGTATATTACGTAAGGTATTATAAAGTATATGATGAAAATAGGTATAATTAAAAGAATATGATAAAAAGAATGATAGTAGTAGCTTAATATTTGTATCCCCAGCCTTCACATGACCCTGGTGGACTGCTGTGGTGAATATTTTGTTTGATATACAGAACGACACTACGACTACAATTCATGGTAAGAAGTGGAATATTAATATAGGGAAAAACTGCTTTACCTGTAGGTGAACAGTCTAATAAACTACAGCAGCAGTGCAAGGTGTATGGCTACACTACAAACTTGTCAGGATAAATATTTGTATAGTCAATAAGTAATGGCGTGTGTTTAATGCAATGGAATATACTACAGCAACAGTGGTTAGTACAAGAACTATAGATACATTGTAAACCTGGCTGGGATAAATATTTGTAGACTAGTCAATAAGTAATGGCGTGTGTTTATTTCCAGGCTGACGTGTATCCTGACGACAGTCATACGAGTACAGTCAGCCTCGTCTTTCGCGGTACTCCACTTTGCCGGCTCCTGTTGTTCCTGGGTGAGTAAACCATCACAAATGCACAAGTTTAAGCTGTATTTTTTTCAGAATTTAGCAGAATGTGTTGGTAAATCATCTCAAAATACACTTTAAACAAGTATATTGTAATGTCTGGTGATGTTTCGGGCCACTACAAAGGTTTTTAGGCCATTACATAGTAAATTACGGCTGTGGCAGACATTTTATAAAGGTTTCATTACTTGACGGAAATTAGTTTCTCGTGGGTGTGCATGTAACGTAACCCCCATAAAACACAAGGCCTTACCCTACTTATCTGTGACAGTATTCTGACATTGTGTGTGGTCTTATTTTAACAACTGTAGATTACAGATTTCATACTGTACAGTATTTCATTTTCTGTCTCCCCTAAAGAAACATTTTTTTTTTCTTTTGTATGAACAGGATATTTTTCTTTCTCCTGCCTTGTGGTCGGAGGGTGTGGTGGGCAAGGGAACGTCTTTTCCTGTTCTATACTTTTCTCTTTTTCCCCAACAGATAACCTGGATAGAAGCCAGTAGGCCTCCTGTTATCTGTTCTTCCTGTGTACTACTGTATTTTAATATGTAGTTATAACCACCACCACTAACACCATCACCACCACCATCACCACCATCATCATCATCATGGTAACTCTCAGCACCTCCACCATCATCATGATCATGATCATCATCACCATCACGGTAATTCTCAGCACCACCACCACTGGCTACATTAGATCAAAGCCACCACTATATAACGGCATCACAAGCTAGGACAGAGGTAGGACACAAGATGCAGTAAGGTGGAGCGGCCTGGCACACTACTACACCTGTACCCAGGCCAACTCTTTGGTCTGACCGTCTACTTTTATTCCTTCTCTTCTCTTTCACATTTTACTTCATTTCTCTTTATTTTGCACATTTCTCACTTTCTTTCTCCTTGTCTTTCTTTCGCCCTTTATTTCTTTCTTTTTCCTTTGTTTTCACTATAGTACAGCATCACAAGCTACGAGAGGTCGCTGCAACGAAGCCATCGACGTCCAACTCTAGGTGCTGCCTCATTTGCTGATCATCATCATCATTACATGCACAAAAGTCATCATCACCACCATAATCATCATCTGTACATGCATATAGGTCGACATTACCATCATAATCATCATCATCATCATCATTACCTGCACAAAGGTCATCACCACCACCGTAATCATCATCATCATCTTTAGCTGCACAAAGATCATCACCACCACCGTAATCATCATCATCCTTTCCCCCCTACTATATAAGCGATGGGCACTGTGTTGGATCCAGAACTTAAAAGGAAGAGGGAAAACCAGGAGATTATTATACTCTTATAAAAGCTGTTTAGTAACACACACACACACACACACACACACACACACAGATACCTATTATTCAGTAAAGCCTCTTCACAAACCGTACCAACACTCACACACCTGTTATTCAGTGACTCATTCACTAAGTACTGTTAACACACACACAATTTTTAATTGTTGATTTACAATATTCACCAACACCCACACAATTACTATTGATTCACATATATTCACCAAACACCAACACCGACACAATTACTATTCACTGATTCACATATATTCACCAAACACCAACACCAGTCGAGCAGGGCAGTACTCCCGAGGTGGATGGAAAGCTGATGACAGGGAGTGCTGGAGCTCCCGTTTCATCAGCCCTCAGGACTAGTTCCTGACCATCCCCCTTTGCTGAACTTTTTCAGTGTCTCAGTTACACAGAGAGTAGGCCAGCATGCTCTCCAGTACAAATTTCTCTATCTATCTTCACCAAACTACATGCACAGTACACACTACACTTCCTATTCAAAATTTACCAAAATGGCGTCAATTCACCTAGCCTCGGAGTCCCCAGGGGGGGGGACCATAAATGCCCCCGCCATCTGCCCCTCTCCCGGTGACGACTCGAGGTGCCTGGAACCACTGTCTGACTCTCTTCTTCTTCATTTCTGCAACATTCGCGGCCTTTCATCTAACTTTCGCTCTGTTGAGCACCACCTCTCCTCCTCTAAACCTCACCTTCTTTTTCTAACGGAGACTCAGCTGTCTGAGGCAACTGACAGCAAACCCTTTTCTGTATCCTCCTACTTTCTCTATACTCATTTCAAAGCCAAAGGTGGCTGTTGTGTATACATACGCAACGACTTATCTTGCTCTCGTGTTCCTGAACTTGATTCTTCTGAATTCTCCACTCTCTGGCTTCGGCTTTCCTGTCATTCTCTGACTAAATATATCTGTGCTGTTTACTTATCCCCTAATTCTACTGACTATCAAAAATTCTTCGACTATCTTACTTCTACGATGGAACACATTCTGTCCATTTCTCCTTTCTCTGAAATCTCCATTCTTGGAGATTTCAATGTTCACCACCACCTTTGGCTCTCCTCTCCTTTCACGGATCCACCTGGTGAACAAGCCTACATCTTTTCTATCCTTAATGACCTAGAGCAGCTTGTACAGCACCCTACCCGTATCCCTGACCGCCTTGGAGAGAGCTCCAACATACTTGACCTCTTCCTCACAACTAATCCTTCTGCTTACTCTGTTAATCTTTTCTCTCCGTTGGGCTCCTCCGATCACAACCTTATTACCTTAACCTGTCCTATCCCCCGAGTACGGCCTGCGGACCCTCCAGGGAAACGTCGTCTCTGGCATTTTGGAGCTGCGGACTGGGAGGCCCTCAGGCAGTACTTCTTTGATTTTCCCTGGAATGATTATTGCTTCCATGGCCGTGAGCCATCTGAGTGTGCCTTGCGCATTACGGAGGTTATTCTCTCGGGCATGGAAGCATACATTCCTTTCTCATATCCTTTGACTAACGCAAGAAAGCCTTGGTTTAATCACGCTTGTTCTAATGCTGTCCGCAACAAGGAGAAGGCCTACAAAAGGTACCGGAGCCAACCCACCCCTGAATCACATAATCTTTACGTTTCTGCCCGGAATCGTGCTAAGTCTGTTCTTCGCTCTACTAAAAATAATTTCATCCATACTAAATGCTCTCAACTCTCCAACTCGAATTCTTCCCGCTCCTTCTGGCACCTTGCCAAAAATCTTTCTAACAACTTTACCTCATCATCCTTCCCTCCTCTTTTCTACTCTGATGGTTCTGTAGCTATTTCTTCTACTGATAAAGCAGATCTCTTCGCACAGACTTTCTCCTCCAATTCCACCTTAGACGATTCCGGTGCTGTTCCTCCATCACTTCCCCCCTCTGACTTCCTCATGGCTGACATTAAAATTTTTTCAGTTGATGTATTTTCTGCCATTACTGGCCTCAGTACTAACAAGGCATATGGGCCTGATGGGGTCCCTCCTGTTGTTCTCAAAAACTGTGCTTCTGTGCTTACACCCTGCCTAGGCAAACTATTTCGCCTTTGTCTGTCAACTTGTACCTTTCCTTCTTGCTGGAAGTTTGCTCTCATTCAGCCAGTCCCAAAGAAGGGTGACCACTCCCAACCCTCCAACTATCGTCCAATTGCTTTAACGTCCTGTATTTCAAAAGTTTTCGAGTCAATTCTTAATAAAAAAATTTTAAGGCATCTTTCCTATCACAACCTTCTTTCCGATCGTCAGTATGGGTTCCGTCAGGGACGCTCCACTGGCGATCTTCTCACCTACCTTTCAGACTCCTGGTCATCCTCCTTTCGGGACTTTGGCGAAAGCTTTGCCATTGCACTTGACATCTCAAAGGCTTTCGATCGAGTCTGGCATAAATCTTTAATTTCCAAACTGCCCTCCTACGGTTTCTATCCTTCTATCTGTACCTTCATCGCTAGCTTCCTTTCTGGTCGTTCTATAGCTGCTGTCGTAGACGGCCATCGTTCTTCTCCTAGATCTATCAACACTGGTGTTCCTCAGGGCTCTGTCCTATCACCAACTCTCTTCCTTTTATTCATCAATGATCTTCTAAGCTGTACATCTAACCCTATCCACTCATACGCTGATGACTCCACCCTTCACCTTTCCATTCGGTTCCCGCAACGCCCATCTCAACAGTTACTTCAAGAAACAAGGGATGAGGCTATGGCACACCTAATGTCTGACTTGGCTCATATCTCTGACTGGGGTAAAAATAATATGGTTGTCTTTAATGCATCTAAGACTCAGTTCTTACACCTATCAACCCGACAAAATCTTCCACAGGTATACCCACTAATGTTTAATAATATTCAGATTAATCCTGCATCATCCTTGAACATGCTTGGGGTTTCATTTACTCGGGACTTATCTTGGAAAGATCATATTACTTCTCTTGTAAAATCTGCTTCCAAGAGATTGGGTGTGCTAAGCCGACTCCGCTCTTTCTTTACCCCTGCACAATTGTTGACTCTATACAGGGGTTTTATCCGCCCCTGTGTGGAGTACAACTCTCATGTGTGGGGAGGCTCCCCACATACAGCTCTTCTCAATAGGGTGGAGTCAAAGGCTTTTCGTCTCATTAACTCTCCTCCTCTTACTGACTCCCTTCAACCTCTGTCTCTTCGCCGCACTGTTGCATCTTTATCTCTTTTCTATCGCTACTTTAATGGTCACTGCTCCTCTGAACTGTCTGCTTGCATTCCTCCACCTCTACGACGGGCGCGTAGCACCCGTCTGGCAGCAAACTCTCATCCCTTTTCTGTCCAACTCTCTAATGCAAGAGTTAACCGTTACTCCCAGTCTTTCATTCATGCAACAGGTCAGCTCTGGAACTGTCTCCCTCTGTCTGTATTTCCTCCTGCCTATGATCTCCAGTCTTTCAAACGCAGTGTGTCCAGGCATCTCAAAATGATCGGATCTTGAATTTGGCTCTCTATTGTATTTTGTTTTTCTCTTGGAGGGAACTGTTACTGCGGGCTCATGGCCTTTGGTTCCTTCTTCCTCGCATAAAAAAAAAAAAAAAAAAAATTACTATTCACTGATTCACATATATTCACCAAACACCAACACCCACACAATTACTATTCACTGATTCACATATATTCACCAAACACCAACACCCACACAATTACTATTCACTGATTCACATATATTCACCAAACACCAACACCCACACAATTACTATTCACTGATTCACATATATTCACCAAACACCAACACTCACACAATTACTATTCACTGATTCACATATATTCACCAAACACCAACACCCACACAATTACTATTCACTGATTCACATATATTCACCAAACACCAACACCCACACCAGCTCACGTCTGTTCTGCCTCCCAACACTTGCATAAACCATTGTCTTTTTTCGCCTTATTTGTTAGGAATCTGTTATGGTTTGTGTACAGTTGCGGACAAAAATATTGATTCACCTGCTTTATATTTATCTGAAACCCAGTGATTTGAACTTTCAAGTCTAAATAGCTTTTCAGAATATTATACGGTATACACGTTTAATAATTGTTCAACTGAAAAATTGAGCGATATTATCAGCTACAAATGTACGGTTGATTAACAAATAATCGAGCAGGATGGGTGCGATGATATCCAAACTGTTCGATATAGCTTGTGAATTCTGTTTGTCTGTCTGTATCTATAGCCAGACGCCTTAATCCCTCAAGGGATGGCCACAAACAAATCGCTTCCATGCCCCCCTGTCCCCTGCCATTCCGCTGCCTTGTCCCCAACTTACACCCCTCCTCTCTACTGGACAATCCCTGATCATTCCATCCCTTCACTTCATCCTCGGTCTCCCCCTCCCTCTCCCCCCTCCACCTTACTCACATACACTCTTAAGAAGATTAATTACTGATCCTATGGGTATGTATGATAAAAACGGGAGATTTGTCCCAGGCAGGTGATATATGTGGTCTCTGTGGAAAAAAAAAAAAAAAAAAAGTTTGCCAGCGTTGTATATAAGCATTAGGTATTTTCCAGTATCCGTCGTCCATGGTGTCAAATTACTTCGTGCTGAGTGCGCACCCATACTTTTGTGATCGACTGTACCTGGTATTTGTTTTTCCAATAGGATTATCATTAGTAAAATATCAGTACTGAATACTATACCCTGTTTACTTTAACTTGGCCTAAATTTACCATCCATCCATCATGAATGCTGAGCTATAGCAAGAGACTAACACTTGGATATGATGCTAGTCACGAAAAAGTGCTGTGGAAAGAATGTAGAGCCGTAGTATTGTCTTATCCTGCCAGTGAGCTACGGGAAACATGCTTCATAAGGACGAACCTCTGGGCCAAGTTGAGGTGAATGAACTATAGGGACGATGGCATCCAGGTGATTGATGCTTCTGTACTTACTCGCTTAAAGGCAGCCTTCGGCGGCCTCTACTTGATGTTAACTCGGGAACCGTTGCTCGACTGGACTGGAAATTGTTTTATTCTCCAAGTTAGGGCATTTTAACGGTACCTTGCTCTAACAACTTGCACTACGGTGCGCTGTTTTTGCTGTGTTACGGTAACAAACAAACCAACAAACATACATAAATCGGATCATAATATAGTTTGGTAAGCGGGTGCGTGTTAATCGCTTACACCCGAGGACACAAGATTAATTTGATCCTTGATGCAAGCAGACGATTTCAGTCAACTAAGGAGATGCTGTAAGTGGTGAAGGAGATAATGAAGCTTATATCTAACCCCTCCATTAGAAAAGGTCGCTACTGTGCTGAGTAAACTTGTCTAGAGAGAGGGAACAGGAAATGAGCCAGGGCGTTGGTTGATCTGGTGACCTGCGTCGCCCCATGAAACCATCAAAGAGCGGGCAGAGTACTGGCCTTGGTGAGCAAAGCAGTGGGTGGGACGGACTGGAATGTTGGTGGGCGGTGGGGCTGGGGCAGGAGAGTGTACCCTGTGGAAATGGCTGTGGCAGGATTACTGGTTGCAGTGCAGCCAAGATTAATGCCAAAGATTTCTCCAAAAATGAAAGACGAGGGGGGGGGATAAAGAAACGGGCGTGGGAGATGAAGTGGGTGGGATGAGGTAGAACTGTGGGGGTGGGGGTGGGGAGAGGCCAAGACAGTATACACAATGAATATGGGCGTTTTGTCATTAATGTTTTGACAGCAGTAAAGGATTATTTCAATATTTTCTTCGTGAACATGAGGTTAAAAAAAAAAAAAAAAAAAAAAAAAAAAGTCATTGCTGTCATTTCTGTAGCGTGTTGAGAAGCAGGTAAAAGATCCTGCTGGGCTGCCAGGTGTACAAATGCTGGTATAGTTTGTTTGCCTTGTGTCCGTGTGGCGCATTTCACCGGCTACTTTGATGGCAGTTTATCCTGCTGCTGTGTTTTACTGGCCCGGGTTCTGCAGCCTGTCTGGTCTGTTTGTCATGGCCAGAAGGACGGCAGTATCATGATCAGGATGATATTTGGCTGAAGTTGATGATGATGATTATTATGATTAAGATCATTCATCATCATCATCATCTTCTTCTTCTTCTTCTTCTTTCTTTCTTTCTTTGTTTCTTTCTTTTTTCTTCTGCTTCTTTATTTCGTTCTTTATTTTTTCTTTCTTTCCCTCTTCTTGGCTGATACAAACAGCTGCTGAGCCTGTGTACGGAATACTTTGAGGCGCAGCATCTTTATATGGAACACTTCGTAACGCATCTTCCTGAGTGATTTAGGTCGCAAATTACACCCCAATATCCTTTTGTACGCTATTTATCTTTGTAATTCGACAGTGTTGGATCAGTATATACAAGAGAATATAAGTACGTAATGGGTAAAATAAATAGCTTATGAATAGGCGATGGGAAAGTTGCTAAGAGAAGGAGAATACGACCCATTGCGTTTGTAGACTGTACTGTATGTGAGAGGCGGGGCACAGATAACGATAACAGCCAGTGGCATATCACCCCCGTAGTGGTGTTGGCACCCGAGGCGGGGCACAGATAACGATAACAGCCAGTGGCATATCACCCCCGTAGTGGTGTTGGCACCCGAGGCGGGGCACAGATAACGATAACAGCCAGTGGCATATCACCCCCGTAGTGGTGTTGGCACCCGAGGCGGGGCACAGATAACGATAACAGCCAGTGGCATATCACCCCCGTAGTGGTGTTGGCACCCGAGGCGGGGCTGGCATAATACAGTACATTTAAGGCCTGAGTGTTGGGCGTGTATGACAAAGATCCTTGCAATTATTTACGCTGTTGATAATGCAACATTGCATGCAGTAATAAGCAGTATGCTAATTCGCTGTCACACTTGATAAGCAACATTGCATGCAGTAATTAGCAGTATGCTAATTCGCTGTCACACTTGATAAAGCAACATTGCATGTAGTAATCAGCAGTATGCTAATTCGCTGTTACACTGTTGATAAAGCAACACTGCATGCAGTAATAAGCAGTATGCTAATGCGCTGTCACACTGTTGATAAAGCAACATTGCATGTAGTAATCAGCAGTATGCTAATTCGCTGTTACACTGTTGATAAAGCAACACTGCATGCAGTAATAAGCAGTATGCTAATGCGCTGTCACACTGTTGATAAAGCAACACTGCATGCAGTAATCAGCAGTATGCTAATTCGCTGTCACACTGTTGATAAAGCAACACTGCATGCAGTAATCAGCAGTATGCTAATTCGCTGTCACACTGCTGATAAAGCAACACTGCATGCAGTAATTAGCAGTATGCTAATTCGCTGTCACACTTGATAAGGAACATTGCATGCAGTAATCAGCAGTATGCTAATTCGCTGTCGTGAATACAAAAACTCTAGTGACACCCATTTGCCAGATGTAATTTTTAAAACTAAACTGTCACGTCACTACTTCGTCTTTGACATGTTTTCATCCATGTACTAAGCACAGTATATGTGTTGTGAACTAACTTTATATTTCAACACTAAGAAATGCTTTAGATATTAATGTCCCATCCTGTATTTCATGTAGCGCCTTTCAGCACTAAGAAATACTTTTGATATAAATGTCCCATCCTGTATTTCATGTAGCGCCTTCCATCACCACAACTTTATATTTCAACATTAAGAAATGCTTTAGATATAAATGTCCCATCCTGTATTTCATGTAGCGCCTTCCATCACCACATCCAACAGGAAGTGTGTGCCAAGTTTTGACATGAGACCTTTTGCAATCAGAATATTCGTTCAACTTCAGCCCAACCTCGTCTATAGCCACACAGTCAGGCATCTAACCACTCAACCTTGCATCCAACCACACATCTAACCACACTACTGATCATTTAACAACACAAGCACACATCTGACGACACATCTAACCACATTACTTCCCATTGAACAACACAAGCACACACTGACCACGTGCAGATCTAACCATACTACTGATCATTTAACAATACTAGCACGCATCTGACCACACAACTATTACCTGCTCACAACACCACGCATCAAACCACGGAAACAAGCATCTAACCACATAACTACTTACCTGCTCACAACACCAC
Source organism: Coenobita brevimanus (assembly GCF_032717465.1). Taxonomy (NCBI): domain Eukaryota; kingdom Metazoa; phylum Arthropoda; class Malacostraca; order Decapoda; family Coenobitidae; genus Coenobita; species Coenobita brevimanus. The sequence continues at coordinate 14,127,795 of NC_137035.1, read as the reverse complement.
GCATCAACCACACAAACAAGAATCTAACCACACACACACACACACACACACACACACACGCACAAGCACATATCTAACCACACAACTATTTTTGTTGGGCCGGAGTGTGAACACTTGCTGTTGCATAGTATAAATATCACTCGATCAAGTAACATCGTTTCAGCCAGGTGATCGCTGGTTGTACAATGAGGGTTGATGCTGCTCGCAGGTTTTCCAAAGGTAAATAGTTGTGGAGAGTATTTTATGTATTGAATTCCTTCTTATGCTGTATAAAATAATAATAATAATAATAATAAATAATAATAATAAGGCAAGGACATACATGAAAAGTTGCCGGATATTATTTTCAAAAGCATCGTCCAGTATTTCAAAATGTGAAGACAGATGTGTCGTATACTTCTTAATAAACAGGAAATAACGTATTATTTTTCTTTATTTCCTTAACTGATACGGTGTTATAACAACGTACAAAATATGTAAAATATATACACAACTAACCCGTGATGCATGTTTAAATAGACCCGCGGTGGTAATATGAGTCGCTGCGCCGCGCATGTCCAACAGATCAGGAGTACCAATATTTCGGATGGTCTAATAAATCAGGGATGATTATTGCTTCCATTGTACTCCAGCAGATTAGTCGCTTAGGCATGAAGAAATTATATAACACTGCTAGTAAACCCAATGTGTAGTAATTAACTAGTACTAGGCGTGACTGATTTATAGACGCTTAGAAAGTTTACGGTGTGGTTTTTGACGGCCTGGCACGGGATGGTTGTCACCCCTGCTTTTCCCATCATCGGCAGGATCTCACGCTGCCGTCACTGCCACGCTGCGGCTGCCAGTCTTCAGTTCAGAGCAGTGGGGGATGGTGGTGGGGGGAAAACTTTTTTTTTTTTTCCGTTCGTGTTATCTTCGAAACTACGAGTGAGTGGATGTTTGTGGCCTGGTGGTGGTGTCCGTCTCGAGGTGTACAGGAGGCTGGGTCAAACGAAGGGTCAGGTGGTGGACTGATCGGCTTACCCCTACGCCATCTGCAAGGAAGGTCAGCCATTTTTATCATTCTTCCATGTTCTGGGTGGCATTGGAGACGTTGCAGCACTTGTTTATTGATGATTCATTTCGCGTATTTCACGTAAGCGTCCTGTTTTATGCCAGTTATGTAGTTTGAATATCGATATACTTTACATGGATAACATACAGGAGGATATTGATATGTCATGTGCAGAATAAATAGTAGAGGAAGTTATGAAATATGCAGTCACTTGGGCGACCGATTATCCAGATACTGAGAGCGTCTTTCATGGTGATGGTAAATGTAGTTTAATGAAGAGAGAAACCTGAACAGTTCACTTCTTATTGTTGGTTTGCTCAGTATATTTTTTCTTTATGGTGGTGAATTTGTTTCCCGCTTGTTTTTATTATCCATAATTTGCTTCCCCGACGCGTGATGTTTCCTGGGCGTAATGGCGGACACACTAAACGCTACGCAGTTTTATCGCAATAAATTTGGTGGTCCCTTTCGGTGCGTATGGTTATTACCGTTGGATAGTTAGCTAGGTTGAGTTAGGTAAGGTTAGGATGTTTTGCTGGGTTAGATTTAAGGGTAGATTAAGGATAAGCTTTGAATATATAAGGTCAAGCTTCAACAGCTGTAAAATAAATTTCAATTGATAAGAGTACCTTTTAGAAAGCCTGCCAGTACGCCTGAGAAACCAACACGAGTGAATGGGAATGAGCATTGACAAAAATATCAGGGAAACAAAATCAGTAAATCATTTACTATCATAAAAGTCATCAGAAAAATACAAAATAACCTGGGAAAGGAGGAAGTGAATCAGTAAAGGTATTTCTGTAACCAAAACTAAACAATGTTTACCGTGATGATAAACACTTGCTTTACTGTGTCAAGCATTATTTTGTAGGTAATCCTTAAGGAGACACGACCACGTTTTAAAAATCAGCGCCCCCCCCCCTTTTGTTTTTGTTTTTCCTTTTTGAACTAAATCAATGACTTGAAAAGGATGTACAAAAGTGCTTTTTCGAGTACGAAGGGGATCCATCAATAAACAAAATGTATACATAAGGGATAGGTTAGGTTAGGGTAGGATAAATAAAATTGGGTTTGTACGAAAATTTAGGATGTTTGAATAAATTGACACCGATAAGGGTAATTTCCTTAAAAAATGACAGAACGTTCTAAGATGGCGTCCGTCTGTTCTCGCCCCACAAGATGGCGTCCGTCTGTCTTCTCGCCATACAAGGTGGCGTCCGTCTGTCCTCAGTCTTGTCGCCCCACAAGATGGCGTCTATCTGTCTTCTCGCCGTACAAGATGGCGTCCGTCTGTCTTGTCGCCCCACAAGATGGCGTCCGTCTGTCTTCTCGCTCCACAAGATGGCGTCCGTCTGTCTTCTCGACCCACAACATGGCGTCTGTCTGTCTTCTCGACCCACAACATGGCGTCTGTCTGTCTTCCCGACCCACAACATGGCGTCTGTCTGTCTTCTCGACCCACAACATGGCGTCTGTCTGTCTTCTCGACCCACAACATGGCGTCTATCTGTCTTGTCGCCCCACAGGATGGCGTCCGTCTGTCTTGTCGCCCCACAAGATGGCGTCCGTCTGTCCTCAGTCTTGTCGCCCCACAAGATGGCGTCCGTCTGTCCTCAGTCTTGTCGCCCCACAAGATGGCGTCCGTCTGTCTTGTCGCCCCACAAGATGGCATCCGTCTGTCTTGTCGCCCCACAAGATGGCATCCGTCTGTCTTGTCGCCCCACAAGATGGCGTCCGTCTGTCTTGTCGCCCCACAAGATGGCGTCTGTCTGTCTTCTCGCCCCACAACATGGCGTTCTTGCCCCACAACATGGCGTTCTTGCCCCACAACATGGCGTTCGTCTGTCTTCCCGACCCACAAGATGGCGTCTGTCTGACTTCTCACCCCACAAAATGGCGTCCGTCTGACTTCGGTATTGTTAGGAACTGTAAACAAACCGTTTTAAAAACTCTTCCCCACTTTTTAAAGAATTTTAAAATATTTTATGAACTTGAAAACGTAATCATGAAATAGAATCCCATGGAAAACTATGGTAAAGACAAAACTGCAAGATGAGGTGGACGTATGTCCCCTTAAGGATTGCCATTTTGTAGCCGTGATAAATAGCTGGATGTTAAGTGCAGTGGTCGGAGAGGTTGCACTAAAACAACTGGACAAAATTATGGACAAAGCTGGAAGGATTAATAATAACCCTGCAGTTACAAATGAACTACCTCCCGTAAAAGAAAGAAGGAATGTTGCCTCCCTTGCATTATTTTACAGATACTTTTATGGCAAATGCTTAGACGAAGTTGCATCCATTGTGCCACCTCTCCACGCCTTCCCCCGTGTTACATGGGCATCTGGTATCGCTCTTGACTGTCACATTGCCATATTGCAGAACTTATGCTAGTCAAAATTCTTTTATTCCCCGAACTGCATCTCCCTGGAATTCTCTTCCCCAGAATAGTTTCCCCCCAAACTTCAGCGTACAGCAGTTCTTCAAGTCCAGCTGTTACAGTTTATGAAAGGACACCTGTAATCTGGTGTAGCTGTGGGTTTTTATTTTATTAAGTTTGTTTTTTCTCTTCGTCCTCCCCCCCCAAATATATATATATATATATATATATATATATATATATATATATATATACTGTATATACCAGTCACTATTATCGTTGTTCAGTCACTGGCTGGCTCGCATAGCCTATCGAGAGGTTTTGATCGTCTCTCTCTCTCTCTCTCTCTCTCTCTCTCTCTCTCTCAGTTCCAGGCACGTCTTTTTTCTACACCGTCTTTTTCTGCAGCTAATATTATAACACATACACATTTTTATGCTTCATTTGTACACACCTTACACACCTTTTTCGTCATTTTTCTTTTCACATGCATCTGTCCTCCACACATCCTTTTTTCCCCACGCTATTTTTTTTTTTTTTTTTTTTTTTTTTTTGGTCCATAGACTAGCTCTTTTCTGCTCCACCAACCCTTTTCCTGCACCTCAAACACTTATGCCTCCACACTTAACATCGATTTTTTTCCCCTGTACCTTTCGGGTCATAGCCTACATTTCCATCTTTCATCTCATCCTGCATCTTTCAGTTCCTCCTGTTTTAACACCTTCTTCCTTTACATCTTTTCTCCCTACCTCTTTTTTTGTTCCCCCACCGTACATCTAACTTGTAGCTCTTCCCACACTTTTTGTTTACACATTTTACACCTACACATCTCCTCTGTGAAAGCCTCTTGTTTTCCTCACATCAAACTCCAATCCCTTCCAACATCTTTTATCCCACTCCCCACACATTCAACACCCCCCTCCCCCCCTCCCCCCCCCCAAAAAAAAAAAAAAAAAAAAAAACTTTAACATGTCTCTCCCCACACGTCCGTTTTCCACTCACTGTCACCTACTCACCACACCACCTCTTCTAACAAACTGCACCTCTTACACTTTTACTTCTTTCCACAAGTTACACCTTAACACCACCACACTTCCCTTCCCACATTATACGTCAACACTCCACCACACCCATACATTCAAACACCTTCACGGCTAAATCCATTTCTTTCATTTTCCACCATCACCCCCAAACCACCCTTAATTGCTTTGTCTACAGCCCAGCCATCGTACTTATGTGCTCTCTCTCTCTCTCTCTCTCTCTCTCTCTCTCTCATTTAACTCCGTTCACTTTCTAAGATCTCTGAAACCCCTTCAGTCCGATCAACCCTTGCAAATCACAATAAAATTGATGAGGAATAGTAAAAATATAATGTAAGGACAACATCCGGTAGAAATAGATGTCTTATCTCAACCTTGAACTTTGACCTAATGACTTTACGACAGGAACTTGACCTAGATAGGGTCAGTGGGTACCAGCCTACTGTACATAAGGTTAAGTTCGTCGATCAAGGCTTTTTCATAGTTAGTAGAGCAGACGGACAGACACACACATAAACTAACACGTGTATAGAGGCGATTTAAGTAATTACCTGCTCGTTATGCTGGTGGTAAAAAGGTGTTGTTATGATGCACGAGTTAGTGTTTGACCTTTATCTTTACGATATATATATATATATATATATATATATATATATATATATATATATATATACACACACACACACACACACACACACACACACACACGAGGTGTCACTCAAAAGTTCCAGTAATTTGAATATTGTAGGAAAAAAGTAACCTAACCTCCCAGTTCTCACAGTTGCCTTCGACGTAGTCTCCTTGGGCATGTATACAGTGGTCCCATCGTTTTTTCCACGAGTCTGTGCATCCCTGGAAGGCTTCAGGCGTGATAGTCTTGAGCACCTCCTGCGATTCTGTCTGGATCTCCTCAATCGAGTCAAATCGATGCCCTTTCAGTCGAAATTTCAGCTTGGGAAACAGGAAAAAGTCACAGGGGGCAGGGTCAGGCAATTAGGGTGGGTGGGGAATGACTACCGTGTTAGTGGAAGCCAGGAACTGCTGGACAGCAATTGATGTGTGGGCGGGGGCGTTGTCATGATGCAGGGCCCAGTCCATGCTCTTCCACTGTTCTGGACGTTTGCGGTGGATGTTCTCCCTCAGACGCAGCAAAATTTCACAGTAAAACTTTCTGTTGACAGATTGACCGGGTGGGACGAATTCGTTGTGAGCAATCCCTTGGATATTGAAGAAAACGATCAACATCGACTTGACATTGCTGCGCCATTGGTCCGCCATTGCAAAACCGCCAAACCACCTACACACCACGTTACAGTAGTAAACGCAGCTCAACACATTCGCTCACAGACACGGCCGGGGCCACACTGACGCACAAGGGTTGCTGCTGACTCCTCCTAGTGGCAAAAGGCAAAACTGCAAACAGTTGGCTCCCTCTGTTCATATTACTGGAACTTTGGAGTAGCACCTCGTATATATGTATCGTAGAGATAGAGGTTAACACTAACCCGTGCATTATAATAACATCCACTCTGAGGGTAGGGGGGTTTCAAGAATACTCCCCCAGTATCCCTACTTGTCGTATGAGGCGGCTAAAAGGGTTGGTGGTGGGTTAGTGTCCCAACCCGTAAAAAGAACGAACTAAATAAGCAAATAAAGCGTCTCGGACCAGGACGGACCATACGTTGACGACTAAGGAACTGACAAAGGACTTTCTAAGGGTGTGGACATGTAATGTGAGAGGAGTGAATGATGAAGTGAAAGAGAGATTGTTCAGATGCTTGAGGATGCAGGAGTGGATCTATGTGGATTGACAAACAAAATAGTAAGGTGAAAGGGTGAGAGCATGGGAATACGGTTTAGGAATACTGTATGTGCGGGAGTTAATAAGAATGAGAGGGCAAGAGAGGAGTATATCTGATGATAAGTAAGAAGTGGAAGAAGACTATAAAAGAGTTTGGAAAAATTGGAGCAAGGACTGTATTGGTGTGGATGAAAGTAGGTATACAAGCTTGGGTGTGCGTATGCGCAGACAGTGGACCGAATGACGAGTGAAAGATGAGTTTTGGACACGTGTAGAAGCATGTATGGACAAGTTTGAGAGGAGCAAGAGAGTGTTTTTGATTGGAGACATGAATGGCAAAGTTGGGAATGTACGAGTGGATGGAGTGGTTGGTCAGTGGGGTGTGCCAGTTGAAGTACATGGGAATGGTAGTGCTTTGGTGGACATCTGGGCTGGTAAAGGGTTGGTAATAGCCAACACCTTCTTTCGGCATAAGATGATCCACAGATAGACATAGTCATGGGGAGGATGAACGATGAACTTGTTGAACGAAAGGTAACGATAGATTACGTGTGTGTGGATGAGCGAATGGGAAGACAATTGTTGGATGCAAGAGTGTGGAGAGAGTGGGGGAATGGAATCTCGGACCATCACTTAGTGATGACCAAGGTAAGGCTGCAAAGAGAAAGGATGAAGAGACGAAGGGGAAGACAGGAGGAAACAGCTCCTGTGGAAAGAGTGGAGAATTTGCAAGATAGTGTGAATATGGCAGAGTATAAGAACATAGTGGAAGAAAGATTGGGAAGGTATAAGTTAGAGCAGATGGAAGGGTGGAAGATGTATGTGAGATATTCACGGAAGACATAGGCGCAGCTTGTGAGGTGGTTTGTGGAGTGAGGAGGAGATGCAGGGGTGTGCAAGGGACAGCATGGTGGAATGAGGTGAAACGAGCTGTGGAACAAAAGAAGGCATATAGAGTGCCTAGCGAGTAGAGGTAGGGGAGAAGAGAGAGGTATATGTGAGCAGGAGAAGGGAGGTGAAGAGACTGGTGAAGGAGAGTAAGAAGAAAGTGGATGAAGAGTTTGGGAGAAATCTGAGTGTAAAATGGAGGGAGCGTAAGAAATTGTTTTGGAAGGAGGTAAAGAAAGTAAGACAGTGTGAAAGAGGAAATAGTAGGGGAGTGAAAGATGGGAATAATAGATTGCTGGTGGAGAAAGGAGAGAAACTGAGGGAATGGAAGGAGCACTTTGAGGATTTGTTGAATGTAGAGAGTGAGAGCAATGCGAGTATAAGTGGTTGGGGAATGGCTGGGAGAAGAAGAGATGAGAGGAGGGAGGAAGAGATCAGTAGGGCGGAAGTAGTGGAAGCAGTGAGGAAGATCAAGATGAAAATGGCCCCAGGAATTAATGGAGTGTGTGGTGAAATGCTGAAGTATGAGGGTGAGATTGTTGTGGAGTGGATATGGAAGTTGTGTAGATTGGCTTGGGAAGAGGGAAGGGTTCCAGAGGACTAGAAATCAGGTATTATTGTTCCATTTTACAAAGGAAAGGGGGAGAGAGAGAAGTATGTGGTAACCATTGGGGTATTTGCCTTCTTAGTGTGACTGGAAAAATATTTGGTAGAATACTCATTGATAGGGTTAGGCATATAACAGAGGAGCTAGTTGGAGAAGAACAGGGGGGATTTAGGAAGGGAAAAGGATGTGTAGATCAGATATTTGTTCTAAAATGTTTAGTGGAGAAGGATTTAGAGAAGGGAAAGAATGTGTATGCTGCCTTCATGGACTTGGAGAAAGCTTATGACAGAATAGCCTAGATGGGCAAGGTATGTGGAAGGTATTAAGAATATATATGGAGTGGAGGGGAAGTTGTTGAGTGCTGTGAAGAGTATGTACGACGGAGCTAGGGTTACGGTGCGAGTAGATGGTGAGCAGAGTTCTCTGATCTAAATGTGGGACTGAAACAGGGATGTGTGATACCTCCATGGTTGTTTAATATGTACATGAATGGGGTTGTAAAGGAGGTGCAAGGTAGGGCAGTGGATGTGGAGGTGGCTCTAATGAATGAGGGTGAGATGTGGAAGATTCCGGTGTTGCTGTTTGCTGATGATACAGTATTGTTGAGTGAAGATGAATGGGAGTTGCAAGGTTTGGTGAATGAATTTGGGACAGTGTGTAGGAAGAGGAATCTGAAAGTGAATGTAAACAAGAGTAAAGTTATGGTGTTTGAGAGAATTGAAGTCACAGAATGCACAGTGAGGTTGGATTGTGAGGATATGGAGAATGTGAGTGCATTCAAGTACTTGGGTAGTGTGATGAGTAAGGACGGAACTTAGGGGAATGAAGTTCTTGAAAGAGTAGAGCAGGGAAGGAAGGTTGTTGGTTTACTGAAAGCAGTGATAAGAAATAGGGAGGTGAGTATGGAGGTTAAGAAATCACTGCATGATAGTATTGTGATCCCTACCCTGACATATGGAAGCGAGACATGGACCTAGCTAGAAGGGAACAAGTCAAGAGTGAGAGCAGTGGAAATAAGTTACTTGAGAGGAGGATGTAGAGTGACATGGAGGGACAGGTTGATAAATGAAGAAGTGAAGGAACGTTGTGGGGTGGATGTGGATATGGTTGAGAAAATTAGGAGAAATATTCTGAGGTGGTTTGGACATGTGGAGAGAATGGAAAATGAAACGCTGACTGAGAGGGTGTGTGTAGGTGAAGTGGAGGGAGGGAGAGGGAGGGGTAGACCGAGGATGAGGTGGAGGGATGGAGTTGAGAGGTATATGAGGGCGGGGGGAGGGCAGTCAAATGGTGGGTGACAGAGACTTGGAGGCGTTTTGTCTGCGGCCACCCTTTGCGGGATTGGGGCGTCGGGCTACTGTATAGATACGTAGATAGTGTGTGTGTGTGTGTGTACATAAGGCCGTATTATGACTTGATGCTAATTCTTCATTATTTCTTCGTTTAACACAACGCAACACCACGCCAAGGATACAGCACAACGCCACTCTATTCTTGCTACCCTGGTGTACCGTAGACTTCATACTGTGTTACCTCCACTCCATGCCACCGCCCTCATATACAGCAGGTCCTCTCCATTGCCACATGACCAGTCACATTCTGAGAGCCTTTGGAGATTTCGCAACACCTCTTATTAGCCGATTCATTCTGCACATTGCACCTTAAGAGTCCTTTTTTATGTTGTTGATGCAAACTACTCATATCGATATAAATGTAAACATACTATACAAGGGAATGTGAAGGTGTCCTATGCAAGGTAAATCGCTAAGGCAAAGGAGCCACGAAGCCTGCTATGCCACTCATCATACGTGCCGTTGTGCTATAATGTCATTGTAGCCAGTCATAAAATACACTGCTTCATAACTCTCCATTGTGGTTCATAACTTTCCATTGTGGTTCATAACTCTCCACAGTAATCTGGTTCCACCTCATCACATTATACTATTACCTCACTCCATCTTACCACATTATTAAGTCCACCGTACCACACATTTGCCAGTATTACTCCACTGCCAACCTGACTCCATCTTACCACACTATTAAGTCCACCGTACCACACATTTGCCAGTATTACTCCACTGCCAACCTGACTCCATCTTACCACAGTATTAAGTCCACCGTACCACACATTTGCCAGTATTACTCCACTGCCAACCTGACTCCATCTTACCACACTATTAAGTCCACCGTACCACACATTTGCCAGTATTACTCCACTGCCAACCTGACTCCATCTTACCACACTATTAAGTCCACCGTACCACACATTTGCCAGTATTACTCCACTGCCAACCTGACTCCATCTTACCACACTATTAAGTCCACCGTACCACACATTTGCCAGTATTACTCCACTGCCAACCTGACTCCATCTTACCACACTATTAAGTCCACCGTACCACACATTTGCCAGTATTACTCCACTGCCAACCTGACTCCATCTTACCACACTATTAAGTCCACCGTACCACACATTTGCCAGTATTACTCCACTGCCAACCTCGCTCCGTCTCACCACAATTTACCTATTACTTCAGTAATTTGCAACTTAATTTAACTCCACTTCACCCCACCACAACCTAATGCCATCCACAATCCTCTGTAACTCAACTCCACCTCACCACACACTTCAATCCCTTAAACCCCACTCCACCTCACCACAATCCCTGTAACCCCACTCCACCTCACCATAATCCCTGTAACCCCACTCCACCTCACCACAATCCCTATAACCCCACCCCACCTCACCACAATCCCTATAACCCCACTCCACCTCACCACAATCCTTGTAACACCACTCCACCTCACCACAATCCCTATAACCCCACTCCACCTCACCACAATCCCTATAACCCCACTCCACCTCACCACAATCCCTGTAACACCACTCCACCTCACCACAATCCCTGTAACACCACTCCACCTCACCACAATCCCTATAACCCCAATCCACCTCACCACAATCTTTGTAACACCACTCCACCTCACCACAATCCCTATAACCCCACTCCACCTCACTATTATCCCTATAACCTCACTACACCTCACCACCATCCACTATAATCCCGTTCCACCTCACGACAGCCTATTATAACTTGGCTCCACCCCAACCAACCCCACCTAGCCTGGTCCTGGTCCCTTCTACGCCCCTACCAAGCTTCCTGTCACTCTGCCTACCACAAATTCCACCTCACGTCGTCACATTTCACACTGCCATAAGGGTCTGTGTATCTGTTTGCAGCACCTTAACCAACCACACATCCTCACCACGGCATTATACATTTGACCTAACAATAAAGCAGGTGTTCTTAAAGTAGTGCCTCGATACCCCCAGGGGGTATCGAAATGGCTTCTTGGGGGTATCCAGAAAGGTATCCTGAAAAAAGTAAAAATCGTATGGTAACTAGTAACTAATCTGTGTACGAACGTTTTTTTGTTGAAAATATAAATAAAGGAATCTATAGAATTCAACTGTTTGTTCATAGTCGTTCTCTCTCTCTCTCCCAGTCAGCTCAGACGTGCTAGAGACCTGTGGTAGTGTTGTGCTAGTGTGCTTTAGTGATCTGTGATAGTGGTTGTGTTAGTGTGTTGTAGTGATCAGCGATAGTGCTGTGCTAGTGATCCGTGAGTGTGTGTGTTGTGGTGACCCGTAGTGACCCGTGATAGTGTGTGCTACCTTGTGTGAACTAGTGCGTAATGGCTTCCTCGGCAGAGGGCTGTGTCCCCACTGCAGGTACTGAAAAGGATTACCTTGAATTAAAGGAGGAACTTCTCGAACTGAAGCGGGAGGTACAAATTATCAGGCAGGAGAAGGCACAAATGAGGGAATTGTTGGAGGAGATGTTGGAGGAGAAAGAGAAAAAGGCTGAAGGTTGGACACTTGTTAACAAGGGTGCAACGAAGTTCACTCTTAAAAAGCAAACGGAAATTAAGACAACTAATACATTCGACACACTACGGGACGAATGTGAAGGGAAGGCAGAGAGGGAAGTAGAGGAGAAGGACGGTGAGAGAACTTCCAGTACAGGTAAGTATAAACAGAACAAGAAAGGTAAGAAAAATGTTGTTGTTGTTGGAGACTCCCAGGTGAGATATCTGAACAGGGCCATGTATACTCCACTCGCTAAACATGTGTGTCTTCCAGGGGCCAGGGTGGCTAATGTGGTAGATAAAATTTCAAATATCGTAAAGGAAAGTGGTGACAAACCCACTGTGTGCCTCAGTGTAGGAGGCAATGATATTAGTAGCCGTAAGAGTGAGGTACTGTGGAAAAGGTACAAGTTGATGTTAGAAAAGGTTAGGGAGAGGGGAGGAACCCCTGTAGTGCTTGGTGTTTTACCAAGGTGGCGGGTTGGAAGGGAATGGTTCAGCAGGGCAATAGGGTTTAATTGCCGCCTTGAAAGGTATTGCAAAAATAATGCAATACCTTTCATAGACAGCTGGGACCGGTTTTATGGACGAAGTGCCTTGTATAGTTGGGATGGGACTCATCTTAGCAGGCAAGGAGTTACTGTTTTAGCTGGAATGATAGATAGGGAGTTGGAGGGATTTTTTCGAGATTGAGAAGTAGGTGTACAGGAAGATGCAGCAACTACAGTCAGAAATCATTATTACCATGTTTGGATAGATGCATCGATACTTGCAAAATTAAGAACAAAAGTTCAACCAATAGTGTAGATACATCCACTCAGGCACCTCAAATTGAGCAGGCGATGATAGATGACAGAACAAGCGATGATAGAAGGGCGATAAGAGATAGTACAAAAAATTGTTATATTAGTAAAGTAAAGAGTTTCCCAGTTAGTAATAAAATAAATAACAGTAAATGCCAAGGTAAAGGCATAACTACTCGTAATAATCTGAAAGTGTACTACACAAACAGCCGGAGTTTACGTAATAAAATGGATGAACTGAGGGCTTTAATTTGTACAGAGAAAATAGACATTGCCGTTATTAGTGAAACTTGGATGAATACAGACACTCAAGAATTTTTAGCAGAATATCAGATAAAAGGCTATAATATTTTTGTGTCAAACCGTCAGGGAAGAAAGGGGGAGGGGTAGCTATTTATGTAAAGGATTCATTAAACTGTTACAATAAAGCAGACATTAAAGTAAATAGGGACACAGAAAGTGTCTGGGTTGAAATTAGTAACAATAGGGAGAAATTAGTCTTAGGAGCAATTTACAGATCTCCAAAATTAAGTAGAGCTGATAGTAAATACCTCTGGGAGGAAATTAGGAAAGCATCACAGTCCAGCTTAGTAATAATTGTTGGGGACCTTAATCTGCCAAGGATAGATTGGAGAAATCAGACAGGAGATGCAGAGTCAGAGGAATTTCTAGAGGTAGTACAGGATAATTTCCTTTATCAGTATATCAGGGAGCCCACCAGAGGTAATAATATACTAGATTTGGTTTTAGCTAATAAAGAAAATATCATTAGCGATATAGAGGTTGGTGGACGACTTGGTAATAGCGATCATGAAGAAATTAAGTTCAAATTTATTTGGGATGTCTGTTCCACTGAAAATACCTCCACCGTTCCTAATTTTCGTCTAGGAGATTTCGATGGCTTAAGAGCTTATTTTCGAACGGTATTCCACAGGGAGATTAGCAATTTGAGGGAATGTCAGGTTAGTGGGGATCCCCAGGTCATAGGTCAGGCGCAGGAAGCACGTGGGGACGTCCGTCAGGTGTCTGTGAGGGGGAGGTGGTAGATAGGAATGTAGTCCAGGTGACGGAAATTAACTCAGCTCCAGTACCAAACAGACGTTCGACCAGTGAGAAGTATAACGAGTTAATAAATATAATATACGGAGGCCAAGATAGATATATTCCTTCAAAACCGTTTAGAACTAACAATTCAGAACCAAGATGGTTAAACAACAGATTAAAATCTCTCATAGGCCAAAGGAAAGGAATATATAGAAAAATAAAACGTGGAGAGGAACACTTACGTAACCGGTACACAATTTTAAATAGAGAAGTAAAGAGGGAGATAAGAAAAGCAAAGAGAAGTTATGAAATTAAGGTTGCAAGTGAATCAAAAGTAAACCCCAAGGGTTTTTATCAAATGTACCGAACGAAAAATAAAGATAGGATAGGACCACTCAGAACAGAATCAGGTGACATTACCAGTGAAGATAAAGAAATGTGCTCCATCCTAAATAATTATTTCATATCAGTATTCACCAAGGAAAATCTAAGCCTGGTCCCTCAAGCAGCAAATATTTACCATGAGAATACGGAAAATATTCTTAGTAAAATAACCATTAGTAAGGAGGACGTATTGAAAGAAATTAACAAGTTAAAACCTCAAAAATCGCCAGGTCCGGACGATATATATGCAAAAATTATAAAAGAAACCAAAGAAGAATTATGTCAGCCACTTTTAACGTTATTTAATGACTCTTTAAGTTCAGGAGAAGTTCCAGAGGCGTGGAAAACCGCAAACGTAGTGCCCATCTTTAAAAAGGGTGATAAATCAGCTGCGTCGAATTATCGTCCGATAAGTCTAACGTCAATAGTAGGAAAAATGTTAGAGTCAATTTTGGCAAATAAGATTAGAGAACACTTAGAAAGATTTAATCTTATAAACGAAAGTCAGCACGGATTCAGGCAAGGACGATCCTGCCTCACAAATTTGTTGTCATTCTACTCGGAGGTCTATGAGGCAGTAGATAGCGATAAAGCTTACGATGTTATTTATCTGGACTTTAGTAAAGCTTTTGATAGAGTCCCACACGAAAGGTTAGTTAGAAAGGTTCGAGCACACGGTATAGACGGCGATATCTTAAAATGGATAGAATCCTGGCTGAAAGGACGAAAGCAGAGAGTATTAATAAATGGAAATAAGTCGGACTGGGGATTAGTAACTAGCGGTGTACCACAGGGTTCAGTACTCGGTCCCTTATTATTTATCATATATATAAATGATCTAGACTTAGGAGTCAATAGCAGAATCAGCAAATTTGCCGACGATACAAAAATAGGGCGTATCATTAACTCGACTGACGATTGCCATTACTTACAAAAAGACCTCGATACATTGTCCAAATGGTCTAAAACTTGGCAAATGGAATTTAACGTTGAAAAATGTAAAGTACTTAACGTAGGCAAAACCATTGGAGATACTAAATACAGCTTAGATAACAAAGAAATTAGCAAATCGGAATGCGAGAGAGATCTAGGAGTTATGATTAGTAACGACCTTAAACCTAGGCAACAGTGCATTAATGCGAGAAATAAAGCAAAAAGGGTCCTAGGATTTATTTCGAGAAGCGTGAGCAATAGAACATCTAAAGTAATACTGAAACTTTATCTAGCATTAGTAAGGCCACATTTAGACTACGCAGTACAATTTTGGTGTCCTTACTATAGAATGGATATTAATTCGTTAGAAAATGTACAGAGAAGAATGACTAAAATGATACATGACGTCCGGAACCTGTCATATGAAGACAGACTGAAAAGACTAAGTCTGCATTCGCTAGAGAGGCGTAGAGTAAGGGGAGACTTAATTGAGGTTTTTAAGTGGATGAATGGTATAAATAAGGGAGATATTAGCAAGGTACTTAAAGTGAGCATACAGGATAGAACTAGAAATAATGGTTTCAAACTAGAAAAATTCCGTTTCAGAAAGGAAATCGGTAGAAATTGGTTTGGTAATAGAGTAGTAGACGAATGGAATAAGCTACCTAGTAAAGTAGTTGCTGCCTCTTCCATTGAGAGTTTCAAGCATAGGCTAGATAAGCATATGACAAATAAGGGGTGGATATAGAATAAAGAAAATATTATAACCAATACTAATTAAAAAATAAATTTTCTTTTCAGGTTACACTATGATAGTCTCTATTCTCCTTTCACACTTTCCTGTAAAATGTCCACGCCAGTTTTTCTATACGGCGTGGTGTTCTTTCTGACTTTTTCCTGCCGGCTTCGGCTGGAGGGTTTGGAGGGCGGGGGAGAGCCTTCTTCTTTGCTATCCTTATCTCATTCTAGTAGTTCAGTTACTCTTCTAGGAGCTGCCTAGCATGGGCCAACCGGCCTACTGCAGTTATCCTCTCTTCTTATGTTCTTATGTTCTTCCCCCCCTTTTTTTTTTTTTTTTTTTCCAGGAAACTGAAAGTGGAAGGAGTAGCAGTATTAGAGAGGGAGTATCGGGTTGACTCGCAGTTGAATCTTGGGGTATCGGGTCTGAAAAATTTATGAACCACTGCACTGAAGGATTACACTACCTTCCACTCCACACCACACCACACCAAACCACACCACACCACACAAATACCAAAGGATTACACTACCTTCCCCTCCACACCACACTGCACCGCACCACACCACGTCTAACACTATAGGATTACACTACCTTTCCCTCCACGCCACTCGTCGTTACACAACACTACTCCACACCACACTGAACCACACCACACCACATAAAATATAACTAGCCCCACCACACCACAACCCACCACAACAGCACGCTTTAGACCACACCATTCCTTACAACAGCCTCATATACCCCCATTCTTTATAATAGTACATCTCACAACGCATCACAGCACCGCACACCACATAACACACGACATCCCATCACACTACACGTCTCACCAGCCCACCACATAACACCACACCATACCAGATTTCATCGATATACTCCACCCCACCAGACCTCACTCCACCACATCTCCAGCCTCCAGCCCAAGTCCCAGCAGCCACCCCTCTCCGCATTCAACAACGGCCAAATTCCATTCCAACCACGCCCAGATCCCCCCAAACCCCCGTCTGTCTTAGATCCCACGGCTAAATCCCATTCCCAAACACGCCCAAATCCCACTCAGCCCTACCTGAATCCTGTCTAGTCCTCTCCAGCCTCCCAACCACGCCCAGATCCCACGCGCAATTGCCAAGCACAACCATAGCCAAATCCCATACCCCGCCCCACCCAAATCCCATGCCCCGCCCCACCTCACCCAAATCCCCCTCCCCGCCCCACCCAAATCCCTCGCCCCACCTCACCCAAATCACCCTCCCCGCCTCACCCACATCCTTTGTCCCGCCTCACCCACATCCTTTGCCCCGCCTCACCCACATCCTTTGCCCCGCCTCACCCAAATTCCCCTCCCCGCCGCACCCAGATCTCACTCCCAGCCACAGGCTCAGCCACATTCAACTCTCACGCCCAGCCAGAACCAAATCCTACACCTAGACACGCCCAATTCCAACCAGTTCTAGCCACGTCCAGCCACACTCAAATCCCATCCTGTTCTAGCCATACCAGTATCCCACATCCAGCCACGCCCAGTCCCAGCTTGTCCTAGCCACACCCATATCCCACGTCTAATGTCGCCCAAAACAACCATGTCTAGCCACACCCATATCCCACGTCCGACCATCCCCAAATTCCAACCAGTCCTCTAAACCCGTCCGACCCCGGCCGGCTGCGTGTTTTTATCTGCAGATGTAAAGTGGCATTAGCTTTGAGATAATTAGCCACTGGGAAATGCAACGGTGCAGTGCTGATGACAGCATTGCATACCGGGTACTCTGGAATAAATGAGTTGCCACAAATGTTATTCTTGTGTGCACACACATACAGTAGTGTATTTTCTGAGGGAGTGAGTGAGTGAGGGAGTGAATGAGTGATGTGAGGTACAGTTGTGGACATATCAAACAGAAGCACACCGTCCACCATCGAGGTGGTGTAATGCTGTACGCATCTGGTAACACTGACAGGTACGGAACTTCACCTGGTTTTGGTCGATTGGACGAACCGAACGTTATGATCGTTGTCGCTGCGCGCAGTTATTGGTGGTAAATACGCAATGTCCCGCCAGAAAATATACTTGTTATAGCATGTCATGATTATGGTAAGTTTTTAAAAATTATATCATAAGATAATGGCAGTTATTATAAATGAAACGGATTTCTTGAGTAGGTTAGTTTTGAGTCACGAACCATGCAACAGTTAACAATTCGGCATATATATAAGTCATAGTTAATAGCTGTCCCACAAGTATCACTGAACAGTGAATTATCGTGTCGCCCATCCTCCCTACCGTGAACCTGACGTTGGTAGACCTCTGAAATCGAAGCAAGTTCACTGCATACAGGAGGTGGCGCCACAGGAGGCTGCAGGGTGGGGGTGGGAGACAGGAGGAGGGAGGTGTGTGAGGATGGGGACAGTAAGGGTCGAACTGGGGGCTAGAGGAGAGGGGTGATGGGGTAGGGGACGGTGGACTTTGATAGACGACAGATGCTATAGTGGGAGGGATAGATTGCAAGGTGATGACTGGGCCATATAATTATTTCATGGAGAATATGGACTTTTAGTCAGATTATGAAACGTTATGTTGACGTTGCCACATGTTGTAACTGACCGTCATGGTTTGTGACAGTTCACGACACACTTTCCACTGGGTGGCTCAGTACTCGTGTATTTTGAGTATGGTGACTATTTGTTAATGTGCAAATATATGGCATGTCTCTACAGTTCGTCAGATGTTGCAGATGTTGTCATAGTGATTGGGAATTACTCTTGTAGCCTGTTACGAAGTATGATGATAGACGACTAATATCGTAAACAGAGTAGGGATAGACCAATGTAGAGTTTTCCGTTATTACCAATAAATATAAACAGTCTGACAGTAATGATGGCCCCTATGGTTCTCATTAATATCTATGATACTGAATTAAATTAAGGTGGATTTACGTAACCCTGGTTTACGTTACCGTTTTCTGTATGCCGTGTTTGGCTGTTGATTTTTACACATTGCCTGTTGTTATTAGTTATATTTAGGTTCATAATGAGCAACTGTCGTATGCCCTAAGCCTTCCTTCACAAATCCTTGAGCAAAATCCTCGCGCCAAAATGGTGGAACAAAGTTGTTATGTTTGCAGTTATCCAGTCTGAGCATGTGCATATTGCATCAAATTTGCCATGAGTAACAGAAATCGCTTGTATTAAATGCAAACACACATTATATCTGAGTGTTTTTTGGTTATGCTTAACAGCCAAGTAGCGTTCACATTGTATGCAATTGGCAGGATAAAGATAAATATGAGGACTATTGCCCTGTTCATGGAAAGCAACTATTGAGCCACACATCTCAGCAGTGTCCGAATATGGGGCTGCCGTCCTGGTTGAGTAACGGTGTATGTTGCAATTCATTAAGGAGGACTGGTGAACCACTGTCGTTGATGTATAAACATGTGATCCCCTGTTCATGGTGTAGCATTACGGCCATGTCCCCTCCCCGTCAGTACCCAAGATTGAGAGACCATGTCTGAATGCACGCAGTGTCGGGAAGAGGGAGGGGCGGACAGTGAACTGGATACTGAGGTGGTGAGTCAGTTTTCTTAAGTTACACGTCCGCCATACCACAGTTTACTCTATTAGTATGAGGTCTGCAGTGGTTCGACATAAAGATCATGTAATACAGCTGATAAGCACACACACCACAAAGCCAGCCAGGAGACAGGGCGTGTGTGCTGATGGGCAATCCTCAGGCTTTGTCCTCTCCTCGTACTATTTTTCAATCAGCCTATACCCCACTAACCTGGCTAGTGTATGGCCCGGCCTGCACTATAGGTGCAGGGAATCTGTAAACGAACGAACGAACGAGCTGATAAGGCATCTCTCAACTCGCCTATTAACCCATCCTAAGTTCTGGAACATAGTTCATCCCCCTTCCCTAGTAAATCACGTTTTCGTTTACATCTGTGCCATACAGATATGAACGAGAACCATAAGCACGAATCACTACTGTTAACTATTGTCTGTTGTGGCAAGATAAGATTCCTTTCCCCCGCTCCCCTGCTTTCGATATCACAGTCGTCATTCATGATGTTGCTACGTAAACGCAACAAGAATAACCCCAGTCGCAATGACAACAGGTGTGATGTTAGCTTCCTGCCCAGGTAGCTGCCTTGCTGGGAGTAGCGCTTTCGTTTCACCAAGCACGGGTATATGATTTATCAAGGTCTAGCCCGGGAGAATAATCTCTTACGACAACCCGGTAGGTGTGACATCAGGCAAACATTCTAGGGGCATTTCATATATCACCAATATTGCAGGGTTTGAGTGATGCGCCACCCAGTGGGGAGTTGGTCGTCCTATAGACGGTATAACAAAACATGCTGGCAGACTGCGTAACGTGCCAAAGTCTACGTAACGTTTAACTGCCTGACTATCAAATTCGATAATCAACATTGAACTATAGCAGGTTTGGCACCATGTCACCAGCGTATCATTTATCCATCCCATTCTAGCTTCCTGCCACAGTCCACACTCCCCTACCCCATCACTCAGTTCTTGTAGAGTCCCCCTCCCACCAGCCCCCTCCACTATTGCCCCCCACCTCACTCACATCCCTCCTCCTGTCTCCCAGGCGCCCCACCCTGCCTCCTCCTGTGGCGCCACCTCTTATAAAATTGCGTGGATTAAAGAAGTCTACCAGTTTCAGGTTCATGGTCAGAGAGGGGTTACGATAATTTTGTGATTATTATGATGGGTGCGGGAATGCAGATAATGTTATAATTGCTTAAATGCTGGCCGTCAGTAATTGTTGATTGATTTGTGAAGTTTGTCGAAAATCACACTTACGAAACGTTAGTGTTTAATGTGATTAAAATACGAATATATATGGTGTGATATTAGTTTATTGCCATAATCACAAAACGATGTTATTTTCAGTATATTGCCAGGTGGCTATCTATCTATCTATCTATCTATCTACAGTATATACCTAGGCTGCTTCCCCCAAGGAAAGGGAGGTAGCCGAGACAGGACGACTCACTCTCCATTTACTCATCCATTCAAACACATTCATTCGCATCTTAGCCCCAAAGGGGAGAACGGACAGATCCTCACCGCATCACACCGCACAAGGGTCAACTGCGCAATGCAATCAGTGACATCCGCAGCAGGGCCCGACAGCAGAACTGGTTTACCCCTGCCACATCATAACAGACCCATCCCCTTACCCGCACCTGACCTGACTAGCTGATCAGACCAAATGCGGGAGAATATCCCCTCTGGGCTGCGTCATCACTTATTCACAATTTCTCTCCATTTATTTCTGTCACGCACAGCCACTCTTCCTTGCTCAACAGACATCCCTCTCGCATCCACCGCTCTCTTCACACTGTCCATCCATCCTATTCGTGGTCTCCCTCTCAGCCTTACACCTCTCACATCAGATCTAGTTATCTTTTTCACCAATCGTTCATTATCCATTCTTTCCATATGCCCAAACCATTGCAACACCCTCTGCTCAACTCTACCAGCTATCTTCCGAACAACTCCAGTTCTCCTTCGCACTTCATCATTTCGCACTCGATCCATACGCGTCACTCCACACATACTCCTCAGACATCTCATCTCCATTACATTCAAACTTTTCCTCTCTGCTACACCTACATTCCATGTTTCAGCCCCATATAATGCAGTCGGTACCACAACACCCTCATACAGCCTTCTCTTTACATCCATTTTAAGCGAACGACATTTAAGCACTTTTTTCATTCCTCCCAGAACCTTTCCTACTTCATTTATTCTAAACTTCACTTCTGCATCTATTCTTCCATCCACAGCAACATGTGACCTTAGATATTTAAAACAATCTACCTCCTCAAGCAACTCACCATTCAAAACTATATTCATCCCCCTACCATCTATCAACCTCGTACACTTCATCACTTTACTCTTATTCTCATTTACTTTCAATTTCCTCCTTTCACACACCCTTCCAAACTCCTCTACCAACTGTCTCAATCTCTCCTCTGAATCAGTCACCAGTGCAGTATCATCTGCAAACAGCAGCTGTGCGCAGTTATAAATGCGCACAGCGGCAATTATCACCGCGTTCGGTTCGTCTTAGCGACCGAACGAATCTTAGTGAAGTTCCATACCTATCAGTGTTACCAGATGCGGAAAGCATTACACCACCTTGCTGATGGATGGGGTGTTTCTGTTTGATATGTCCGCAACTGTACATGTGTACAGTAAGGTAAATCTCTTGATACAGGTAAATAATTTGAACTTTCTTCATCTACTTCCATCACCAGCAATAAATGTGTTATCATTACCTATATCAAACATAGTCTTATTTTCACAGAATAGCTGAAATTTGTATTAAAAGAACATATAGGTTGTCCCCATCTGTCTTAAAGCTGCGACCATTTCTGTGAAGAATATTATTAACGCAGACTTGTTCCAACAGCTGTCGCCATTCCACCAGTAATAGTTATGTGTTGCACTCCCTAATAGAATATTTACTCGTCTGAATGATATTTATAGCATTCTTAAATTGTGTATTTGTACAGAGAATGGATAACATCAATACATGGCTTATACAAAATATATATAAAGTAGTAAAGTGACCCCTTCCGTAAGTCATATTTGCATGTCAGTACCATTAATGTTATGACATTTGTCAATAATTATGTATTGCCATCCAGTTAGTGGATCAACAAGTTGTATTGTCATACCACTGTACCCAACCAATGGATTTCTCAACCCCAGTCAGACATGGGGCTGAAGCCATCTCTTTGGCTTCCAAGCCGAAGCCCTTCAAAAGTCATGAAGCCGAAGCCGGCGGCCTTGGAAAGTCGTGAAGCCGAAACCAAAGCCAGGTAAACATTCACAGAGACAAAGCCGAAGCTGTCTGAATTTTATGAAGCCAGTAATCAGCTTCGTGTCACAGTATGCCAGTTGTAACCAGCCAGTAAGAAAATCAGAACTTCAAACGTAGTGAGTCCTTGCAAGTGAGTGAGTGCATAATACCTTGCATCTTACCTAGGGGCAAATAGGTACAGTACCATTATCTCTTACATACAAATGTTGACCCTAGGAATCGTCAGTCTGGAAATAAAGGATTCTGTATATAATATTTGATATTTTTATTGAGCTGAAGTGGATGCAAAAGAAAGGACTTGAAAATATGGAAATCAGGCAGTTGTTATGCATATTCTGTTCCCGTAACGAATTTTCTGGGTCTGGTGCTTTAGCCAGCAGTTGGAGCTGAAGCCATGCCCTTGGCTTCGAAGCTGAAGCCAGGCCCTTGGCTTCGAAGCCGAAGCCACGACCTAAAAACCATGGCTTCATGAAGCCAAAACCAAGACCTAAAAACCATGGCGTCTTGAAGCCAAAGCCGGCTTGGGCCCCATGTCTGACCCCAGTCTGTATAATGTGATGAGCGTGATATTGCCCCACATAAAGACCTGGCTTAATTTCAGCTTACCCAGGCGTGACCGATTAATACATGTTACTTCAACTAGGAAATTCTAGTTGATGCTGATGACTTGGGCTGCTTGAGCTGATATGGGATATGCAGTTGAGCGTTGCAGATTGAATTATTTGGTTATATGGTTACCACCCAGCGTAGCACAATTGTTGACTCTATACAGGGGTTTTATCCGCCCCTGTGTGGAGTACAACTCTCATGTGTGGGGAGGCTCCCCACATACAGCTCTTCTCAATAGGGTGGAGTCAAAGGCTTTTCGTCTCATTAACTCTCCTCCTCTTACTGACTCCCTTCAACCTCTGTCTCTTCGTCGCACTGTTGCATCTTTATCTCTTTTCTATCGCTACTTTAATGGTCACTGCTCCTCTGAACTGTCTGCTTGCATTCCTCCACCTCTACGACGGGCGCGTAGCACCCGTCTGGCAGCAAACTCTCATCCCTTTTCTGTCCAACTCTCTAATGCAAGAGTTAACCGTTACTCCCAGTCTTTCATTTATGCAACAGGTCAGCTCTGGAACTGTCTCCCTCTGTCTGTATTTCCTTCTGCCTATGATCTCCAGTCTTTCAAACGTAGTGTGTCCAGGCATCTCAAAATGATCGGATCTTGAATTTGGCTCTCTATTGTATTTTGTTTTTCTCTTGGAGGGAACTGTTACTGCGGGCTCATGCCTTTGGTTCCTTCTTCCTCGCATAAAAAAAAAAAAAAAAAAAAAAAAAATGGTTTCCTGCCGTACAGGAAACCATTTGGCTTGTCACTCAGTGTAGAGACCCATAGGCAGAAGGAAGAGGAAAGAATGAAAGAAAGACACAAGGGGGAGTGCAAAGTCACCGCAGGCAGAAGAAAGAGGAAAGAATGAAGGAAAGAAAGACAGGAGAGGATGGATGGAAAGAAGGATGGAGGAGAGGAAAGGGCAGACATCCGAGAGCAGCACTACATCAAGTGAGTGGATGGTGAGCGCCCCCACCTACCACAAAATATATATATATATATATATATATATATATATATATATATATATATATATATATATATATATATATATATATATGGAGCCTCTGTGGTAGACTGTGCGTTTCGTACACGGGTGGGCCAGGGTTCGCGCCCCGCCAGGGTATTAAACTTTGGGAGTGTTCACCCGGCCACGTACTACATTGGCGGACACAAGGGGTGCTGTGGTAGAACCAGTGTCGCTTACTGTAAAGCATGCTTGCACCCAGTCGGCTTGCGCGGGCCGATTACACTTGGTTCACAGACTACACACATACCCAAAGCCACTCCAACACTACAATTACACTTACAAGCACTTCTCACCCTACATACAATCTCTACCAGACAGCCTAAGCCACTTGGCAGAGATACATTGGCTGTATCGTCCCGACTTCGGTCGGGATAGGCCGGTCCTGCAGTGGATACCGTACTCAAACGGCAGAGGCTCCATATATATATATATATATATATATATATATATATATATATATATATATATATATATATATATATATATATATATATATTCCCAAGTCCCAGTAGGCCTCCTACCACATGTCACCACTTCGGCGCTAACACACCATCGATATTGAATACATGCTAGGACTGTCTCATACAAGACTGGTGTACTGGTATTAGCGGGGGTACTTTTATAACAAGTCGGCGGGTCTCTGATAGATCAAAAAAGTGTGCTTTTTATGAAATTTAAATCTTTAAACTGTTCCCAGCCCCAGCTGGGATTCGAACCTGGGTCCATTAGGACTGCAGGCAGCCTCTATACCGACTCAGCCACCGCCATCCGCATACCATAAAGTGGTGATTTTTATATTAATAACCTGCATAACAGTTTTAGACAGAACAAAGATACATTGCCAAACATTTATGTACTGTACTTCATGTATGGATAAATGTTGCACATATTACCTACTATTCCCCTTATGTATTAGGACTAACGGTATAGTTTGTATTAATTGGCTCCACCTCCACAGGGGATATGTCAATCGAGGATCCACCAGTACATCCCGCTACAAGTGCTGAAGATTGTCCTTCCATCAACGTCCATCCAGATGCTGTTGTACATCATCAGTTGACACCAGCAGACTATGGTAGATATTCACCCATTCCTCCTCCAGGATTGTATAATGATTATATGTAACACATGCAACTTGATGGCAATGACTAATAATAAATGATTATATGTAACACATGCAACTTGATGGCAATGACTAATTTTGTAAAAGGGGCACAAATGGTTGACAGACGTTTCCTCAGGTACGATGTATGGATGTCCATGTTATAATACAGAACACGTTATGGCCTATAGACATACAAGTGTCATATAGTCTTATATACAAAATGTGATAGCATAGCCAATTTGTGATGAGGACATTACAGAGTAGCTGCACAGTGAGTTAGGCAGTCTCCCCTGTCCCAGTGATTATGGTGAAGATAATGCTTGTAAACTGTCTTTTTATCAATGCACTCTCCTTATACTGATGGTGTCCATATTGCACACATATAACAACACTATTGGTTAGGTATGTCTCGTTGATCCCAAACTATTTATGACATTACACAGATGGCAGCATCCATTCCTTCCACCCTGATGGTCAGACTCCCGTGGAAGAGGACAGAGATAGAGTACCACAGCTGGAGAAGACACTGCATGGTCAAACTCTCCTGGAAGTGAACAGAGATGGACTACCACAGCTGCAGATAGCATTGCATGGTATGTTGAATGGCTAGTCGCAATGCATAGTACATAGTTTAATCACATAATAGTGGTGTATGCCAATTTATCTGTACAGTTACTGTAAAAGAATATACTGTAGGCACTACAACAATAACATTCACCCACAGTGTTATGTATAATTGTCAAGCGTATTTATAAAATGATCTTGTTATACACCGAATTCCAGTAAATATGAATGTTTGCCAAGAATAGGTATAGGTTAATCGTGCACTCTGAAGTAGAAAAGTATTTATGTGTGTATATCCACGTAGGCGAATATCTTGTAATATTTTAACATGCTCTTGGGATAATTAATATGTAATATTTTTGATGCCACAAGATTATAACCATAATATTCTTTACGCGTGGCATTCGTCACATGCATAGTCCAGGGTACAGTACAGACACTGTTTGGGTGGAGGAAGTGGGCATAAGCCGTGCTAGGGGGTGGTGCTGACGCTCTTGGGTAAGTGAGGTGGGCATAAACCGTTCTAGGGGGTGGTACAGACGCTCTAGGGTAGGGTGAGGTGGGTATAACCGTACTAGGGAGTGATACAGACGCTTTTCTTTACTCCCTATTGGGTCTAGAATAGTAACCGCTTAAAAAAAATGAAAACGCAGCACCACAGCTGGGCTGCCTGGTAGCGCCATGTTTACTGTACACCCTCTAAAAAAATTTTCGGCACCCCCTGCTCTGATACCTTTCGCAACGATCACTGTTACAGACGGCGAGAATACGTGGTGTGGTTGATACCCCTGTACCTCTCTCACTCTGCCACTGGATTTCATCATTAGCGGACGAAGTAACACACACCAGCAACACAGGGCCAGGGATACCAAGCACACACCGAAATTCAGGAGATGATTCAGAATGCTTCGTGTGGTGTATCATAATGTATCGTGTCGTAAGGGTGCCGAAACTTTTTTTTATAGCCTGTACATGTGGAAAGCTGGATGTGGGAGGTGAGTTTTCAGTTTTTTGGATATCTGGTATAACATTTAGCACTGCTGATGCAACGTATATCGACAGTGAATACTGGTAGATTCTGATGGTAGGGCTTCTGTCGTAATTAGAGTCTGTCTACTTAGCTACTATAATATATATGAAGAAATTGATGACCATCGAAACCCGAGGCCTGTGTCGAATTTATAAATATTATGGCGTGGGTAGTGGACACATCATAGAAAATAAATACCTAGAAGGTACCTGGATACTCACAGAACATTACTGCTAGCAATCCAGCATGAAATTATGTACATGTGTTTGGTGCAACATGATTTTCAGTCATAGACGGTACGATTTTGTTGCAGGGATATATGTATAATTTTGTTGATATGGGATATGCAGTTGAGCCTTGCAGATTGAATTATTTGGCCTATAACCCAATAAAGATAATGTGTCATTTTATTTTTACCGATAGTTGTAGGGCGTACAATACCAATTCATTTCTCTACGGTCCACCACAAATTACAAAATACAGTATTAGTAAGGTGATTTGTGTGTGAAGAACTCACGTAATATGTCTTTCACAGGTTTATCAACATGCCTTGCAAATGGGGGGAGGTAAAACAGAGGCTTGCCAGAATAATTAAATTCAATGTGGCTCTAACTCAGTACAATATGAAGTAGACTTGTAACATCAGGTTAACATGCTGGCATAACACCCGAGGTAGATTAAAGAGTGCAGTGTGTACCTTCACCTTTATTTATGTAGTGTTATAGCATATATCTTTTTTAAATAATAACAGTCCTACGTCTTAACCTGGCCTGTTTTTCTTCATTCATGGCATATATATTTCTGTAACATGTGGCCAACATTTTTGTACTGGGACAGCATATGTCCTTTACTTTTACAATAATTTAGCACCACATTTCAGTATTCAGCCAGGTTAAACATTTAATAATGGAATATTAAATTTTTGTGTTGCTTGTAAGGCAATATGAAAGTCATGGAGTAGATAAATGTCTCTGCTCTGAATTCTTACATTGCCTACTTCATATATAAACTTAGATTTACTTTGGTACCACATTAAAGTGTTGTCAAATAGGATGTAGGCTTCACCTCCACTATCTACACACATGGCTACCTTTTTGATAAAACATTTAAGTTATGTTTTTTCAAAAGGAGTGATAACCATACCAAAGATATCCCTTTTCCTGAAGCTTCCTTTGATATTTCCATTTCATAATAAAACCTTTATCTGAATGTTTGGTGTAATATTTTGCCACTAATAGTAGGGTTGACCCCCACCTCACCCTAATTGTAGCTGAAGAGAGTTCACAGCATCCATAAATTGTTTGATTTTGTTATTAAAAGCACCATTAGTAGCCACAGAATCTGGTGCTTGAATGTTTTTCCCTTATACTGTAATTATCACCAATCCAGCTGATCAAAGTAAGGCCTTTAGGAGAAGTTAGAGGAAAGTAAATAGTGACGATACTAAACTCTGTTTACTTTAACTTGGCGTAAAATTGCCATCTAACCATCTTCAGTGTTGTGCTGTAATAAGAGATTAGCACTAACATAGACTATGGTGCTAGTCACGAAGAGGTGCTATGGAAAGGATATGGAGTCACAGGCCAGTAGGTTAGTATTGTGGTAGGTGTCATAACTATGCATGATATTTTCCAAGGAGGTTGGAGAAGTCTTTGTGAAAAGTTATTTATTTCTGTCTTCTTTGAAGAAACAATAGTTAGGAAATGAAAAAGGAAACAATGAATATTTACAAAACAGTATGGCTGGTTTATGTTGCCTTTGCTGTGGTGCATTCAAAAATACAAACGCAGATTTGAATTTAAGTTGATACGACCGAAAAAAAGGCAGTCTCGAAAATATTACCTACTTGACCTTTCTTATTATGCGATTTTAACACTAAATCAATCTTAATTTATTAAGTTATGAGTAAGGATTTTTGTTTGTCTTAAAATATGTAAGTTTAAAGGGTTTGAATGGCACTGAGGTAATTATGGAGGAAAAATAACGAAATATTGGCAGCGCGAAGTATTCATAATATCCACTTCCGGCGTCTTGGGGCTATAAAAGGTGAGCACCTGCGTGAGCGACTCTAGTGGACGAGTTAGCGAGAGGGTGTGTTGTCCGCGCTCTCGCATTTTCATTGTGACCCGTAATTTTATAACGGTTAGTAAGGTTAAAATTAATCGTACTGTGTAGTACGATATTGGATTGTGATATAGCTTACGATTAAGTTTTGTTAAGCTCATCCCAAAATGTGGCACACAGTTGTACACATGGACAACGGGGTCTACCGCCCCACCACTATCCCCGTCAACACTAACGGGATTCGGCCCCTCCTCAAAAAGATATTGTTCGTACTCATAACTTGTTGCTTCGTAATTGTGTCACTTACTGATTTAGGTTTCACCATTTTTGTCAAAACATGTGTTCCCTATTTCCGTAAGGATATTTCTGATATTGTTGACAAACTTGTTGAGAATGGTGTTCCTCTAGACACAATTTTGCGCCATAATATTGAGCCATCAAGGCTTAACTGGGCAATTAAGTCATTAGGAGAACAATATAGTCACTATCCCGGTAGGCTAATGTTGTCTGAATTGACCGGGATGGTAATTTCTTCACAATTGCGGTATGAGCTCAACGCGGGTCTAACTTGGCTTATTGTTTATCACTGTTGGTTCCTCACCACTTGGGTTGGCTTTTGGTTTGTCAAAAATGACGTGTTTCAGGTTGTCCTGTTGGTGCTGAGTGTAATGCTGGGTGTCAGTATGCTGAGTTGGCAGCTGGCACTGAGTGCCATCTATTGTGCCCAGCTGCTTCACCCCCTGGAGGCCATAGTTGGGGTGATAGAGGTGTGGAATGGGGCTTGGGTGGGGGTGGTGGCGTGGTTTGTGGTCAAACTGTTGGTCAGTGTCTCGGCACTGTACCTGAACCACCGCTACCACCACCCCACACAGCGGCAGGCCCCACCCCCACACTTGGTGTGATTTACCACCACCCGACACAGCGGCAGGCCCCACCCCCACACCTGGTGTGATTTACCACCACCCCACACAGCGGCAGACCCCACCCCCACACCTGGTGTGATTTACCATCACCCCACACAGCGGCAGGCCCCACCCCCACACCTGGTGTGATTTACCACCACCCCACACAGCGGCAGGCCCCACCCCCACACCTGGTGTGATTTACCACCACCCCACACAGCGGCAGGCCCCACCCCCACACCTGGTGTGATTTGATTCATGTTATAAGTTTTTGTTTTACTTTAATGGAATCTACATTTTGTTTTGTCTTTTTGCTTAGTGCTGAGAATTATCTCTATGGACAGACATTACTCTCTGATGTTATTTGTTACTCTCAGTTTACTCTGTCTTATTGGAGGGACATTTACTTTCTTTGATGTTACTTGTTACTCACTTTTTTACCCACTTTGTTACTTTTTTAATGGTGGCGTGGAGGTAGAGCCCTCGGGTCAAAATGTGCTGTGGTTCAAGTCCCAGAGGTAGCCAGAGGGAGTATACTTTCTGTGCTGAGTTATTTGTTACTTTGTTACCACTTTTGTTACCTTTTTAATGGTGGTGTGGTAGTAGAGCTGTTGGGTCAGAATGCACAGTGGCCTGTGGCTGTGCACTGTGGTTGGAGTCCCACAGGTATTTCTGTCTTGTAGACATTACCAGGGGCGTAGGTCAGCCTCCTGTCCTTAAGTGTTCTGCACTACACCAGCCCAGCCTCAGGCCCCTCTGCTCCAAAGTGGAAAAGGGAAATGTTCCCCCGAGCTATACCTTACTAGATCATATAGCCCTGCTAGGTGACAGGCGGGCTCTTCCCCCTCCCGGCATGGCAGCTACCGGGCGTTGCTGTGTCACACGACTCCCCGGTCCCGAGTCCGACGCTCTACCACTCAGCCCCCCTGCTTCAAAGGGGGAAAAATACAATTTGCTCTTTATTTACCTACAATTCCTCCTGTGTTATTACTTTTCTCTGTACAACTTCTTTTAATGGACGGACTCGTTTTCTTTCATTATTATTATTATTATTATTTTGTTTTTTGATTCTGAAATGGGTGTGGCGATTGCAACTGTCTTCTTGCAGTCTCATGATCTTTGGGAAAGTAATTACCATATGCAACATAGACAGTTAACTTGTTATTTTAAACTACAAAATGCGTAGAGTAAATAAAAATACACTTTTGTGTTATTTAAGGAAGCCGCCAGTTTGCCTGTGGCAGCCTGTTTACTGACGATGCGTTGATTACTGACTGTCTTGCCGACGGGACGCGTTAGTGCATCAGACATTCATATTTATAGGATGCCTAATGATCCAGCCTAACCTAACCCATCCTTAGCTAGAGTATCCTAACTGGGGGCTTCACCCCCTCACCCCCCTGATTTTAACCACCTAGGATTGCCACTTAACCTAACCTAGACACCCCTCAGATACCTGTCAGTCCAAATCCTAAGCTTGAGTCTTAATAAACCTATTCTAATTTGTCATAACCTAACTTATTCCAACAACCAATCCAATCCTATCCTAACCTAACCAATCCATTCCTAATGTAACCAATCCTACCATAATCAACTGAAATTTTCCAAACCTAACATTTCAATTGGGAATTTCAAATTATGCCAAAAGTAAGACATGCATTTGGAGAGTTTGGCAGCAAGACTTGCTGTTGCTGGTACTTTCGTGGGAGTGAGGGAATGTATGATGTTTATATAAACAAGTCTACATGTATTTCACAGATGTCATAAAAAAAATAATCCCTGTGATTATGGTACATTAGGAAGCACAACAAGTAGCCTGTGAAAGACTGGTTTCAATAGGAAATATGGAAGGGCTGTATCCTTCTGGCAAAGTATTATTGTTTTTTTTTTAATACCCGTAAGGGACAGCCATAGTTTGTGATAATATTTGTTACTCAATAATGTTTATGTTTTATGAATGTGCTAAACCAGATATAACTTTGTGGTAACATAGCACTACCTGAATTAGGCCAACAGCACACAAGCAGCAGCAGTTCGTCAGTGATGATAATAAAACTAGGTGGTAAATGACAAGGCATGTGGAAAGCAAGAAGATTGACAATCATGTGTACAGTAATTACCGTATGTGCAACGCCAACACTTAATTTCCCAAGCACCACACCAGCAACCACAGTGGACCAGTTGAACTGTGTCCTGTTGTGGTGAACTTGGCTAGTTAGGTTAGGTGGGGAACCGGTACACTCGTGTGCCATATACTGTATACAACACCAAAATGTGAGTTACTCCAACACAGCACCAGCAGCCATAGTGGATCTGCTGTATAGACTAAAGCCACGTCCACACTAGGGGTCACGCTTTGTTGCACGTCATGTTGCCCAACTCGGGTTTTCGTGCCGCGGAGGGTCTGTGCTGCATACTTCGGGCAAATCTGGACGAGGGACATTTCATGGTGACAGCGCGCTACAATGCCCTCACAGTAGCTGTCTGGCTTCCGTTACCGCTCTTTTTGATCTGCAGTACGACGCAGTGTCAGAAGATAGTACTGGTATTGAATGGTCAAGGGGCAACGCCCTACATTTTATAGAACTGCTGAAGATGCATCCATGTATGTGGCAGATGAAAAACAAGCAATACAAGGACAACTTAAGAAGTGCAAGTTTAAAACAATGACGAGACAGACATTGCTTGCACCACATCATCTTTTTCCTATTCTTTTTCATTTTGTCACAACATAGTACCACAATGCTCCACATCACAGTCTCTTGAACTGCTGCAGTGTTGGTATCCATTATCACCCTCTTGCTGGTCAACGGTAACTGGTGTGTTCTGCCCATTGTAGTACTACTATGGACGTCACTGGCATTAGCAAGATGACGCGGAACAGAGGACGTGGCACGACCCTAGTGTGGACGGGGCTTAACACTGCACTGTGGTGTAGGTTATAAAAAAAAAAAAAAAAAAAAAAAAAAAAAAGTCAAGCACACAACAAAATGGTCCTGTTGGTTCAGTATTGTCTGTGTATCTCTCTATCTATCAGTCTATCTATCTGTAGCCAGACGCCATACTCCTATAAAGGGTGGCCGTTTGTCTTTGAGTTGTTTCACGGGGAGGGGCACTAGCCAGACGCCAGCCCACTTGGTGACAGGAACGGAACACGTGTGGGTAGGTTATATGGTTACCACCCAGCTTTACAAATAGTTTCCTGGCTTACAGGAAACAATTAGGCTTGCAAATCAATGTAAAGCCACCTGGAAAGGAAAGAAGACTAATAAAAAGTGACAGGAAAGATGGGAGAAATAGGATGAGAGGACGACAGACACAGATAAAGATTGATGAAGGTGAAGATAGAAATAGGCGGCAGTACATCAAGTGAGTGGATTGAGAGAACTGTAACTTATTAAAAAATATAATTTGTTTTCCAGGCTCATGGATCAGATTGGAAGCCACCTTCAGTAAAACCAAGCTGCTGCTGCTGCTTTTTTTTTTTTTCCAAAATGATGCAAAACCAACCAGGATATTTAACCAAGATTGTCTTCATATCTCAGGACATATTGTAGTTTGCACGTCTAGAAAATGTTTTATGGTTACTATTACACATAATTAAATCATTTGTTAAGTACCTCAGCAAAAATGTTAATATAGAGTTACTGTTGTTGTTTGACACCAGTATCTTTGAGAAATTTTCTGGACATTTCTCTTGGCAGATGCCAGTGTGATCCAGCAGTATACTACACACTCACACCAGTGACCTCAACCAAGACACAGGCATTAAGGAGTAGTGGTAAACATTACCAGTAGCTTCCAGAGTTAAAATGAAAACATTCTGATGTTGAAAAGTTTAAGGCTTCAATAAGTTATTATCCTTAAAACAGTTCTTTCTCATATTTTACTACAGTCCAGATACCAGGGTTGTGCAGTGAATAGATAAAATATACAGTATCTGTAAGCTAATGTCCATCTATCTATAACCAGACGCCGTAATCCGTAAAGGGTGGCTGCAAACAAATCGCCTCCTTGTCGTGCTGTCTCCTGCCATTTCACTGCCCTCCACCCAGCTTGCACCCCCATGTCTCGTATACCTCTCCACTCCCTCTCTCCATGCCATTTCACTGCCTTCCAGCCAACCCACACACCCCTCTCTCATATGTCTCTCCATTTCGTCCTCATCCTCCCCTTCCCTCTTCCCCCATCCATCTCATTCACACACTCCTCATTAGTCTCTCGCTCTCCATGCTCTCCACATGGCTAAACCACCTCAGTGTATTTCTCTGAACACTCTCTATCTCATCCACACCCACAACCCACTTTCACTCCCTCATTTGTCAGTCTCTCTCCTTGTAACTCCACTTGTATGCTTCTTTCAAATACAGTAGGCTTGCACAGTGCGCGAGAGATTGGGCAGTCCATGACCTCGCGCACTGGGAATTCGCGTACTGGGAATACATAATCTTAGGGAATAATTACATATGGGCGGTACCCCCTCATACCTGGACATTTTTTGGCCCTTAGAGACATAATAAAGGTCATATTTTTTAGACATTGTACTAAAGCTATAGCTACAATAACAAAAATATGGGTAGTCACCTTAACAACAGTAGACAACAGGCCTGATGACCTTAAATAACAGGGGTTCTGAGGCGCGGCAACACTTACAGCGCCGCACTCCCCACCGCACCTCCCACTGCACCAACACTTCCCTCCACAGACTCCTCTTGAGCACCTTCCCCAGGAGCATCAAAGCCACTCACTTCGGCCATAAACCCTTCAAAGTCCAATGCTGACACTTCTAACATTGCATCCTCTTCATCCTCAACAGTAGAATGCCCGGGAATTTCTGCGCATCAACATGACGACACGTGACGCGCTGTGTGAGGGGTGGTCACGCACTAATAGAAAATGGCATTTTTGAGCCACTCCTTGCCTCTGCCTCGCGTTCTGTGCGGTAAACTCGCGCATTCAAGGGTTTTTGGTTTTGATTTTTGGTCACTCGCGCACAATGCAAATCGCGCACTGTAATGACGCGCACTGTGCGAACCTACTGTATCTCATTTCCGCTGCTCTCACTCTTGACTTGTGTCCTTCCAGCAAGGCCCAAGCTTTCTTCCATATCTCAGAGTTGGTATCCTTATACTGTCATGCAGTGACCTGTTTTTACTTCTGTGGTCACTTCTCTGTTTCTTATCACTGCTTTCAAAGAACCAGCAACCTTTCTTCCCTGGTGTACGCTTTCAAGTACTTCATCCTCCAAACTTCCCTCCTTACCCATCACACTACCCAAGTACAGTATAATCATTCAGAGACTGCTTATCCTTTATAAAGTAAACAGTTTCCCCCTGTGGCATTTCCACCTCCCTTTTCCTTGTTTCCTCCTAAACCCATCAGTAGTAAGTTGTAGTCTCATATGTCTTTTGTTTGTTTCTCTTTGTCCATTGACACCTCTAGAAATCTCTCATATGTTATATGGTTAGCAAAGCTGTCTGACACTTTTTTTTATATAATTTCTCTCCCATGTTGTGATCCCGCTACAGTTCTGATCACTGTTTAATAAAATTAGGTTCTTTTATCCATCCATTCAAAATCTAATTTTCCACCTTCATCCAGCAGCTGTTCCAAGAAAACCCACACGACTACAGACGTCTACTGTCGCTGTCAGTGCCTCATTTTTTTTTTTTTTTTTTTTTTTTTTTTTCCCCCGTGGTATTTCTGCCTCTTCCCATATTTTTGACATATTTCCTTATCTTTTCCACCCACGGGGTTTATATGTCTCAGGAACTTAAAAAAAAAAAAATCATTTCGCAGATGAATATCACTGCTTCCTGTTTCTTTTTATTTCAGTTTTGTACTTTTTTATACAAAGTCATTATTATTCCTCCACCCTTTTTGTGTTTTCCTCACATTCTGTGGAAACATTCAAGTAAAATACTTTATTTTTCCAAGTTTATTCAAGAAAATCACTTAGTTTTATTTTTTCTAGTTTCGGCTATTTCAGAGGAGCATGTGGAGTTACATGGAGAGGCAGACTGACAAATGAGGAGGTGAATGAACGTTGTGGTGTGGATGTGGGTGTGACAGAAAGCGTTAGGAGAAATACATTGAGGTGGTTTGGCCATGTGGAGAGGATTGAGAACGAGAGACTAACGAGAAGAGTGGATGTGAGTGAGGTGTAGGGAAGGGGGAAAGGGATGGGGAGGCCGAGGATGAGATGGAAGGATGGAGTGGAGAGGGGGTGTGTGAGCTGAGGTGATAGGGCGATTTGTTTGTGGTCACGCCTTACGGGATTAAGGCGTCTGGCAATAGACAGATACCGGTAGGTAGTTTAGTTTCCACTGCACATCATAATGTTTTCATCCACCACGCGTTCTTCTCGTTTTAAATTTGTAAGACGTACAGTGCTTTTATCAATTACAGTAATTAAACCATTATGGTATAAGTTGACGTATCCCAGCATAGCTGAGCATGATTAAACCCAGCCTAATGCAGGTCTCATTACGGATAGAGATGGGAGCCCGAGAATCTCTCCCTCATCATTGATTACACTACTAACTTCAGTATAAGAAGGATTTCAAATGTATGACTATGGAAGAGAAGTTGCACTCAGTTTCATAAACTAAGCAATTATTTCCCTGTACAAGGGAAAAGGGGAAAAAGTATCTGGTAATCATAGGGGCATGTGTCTTCATAGTGTAATAGGAAAAGTGTATGGTAGGATACTTGACAGAATTAGGGAAATAAGAGAGGAATCACTCATCTTAAATGCCAGGACCAACTTGCCTAGCCCGGGCTCCTACGCTCCTCATGGGGCAACGTAGGATTAGATGATGGATGGATGGATGGAATAGTTGAAGAAGAACAGGAAGGTTTCAGGAAGGGAAGAGATGTAGATCAGATATTCATCCTAAGGTGTTTAGTGGAAAGGTTTCTAGAGATGGGAAAGAAGTTGTATGCAGCCATCCTGGATTTGGAGAAAGTATATGACAGAGTGGGTAGACGAGGAATGTGGATAATATTGAAAAATTACGGAGTAAATGGAAAGCGTTAAATTCCGTGAGAAGTACCGGTATGTTACGAGGGTGCTACGGCTGCAGTGCGTGTGGACAGTGAACTGAGTGAATTTTTCTGTCTGAATGTTGGATTGAAACTGATGTGTTATGTCTCCATATTTGTTCAGTTTGTATATGGATGGAGTTATAAAAGAGATACAAGGTAGGGCAGTGGATGTTGGAGCGGCCCTAATGAGAGAAGGCAGCGTTTGGAAACTCTGTTCTGTTGTTTGCAGATGTTACTGTATTGTTAAATGAAGACGAAGGGGAACCTCAAGGTTTGGTGAGTGAATTTGGGGGAGTTTGTAAGAAACGGAATCAAAACTCGAAAGGTGAATGTAGGGAAGAGTAAAGTTGTGGTCTTCCAGAGAAATGAAGTCACAGTGCACACTGAAGCTGGATGGTGAGGAAATGGAAAATGTGAATGCATTTACGTATTAGGGTAGTGTGATGAGTAAGGATGGAAGTTTGGAGCATGAACTGCTGGAAAAGGTACAACAGGAAAGAAAGGTTGCTGGTTCATTGAAAGCAGTGATAAGAAATAAGGAAGTGAGCATGGGAATCAAAGTCACTGCGTGATGGTATTGTGATACCCACTCTAACGTTTGGAAGCGATGCTTGGACCTTGTTGGAAGGGCACAGGTCAAGAGTGAGAGCAGTGGAAATTCATTTCCAATAACTCAAATAACTTGTGAGTTATATGTTTGAGAGGAGCATGTGAAGTTTCATGGAAAGATAGACTGATAAATGAGTAAGTGAAGAAGCATTATGGTGTGGATGTGGATGTGATAGAACGCATTAGGAGAATTAGACTGAGGTGGTTTGGCCATGTGGAGAGGATGGAGATTGAGTGATTAAGGAGGAGAGTGTATGTGAGTGAGGTGGATAGGGGTGGAGAGGTTGGAAGACACTGAGGATGAGATGAAGTGATGGGGTGGAGAGATATACGAGAAAGGGGGTTGTAAGTTGTGGGGAGGGCCTGGAAGTGGCAGGGGACAGCGGGACATGGAGGTGATTTGTTTGTAACCACCCCGTGTCGAATTAAGGCGTATGGTTATAGATAGATCGCAAGTAACATGTTAATTCCAGTGTCCATTAGAGGGATGTTATTCTGAAATAATATATTAATTCCAATGTCCATTAGATGGATGTTATTTGAAATAATATGTTAATTCCAGTGTCCATTACATGAATGCTATTCGGAAATAATATATTAATTCCAGTGTCCATTTAGATGGATGTTCATGATTATCCGGACCTCCTTTCTCACCCTAGGGCAGGGTGAGGAGTAGGAATGTCCAGTCAGCCCAGTCCAATGGGCCACGCTTCCATTCACCTATCATTCAAGCCCCCGGAATTTTGGCTCTATCGGCTACGCCAAAACGATTCACCAGATTCTGTAGCTTCACATAAACGTATCCGATTGAGTCAATCCGGATGCTGCCACGTCACAAAGGGGTGCCAAATCCCTGATCATGCACTTTTCCTCACAACATTCATCCAGCCAGCTCGACCTCTTGTCAGTTCCCTAGCCTCACCGACTTCCAAACCTCTCTTCCTCACACACTCATCCACCATCTCTCTCCTCCTTGGCCTACCTCGCCTCTTCTCTCCTTCAGATTTGCTCTGATATACCTTTTTCACCACTCTCTTCATTTCAAATCCATTGCCTTCATATGACCATAGCATTTCAGTACACACTCTTCGGTTCTGGTGTCCACTTCCTCACTCCACATCTTTCACGAACCACATTATTTCGTATCCTATCCACCCTCTGTACTTCACTTAAATTCCTCAGCAGTCTCCTCTCCACTGCTCTTAATCTTGACTTTTCATTTTCATGCAAGCCCCGTGCAGCTGCAGCACTCAAGCCTCTCTTTCTTCTCAAGGCCTTCATAGCACCAGCTAGTTTTCTTCCCATTACTCTTTTCTACATTTACTCTCAAGGCACGACGCTCACAGACCTCAGCAAAATTCTGCACTAGCCCTCCAAGTTCTTGTACGGTACTTGCAAGCAGTACTGCATCATCAGCATACAACAATTTGAGATATTCTATCCATCACGATTCATTACCAACGCCATCCCTCTCTCAATTATACGTGTTATTACTTCTCTCATCACCCCATCCATATATATATTAAACAGCCATGTGGACATCACACAACTTTGTCGCACGCCCACAACGACCGTGAACCGTTCACTTAGATGCCCATTAACCTTTACACATGCTTCACTACCATCATAAAAACTCTTGACGGCACCTAACGGCTTACCATCTACACCATACATGCGCAAACCTTTCCACAATTCTTCTCTGTCCACTTTCTCGTATGCTTTTTCCAGATCCATGAATGCCATAAACACCTTATGGTCCTTCTCACGAGCCTTCTCTGTTATCAGTCTCACTGCAAATATTTGATCCACACATCCTCTGCCATTCCTAAAGCCACCCTGTTCGTCACTCAGAAAGACTTCTGATATCTCTCTTACTTTTTCTGTAACAATTCTTCCACATACCTTCCCTACCACACTCAAGAATCTTATGCCACGATAATTCTTGCACTCACCTCGCTCCACCTTTATTTTTGTACAGGGGTACAATCACAGCCCTTTTCCACTCTGCAGGCACAGTTTCACTCATCCATGCCTTCTTCCATATCTCCAACAAGCACTTCATTCCACTCTCTCCACTGCACTTAAACATCTCTGCATACACCTCATCAACCCCAGTTGCTTTCCCATTTTTCAGCCGCTTCACAGCACTCTTCACCTGTGCGAGTGTCACGTCTCCTGGTACTGCATTCCTTCTGTGCACAGCCCCCAAACCAATCATGTTTACAGCCTTTCTGCTCTCTCTATTCCAATTCATCAGGCTGTCAAAATATTCTTTCCATCTGGTCCTTACTTCATGCCCATGGGTTAATATTCTACCACCTACATCCTTCACACTATCACATTTCTTTCCGCTTTCACTTCTACATTTCGGCACCTCTTTCCAGATGAACTTCCTATTTTCAGAGTAGTTTGCATTCATTTTTCTTCCTAGATCATCATTACCTCCTTCTTTTTCCTCTTCACTAGTCTCTTTCTGTGCTTCTTGCTCTCAATATATTCAGTTATTTCAACTGAACTCCTGTCCTGTAACCACTTTAGCCACTTCTTAAGAATAACATCCATCTAGTGGATGTTATTCAGAAGTAATATATTAATTCCAGTGTCCATTAGATGGATGTTATTCTGAAGTAGTATATTAATTCCAGTGTCCATTTGATGGATGCTATTCTGAAATAATGCCCTTAGTGGTTAGCGTAATTTCTTATACAGTATAGGTGGTGTAAAACATATTTGGAATATAAATGTTATAT
Organism: Coenobita brevimanus; assembly: GCF_032717465.1. NCBI lineage: Eukaryota > Metazoa > Arthropoda > Malacostraca > Decapoda > Coenobitidae > Coenobita > Coenobita brevimanus. Next base: position 14,087,692 of record NC_137035.1, on the reverse strand, counting down.
TTCCTTTCATTCACCTGTTACCTCAATACATAATTACATGATCATTTACTGACAAACTGTCAAATTATGTTTTCAGAGGCGTAGGTCATCTAACAGTAGAGGAAGTGACATTTAATACATTCTCAGCGTAAAGCATAATGTCATTCAACCAGCCAACAACCAAGGATGCCACCTGCTCTACTTCTGTCAAGTCATTCTGGTATGTAAAGTTGCTGTCTATATGCCTCGTCATTAGTTCAGATGAGATATGAAAAAATGCATAAATTCTCAGAAATGACCTCACAAATAATCTGTATGTTGATCTCAGTTACTGTCTGTTTACTCCCTGATGTCTATGGCTTCAGAGGAACCCAGGTTTTTAAAAATTTGTCACAATAGGTCAGAGGTACTCTCTTGTAATGAAAACATCTTGCAAAGCAGATTCTGAGGAATCAAGCTCCAAAGCATAGCTTTTTGATACACATTCAAGACTGTTGTACAGAAATGTCTATTTTAAAAACATTTATACATTTTCGTTTTGGTTCTGTTGCTTTTTGCAGTTTAAAAATCTGTGTAAAAGTATTAGTTATGGATTCTGTTGAAACTGTTTGGTGACATTTTCTTGTTGCAGTGAGTGACCATAACAAGTAAAATATACTGTACAGTACTTTAAAAACGCCATGCCCACAGAAATCCACTAATCTCTGAACTGATTTTCAAAGTTCCTTTTCACTATTAGCAGGCAACACAGCATCATCTGCACACATCATATTTAAGTTAGTAGCCTTCACTGTTCACTCTCAGCCCCATCCCTCTCTCCTTGACTCAAGTTTTAGTCCCACTCATAACCTTTGTCACACACATGTTGAATAGTCATGGTGACAACACTCACTCCAACACTGACATTGAAATACTGTACCTACCCAGACAACCACCTACTTTTACTTGTGCTTTGTTACCATCTAAAGATTATCCCATTCAACAGCTTTCCATTCATGCAACACAGTAGCTTGTACTGTTGTCCACAGTCACCTTGTTTTCCCTGCCATACAGTGTTACCTTGTCCATTAATGCCATAAAGTGTGTACAATCTTTCTCACGTGCACTATTTGTCACTGCAAATATTTGATTCACACAGTCGCATCCATATTTGTTACTCACCACTTAGGATTAATGAGTTGGGAGCAAATGGTTTTGGAAAACTAGTGGAGTGCATACAGAGAGTGTTTGGTTGGGACTTCTTGTGTATGGTGTAGTGAGAGTGGCATCCATCCATCCATCATCCAACCCATTTTTTGACTCTTCAGGAGTGTAAGGGCCTGGGGCTAGGCAACTTATCCTTGACATTAAGCACAAGAGCGACCAGTTGCTTTTCCCTGAGTGGGATTTTGTGGGTAAGAAACCCCAACCACCCCTCAGATGTAAGCACTTACGGGCCACATCCAACTGGAGTACCTTAACCCACTAGAGCACCAGGCATCATAAAGAAGAGAGAGAGAGACCAATAGTTGGTTTGGACCGAAGCATGTACATGCCAATACTGTTCTGATAACAGGATGTTGTTAGAGACTCAAGTGTTTTCTAGATCTGCTGTAATCATCCTCATAATTTTTTTTTTATTTTTTATTTTTTTTTTTTTTATAACAAATAGACTCGTTGTCCCAAGTATGATGAGCCAGAAGAGAGATCAGGCTCATGTTCTGACCATCCTGTTGTGTGTACAAAATGAGAAACCAGGGCTTTGTTTACCCCCGCTGATCATGATAACTTTGCTGGCATATCAGCGAAGTGGTGCTTGTTAGGCCAGGGTGAGCAGCAGTGATTACTCCCGTCACACCATCTGCTGTGGAAACAAAATCAATCAAAATACTGGAAACTATGTTTGGTGCTGGCTGACAGTGACTGCTGAATTATAGTAAATGACATCATGGACTCTGTTATTTACCTAAGACTACCTCCTACAGAACTTCAGTCATGTCTGAAAAATACTGTGAAATTCTAGTTTTGAGCCTGTACTTGGTGTTGACAATAACCTTGTTTTTCTTATCGTTTTTGCTAATAGCCTATAGTGCTTTCATTCTACGGTAAATTTATCACAGATGAAACAAAATATCACCAAGAGAATGTAACTACACCTAAGATTCAGCAGTAGTGAATGAATTTCCATTTGTGACGAAAGTTTGTTTATGTTATGAAGGCTGCATTGTCTTGGTATCTTTTCACATCCCAGCATGATTGTTGGCGTGTGGACTGATATTGGAACAACCATGATTGCCAAACAGAAGGCAAGTAGTGCACTTACCAATGATGATAGCTTGCTAGGGTAATGTGAATGCAGCCCAGGACAGGATGTGGATGATTAAAAGAAGCAAGCATAAACTGTACTACTAATATTGTTTGCATAACACCGCATTTAAATTATCATATATTATTTGTAATTTATTGGAAGTAAGAAGTTAATTGTTTACTCTCAAATCTTGTTAGCTACAGTAGTAACCGAGCTTCAGGTCCAAACAACTTATTGTTGTTGTTGTTGCCCTAGACTCATCTGAATGTGATTGTGGTGAACTAGACTGAAGTTGCCTTTGTCTTGCAGTCTGTCATCCTCTTGTCAGGGGATAGGAAGAGAGTCAAGGGACATTTGTTCAACCCATATTGGTGCCAGCACATGAAGGCATATCTCTCAGCAGCCTGAATTGGCACTATATGTGGGAATGGCTGATGATGTCTTCCCCAGATTTATACCACTGGCTTAGACACTGGTAAGGACTAAGATGTATGGCACCTAAGACATGTTTTCTCCTCAGAAATATTTAATCAGTCTAGTGCAGATATGATATTGGAGTAATTATACCAGCAGTTGTAAGGTTGTTTTGGGAGATACAACACTTTCATCCCCTTAGTCTCTGTCCTTACACCTGAAGAGACTGCAAGTCAGGCCATTACTTCTCCCAAGTAAAGTTTGACCCAATCAAGTTTTTTTTTTTTTTTTTTTTTTTTTTTTTTTTTCCCCAGTTGCAAGTATAATTTTTCCATCGAACAGTTTATTAAACTTGTTACCAAGTCATGCTGTGAGATTGCCTTCATGTTTTCCATATTACTATTTTTCATATAAGCGCTATACTGTAGCTAATGTGTTGAAGTAGTATGGGTGTATGTAATGTATGAGGAAAGAAGTGTTAACAAAGAGTGTAAAAAGGTGAAGTTAAAGGAAGACTGAGGAGAGGAAAACAAGAATGTGGTGGAGAGTTACCATGGAGGAATATTTGAGTGGAGGTGGCATGATGGAATGGTGATGTGTTGTGATAGTCTTTGTGGTATTGGAGGAGTGTATGAGAATGGTATGAAGTGGCATGATGGAATGATGATGTGTTGTGATAGTCTTTGTGGTATTGGAGGAGTGTATGAGAATGGTATGAAGTGGCATGATGGAATGGTGGTGGGTTGTGAGTCTCTTGACAGTAATTTTGTTTAAGCTGTCTCGCATGAACTGTGGCTTCGGCATCTGGCATTAGAAAGAAGGCTAGATATCCTTGGTTAACACTGAATGTACAGCAATTCATACATATAAGTCAGGGGTGGGCTCAAAATAGTACATCTTTTTACATAGCTACAACTGGTACAGAAACTGTGAATTGGGATAAACTAGCATATCAGCTTTTTAGGTGGCTAACAGTGGAGAGTTATAGCATAAAAGGCAACATATAAGTGAATTACTGTGTGGCATAATAAGCTTACTCTTTATACACAGGCCTGTGAAAATCATCCATCTGGTGAACAAGGGACCATTGAGGAAGGCATGTTGCAGATAGGCCAGGACAAGGTGCAGTTGGAGTGTGGTGTCACTGGGCTAGTTTGTACTGTACTCTACTTTCTTTTCGTTTACTAGTAGGTAAAAGAATTTAATGCCTACTATGTTTTGTTTCTGTACAGTGCCTAAATTAGGGTTCCCTATCTCCTAATCACTGTGGACAAAATCACATTGATGTTGGTTAACTACATCACCCAGACACTTAAAATACCCTTGGAGCGAACACTGCCACTCATCAGAGCATCCATGTAAGCTAGACTTACCAGTGCAACTTACATGTCAGCTGCTGGTGAATCTTGTAGTTTATGTTTAGAATGTGGATTCATAATTTGGGAAAAAATTCTTTCAAGGGGAAATTTGGGCATTCACTGGAGGTTGTGTGTATTGTGATAAAAATGAAAAGGGAAAATTCATTTGAATGTTTGCACAAAACTAACAGAATCTTCCGTCTGTCCTGTGTTGTGAGTCAGCATCATAAACATGTGTAGTAAGACTTTGTAACACTGAGGAGTTTGTAATGGTGCTTGAGCTGTTAGGTATAGTGCCAGTGCCATTACCATCCCTGGCCTCAATTGTGCGGGTGTATTCATTAATAAAAGCTATTAATTGTTTGTGTCTGCTATTCAGATTTTGAGTGGGAAATGTCATAAGCAGTTGACTGGGTGAAAATGGCAGGTTTTAGAATAAAACTCTTTCTTTATTAGCACAAAGGGTGTGGTGCTGTATACCCGAGCACAGCCTAGAATGTGGTAAACTTGTTTACATCGCTCAGCAGGGTAGAGAATTGTCAGTGTAAAATCATTGGCAAGGCATATACTTCCTTGCCATTGACCTCCTGTGGGATGGTCTTGTGCATTCCAACACAGCCATAAACTGTAGGTGCATAACATTGTTCACTTATATGTTGTGTTGGCTTCTTCTTCTTTTTTTTTTTTTTTTTTTTTTTTTTACATGGGTTTCATAGCTTTTTCTTGTTAGGACATCAGTCACACATCACAGTTTTCTTTTATCATCCTTTAAACTGAGTTCCTTTTTTTCTGTTTCTTCCATTTCCTTGAGGACAGACTGCTTGTCCTTGCTGATGTAGGCCATGTAATATGATGCCTCATTTTTGTTGGTCTCCCCTTCAGTTAGTTCTTTTCCTTTGTAGTTTGTTATTTGTATTTTCTGATTGTTTTCCATGTGTTTTTACCATGTTTGTCTTGCATCTTACCCATAGAGATGTTAGTTTTGCTGCTTTCACTCGGGTTTGTGTTTTGCCGTCGGCTTCATATTCCCTACACTGTCTGCTGGGGAAATGGACGCCAGGTGTAGGTTCTCCATGCCTTCCTTCTCCGTCTCTCATTGCCCACGTAAGTAACTGGCCGAGTCACATCTTCCTGTGTCATCTCCCTGGTGTAGGACTCCTTTGATGTTTGGTCTCCAAGACACCTTTGTTACTTAGATGAATTCCAACCAACAATGTAAATGATTTCCTGGCTTACAGGAAACCATTTGACTTGTCACTCAGTGTAAAGCCACCTGAAGTAATAAAATGTGACTGGAAAGATGGGAGAAATAGGAAAAGAGGGCAGGCACAGGAAAAGAGTGATGAGGGCGAAGGAAGAAGTAGGCAGCACTACATCAAGTGAGTGGATGATGGTTACCCCCACCTACCACCTCCCAGAATAGCAACCGCTTAAAAAGAAGAAAACGCGGCAGGACAGCTGGGCCGCCTGGTGGCGCCATGTTTACATCTGGAAAGCTGGATGTGGGAGGTGAGTATTTCAGTTTTTTGGGGTGTCTGGTATAATATTTAGCACTGCTGGTATAGCATATATCGACTATGAACACTGGTAGATTCTGATGGTAGGGCATTCTATCGTAACTAGAGTCTGTCTTCTATGGAATTTGAAGAAATTTGTGACCATCCAAAGCCGTGGCCTGTGTGACGAAATAATAATATGGCGTAGGTAGTGGGCTTATCATACAAAATAAGTACCTATAAAATATAGAAGGTACCTGGATACTCACAGAACATTATTGGTAGCAGTCCAGCATAAAATTATGTACATGTGTTTGGTGCAGCATGATTTTGAAATACGGTTTGGTTGTAGGTGTTGCAGGTATATATTTTTAATTGGTGGATGCATTTGAGCCTTACAGATTGAATTGTTTGGCTTATAGCCCGGTAAAAATAGTGTCATTATATTTTTACAGGTATTTGCAGGGCGTCTACTACCAGTTCATGTCTGTACGGTCCACTCCCACAGGTTACAAAATATTAGTAAAAACATCTGTATGTGATGGACTCATGTAATATGTCTTTCACAGATTTGTCAAGGTGCCTTGTTTGTAAATTTGGGTTGGCGGGGAGGTAAAACAGAGGCTTGCCAGACAGATCAAATATAATGTGGCTCTAATTCAGTACAATATGAAGTAGACTTGTAACTACAGGTAACATGCTGGCATAACACAGAGTTAGATTACTGAGTATGTACCTTCAGCTTGATTTATGTAGTGTTATAGCATATATCTTTTTAATATAAGTCCTGTGTCTTAACCTGGCCTGTTTTTCTTCATTTATGGCATATATATTTCTGTAACATGTGGCCAACATTTTTGTACTGGGACAGCATATGTCCTTTACATTTACAAGAATTTAGCACCACATTTCAGTATTCAGCCAGGTTAAACATTTAATAATGGAATATTAAATTTTTGTATTGTTTGTAAAGCAATATGAAAGTCTTGGAGTAGATAAATGTCTCTGCTCTGAATTCTTACATTGCGTACTTCATATATAAACTTAGATTTACCACGTTAAAGTGTTGTCAAATAGGATGTAGGCCTCACCCCTGCTGTCTATACACATGGCTACCTTTTTGAAAATACACTTTTAAGTCAACGTATGTTTTTTCAAAAGAAGTGATAACCATACCAAAGATATCCCTATTCCTGAAGGTTCTTTTGATATTTACATTTCATAATAAAACCTTTATCTGAATGTTTGGTGAATATTTTGCCACTAATAGTAGGGTTGACCCCCACCTCACCCTAATTGTAGCTGAAGAGAGTTCACAGCATCCATATATTGTTTGATTTTGTTATTAAAAGCACCATTAGTAGCCACAGAATCTGGTGCTTGAATGTTTTTCCCTTATACTGTAATTATCACCAATCCAGCTGATCAAAGTAAGGCCTTTAGGAGAAGTTAGAGGAAAGTAAATAGTGACGATACTAAACTCTGTTTACTTTAACTTGGCGTAAAATTGCCATCTAACCATCTTCAGTGTTGTGCTGTAATAAGAGATTAGCACTAACATAGACTATGGTGCTAGTCACGAAGAGGTGCTATGGAAAGGATATGGAGTCACAGGCCAGTAGGTTAGTATTGTGGTAGTTGTCATAACTATGCATGATATTTTTCCGTGTCAATCAAGGAGGTTGGGTAACCCATTGTGTAAATAGTTCTTTATCCCAGTATTTGAAGAGACTTTTATCAGAACAGTTAATTAAAATATTATAATATGGCTAGTTTATTTTGCATTTACTGTGGTGCATTCAAAAGTGCTGTACGAACGCAGATTTGTATTTAAATTTCTACGACAGAAAAGACAATCTCGAAAAGTTTATTTGACGTTTCTTAAAATCTGATATTAACACTCAGTCTTATTTACAGATATTACGAATAAGTTTTATTTATTTATTTATTTTTTTTTTAAATTCGTAAGTGAAAAGGGTCTGAATGGCACTGGGGTAATTATGGAAGGAAAATAACGAAATATTGGCAGCTCAAAGTATTCATAATATCCACTTCCGGCGTCTCGGGGCTATAAAAGGTGAGCACCAGCGTGAGCGAGTCACTCTCCTTAGCGTTGTAAAAGTGGTAAGTCGTATACATTTATCATTGTGTTATTAACCGCTAAGGTGTAGTTTTATCGGATTTTTCGAGACATCAAAATGTCTTCCTCTGACGTGGAAAAAGGCGGTGGTGACCGCGGTGAAGAGCGGTTTTCTGTCCTAAAATGTTGGATTCCCAAACCCTTTTGGCAATGGGTAATTGAACTAGTCTATTTGTCAGTGTTTGTGTGTAATGTTGTTTGTGTTTTTATCCTGGAGTTTAATATTCTTGCCAGTAATCCCGATGAAGTGATTGGATCCCCGCCTGAACTTCACAAACAGGATTGGCTGGGTGGACCTGTCCTGCCTAGACTCAGGATGGAAATTTGGTGTTACTTTATCATTGAAATATTGATTGTAATGTTGGGATGTGTGATGAAGTGTTTTTGGAATGTACTTTATCTGTTGCCGGTGATGGTAGTTGGTGTGTTGCTGAAAATCCTTCCGTATTTTGCCTTGCAGTGGGCAACAAGCTCCCTTTTTTATGTTGAAGTGTTGCTTCCCCACCAGAATGAAGTGGGTGATTTTGGCACGCTATGGAATGTTTAGGTAACGTATGTGGGTTGGGTGTTTGTGTGGTCTTTTGTTCAGTATGGTGTTTGTATTTTGGTGTTCTGGTCCGTATATCGTTGGCAGCGGGATGTTGAACGCCTGACAGTGTGCTACGAGATCAGAATGAGGCAGGCAGAAAAGCAGTTTTGGGAAGCTGTGGAGCAGATGGCCGGCACGGAAAGGTGTGTTATTGAGAAGGAAACTGAGGGAGGCGCGGCTTTAAGGCAAGTAGAACCGGTGGTGGTAACAGGTAACCCATTCCTGACCGTTACCTATGGCAAAAATGACCACCTCTTTTATGATCACTATCCCTGAGCGGTTGGTTTTGATTTGAATTGTTTTCTGTCTTACCTTAGTTTTTGATAAGAAATAACTCTTCATTTTATCGTATACGTTTTGCAGTATTTTTTGCTCTTGCTTTTGTTGCTTGAAGTTCTTGGACAAGGAATTGGGTTGTAAGGAATTGGAGACTGAGGAAGAGGCCCATCCCTGGCTAAACAAAACCCTCAGATTGATGATAATTCCTTACGCGAACCCCCAGGGGTGATGGATTGTGCAGTACTGTAGTAAGGCAGTACAATCCAGCCAAAGGCCTACCACTTGTATGTTTAGTTTGTGGAAAATTTTTGGATTTTTTTTTTTTTTTTTTTTTCGTGTGTGTGTTCGACTCTGGGCATAGGCATCACAGCCTGTTCCCAAGGCCCAGTAGTCCTCCTACATACCATACACCTCTACATGTCACCACTTGGGCGCTAACACCTGCCGTCCATCTTGAATACATGCTAGGGCTGCCTCATACAGGACTGGTGTATTGGTATTAGCGGGGGTATTTTTATGACATGTCGGAATTACACCCAACTGACGGCCACTGAGAATAATAGGCTCATTACGAAGTTATTCAGTTCTAAACACCTTTTCTTCCATAACCATCCGTCGCAAATGTTTTGTACGTAATTAAGGGGGGAGTTGTGCTCTTATCTCTGTCTTTTTTTGCATCTGCATTAAGATAAACCAACCAAACCTAATTATCCTAACAAACTAATATAAGCTAACCTAACAACCTAACCAAACCTCATTTTGACGGAGATGTGATAGATGTTTATAGAGAAATTGATAAAAACACACACCAAATAGTGAACATAATGCCAGTCGCCGCTAGTTGGGTGTAATTCCAATATAATACCAGTTTGGTAGGTGATTGTTATATGCTGTGGCGCCCTCAAGTTACATGGTATAATGTTACCACCTATATAGTTCTTCAAGCTAAGTAACAAGGGCATGATATTAAACTCAGATGACGGGTGTTTCTGAAGCGTTTATAGTGTTCCTACAAAGAGTATGACATGCAGAGTAAATCTTCCTGATCTAAAATATTAGTTATAATTACAAATACACAGAGACAGGTTTCCCTTAATAACATAAATGATATTGCTTCTCTTAGTAAGTTTCACGAAAGAATGTTCATTATCATTATCATCTGGACTTCCTTTCCACCCTATGGCAGGGTGAGGACTAGCAGTGTCCATATAGCCAAAGTTTGCCCAGTTCAATGGGCCACGCTTCCATTCACTCACCATTCAAGCCCACGGAATCCTGGCTCCATCTGATAGGCCAAGAAACTTCACCACGTTCTGTAGCTTCATATATACTTATCCGATAGAGCCAATCCGAACGCTGTCACGTTAAAAAGGGGTGTCAAATCCCTGGTCCTGCGCTTCGCACAAAATTTATCCAGCCAGCTCGATCTCTACTCAGTCTTTTAGCCTCATCAACTTCCTTACCTCTCCTCCTCACACACGCATCCACCATATCTTTCCACATTCTTGGTCTACCTCGCCTCCTTCCTTCAGATTCGCTCAGTTTTCACCACTGTATTGTCATCCATTCTCTCCACATGACCATACCATCTCTGTACACTGTCTTCGATTCTGGTGTTCACAGATTTTCTCACTCCGCATCTCTCACGAATCACATTATTCCGTATCCTATCCGCTCTCTGTACTCCACATACAATTCTCAGCAGTCCCATCGCCACTGCTCTTACTCCACATACAATTCTCAGCAGTCCCATCGCCACTGCTCTTACTCCAGACTTTTCATTTTCATGCCACACCATAGTCTCACACCCGTATGTTAAAGTTGGCACTAACACTCCTTCATGTAAGCCTCGCACAGCTGCAACATTTAAGCCTGTGTTTCTTAACGAGGCCTTCATGACACCAGCTACTTTCCTTCCTTGTGTCACTGTACTTTCCACTTCTTTGGCACATTTTCCTCTCTTTTCTAACACTGTACTCAGGTATTTGAACTCTCTCACCAATTCCAGGCCCTCCATTCACTGAAACATTGCACTGGGAGTCACATTCTCTCTCAGTAACCATCACTTTACTCTTTTCTACATTTGCTTTAAAGGCACGACGCCCACGGACATCTACAAAACTCTGCACTAGTCTACCAAGGACTTGTCCGGTATTTGCAAGTAGCACTGCATATACAACAAATTTGAGATATTCCATCCATCACCATTCATTACCAATGACATCCCTCACTCCCTTACTCTTGTCTTTACATCTCTCATCATCCCATTCACATATATTTCAAATAACCATGGGGATATCACACAACCCTGTCGCACACCCACAGTGATTGTGAACCATTCACTTAGATGCCCATGTACCTTTCCACATGCCTCACTACCATCATAAAAACTCATCACACCTAGCAGCTTACCATCTACAGCGTACATGTGCAAAACCTTCCAAACTCTTCTCTGTTCACTTTGTCGTATGCTTTTTCCTGATCCATAAGTGCCATAAATACCTTATAGTCTTTCTCGCAAGCCTTCTCCACTGTCTGTCTCACTGCAGATATTTGATCCACATATCCTCTGCCACACCTAAAGCCACCCTGCATCTCGTGCCCAGTCGTGATGCCTCACAAAACATCGAGGTGGCTGGAGCAGCAAGGATTAGACCTGTGCCCTAGGCCTTCTGGCATCTCTCTTACTTTCTCAGTAATGTATCTTCCATACACCTTCCCAACAACACTCAACAGACTTATGCCACAATAATTCATGCACTCACTTTGCTCATCTTTATTTTTGTACAGGGGTACAATCACAGCCTTTTTCCAGTCTACTGGCAGTTTCACTCATCCATGCCTCACATGTCTCCAACAAGCACTTCATTCCGCTCTCTGCACTACACGTAATCATCTCTGCATACACCTCATCAACCCCAGCTGCTTTCCCATTTTTCAGCCGCTTCACAGCACTCTTCACCTCTGCGAGTGTCACGTTGCCTGGCACTGCATTCCTTACCTGTTCACCCCCAAAACCAGTCATGTTTACAGCCGCTCTGCTCTCTCCATTCCCATGCAACAGACTTTCAAAATATTCTTTCCATCTTGTCCTTACTTCATCCCCATGGGTTAATAATCTACCACCTACATCCTTCACACTTATACATTTCTTTCCACTGTCACTTCTACATTTCCGCACCTCTTTCCAGAAAAACTTCCTATTTTCAGAGTAATTTGATTTATTTTTCTTCCTAGATCATCATTTACCTTCTTCTTTTTCCTCTTCTGTTTTTTTTACGTGTTTCATGCTCTCAGTATATTCAGGTCTTATTTCAGCTGAACCCCTGTCCTGTGACCACTCTAGCCACTTCTTCCTCTTTTCCTCCACTGCTCTCTTACCCTCTTCATCCCACCATGCCGTACCTTTCTTCTTTGTTGATACTCTTGCCACACCACACACCACTTTAGCATTCCTAACCAAGCAATCCCTATATATATTCCACAAGTTGTCCAGCTCCATAAATTGCAATTCGCTGATTCCAACTCCTCCCCTACATTGACCCTGTATTCATCTGCCATGTCTTTGACCCTCATCTTCTCGACTTTCAGTCTCTCCCTGACTGCTCCACTCTCTCCTGGTCCACCTCTCACCTTTCAACTTGATCTTGTGTACCGCAGTCATATGATCTGACAAACCTCCACAACGTCCTCTCACGGCCCTCGTATCAGCAACCATTCCCATTATCGATTTTTCTACGAGCATGTAATCAGTCAGGCTCCTTTCAACATGGTCTCCGTTCCCTCTATACCATATATATTTATGGGCATCTTTGTGTTTGCAATAACATGTCCTTCAGTCACATCCCATTATCATTCTCTCCTGGTACTCCATTACAACCCATTATATCACTCACAGGACCAGTGCCTACTCTTCCATTCATATCACCCATTACAATCTCCATATAACTCCTGGGCATCTCCCAGTGCTTCATCCAGCTCATCCCAAAACCTGCCTCATTCCTGTCATTACACGGTGCGTACTGTACAATCACTGCCACTTTCACCTTCTCAGACTTGAAATGCATACATCTCGCGCTGACACATTTTTAATCTCTCATTCCGCTCTGCCACACCTCATTCATCAACAAAGCAATTCCTTCCTCGCATCTTCCTCAACCATTCATGCCCGACCCCTCACATTTCACACCCTCCCACTCCTCCACTTCACACCCCTTCATCGTTATTTCACACAATGCCATCACGGTATATCTCGCACTCTTGAACACATTCACCACTTCGACCCTTTTGCTGTCCTCATTCACACCTCTTACATTTCACATGGCCATGCGAATCTGCCCATTTGGTTGGGGCCCTGGGCAGTTATTGGGCCCCCCGAGGCTCTCCGAAACGACTGCCATGATTTAGTGATTTGAAGTAGGGAAATCTGGGAGACACTTAACCCGGCCAGAAGCCCAGGTTATATGATTACCACCCAGCGTAGTAAATGGTTTCCTGGGTACAGCAAACCATTTGGCTTGTCACTCAATGTAGAGACCATAAGGCATCCCTACACTGAGTGAGTGGATGATGGGCGCCCCCATCTACCACTGTTACACAAGGCATATATAATAACCTCAGGTCACGTGTAATTCCAACCGTTGTATCTCAATCCATTAAACCCATTAATATTCTGTATGGCGTATAGAAGCTAATGTGGTAATTATATCTCAAGTCTGACTCTCACTCCCTCCCCCCCACACTCAAAGAGTGTTGTCCAAACTTGCTTACTGACCTGCCTCTTATAGACATACCTTGCCTTTTTATTCACTAACAAAACGAAGCATACAACAGTAACATCATAAGGGCATAAAGCAGCAAATTGTGTCAGTCACCTTGACAAACGACAATGACTGGCCTGCCTTTCTTCCTGTGGTAGAAAAGTACAGTATAGAGGAACGCAGGCACTTCCAAAATTGCCAAATCTTATCCATATTGAAAACCTTGGCTTTTTTGTAGCCACCTTCCTATCAGTGTCTTCACAAGAGGAATATTAGTGACAGGCAGCAGATGCTTTACCATGCAACTGATCGTAGTGAAGCTCATTCTGCTTGACAAACTGGTCAGCCACCCTCCACTTACACAAAACTCTTGGATTGATTGTACCTACTGTACATTACTTGTACGAAGGTACCATAAACTTCGTTCTTTTGACACAACTGTTGGTGATGTACAACTTTACCATAAACTTCCTTGTTCATGTGACACAACTGTCACTGATGGGCAGATTATGTTCACGTTAGACACAGATATACTTCATTAAAATATTCTGTCTCTAAATCAACACATCATCCCTCATGTGGCATCTTTCCACACGTTGCAATCCCATCCGAGTTGCAACATCAATCTTGTCACGGTTCCTTCTCACTGTGCAAACTGTGCACTCGTTGACACCACTTGCATGAGCACCATCAGCCCCTTATTGTGTTGCCTAAACAACGTAGCATTTCCTTTATAGTGTGCATATTAAGGGTTACACACACACACACACACACACACACACACACACACACACACACACACACACACACACACACACACACACACACACACACACACACATTTTCACAATTTTTCTGATCAACTAACTAGTTGGTTAACACAAGAGTTAACAGTTGCTATTCGTACACTTAGATGATCAACTGTATTACCATTATGGCTAAAGGCCATGGACCATGCTGGCATGTATAGGTCTTTTCATTTGATGGCAGCTCTTTCGTGTCACAATATTGAGTCATTTCCATCCTCAGACCCACAATGCCGACATTTGCCATGCAGAACCTCATCCGAAGTCTTTAATTGGTCTACCTCTGGCCATGTTTTCCTTCACATTGATAGCTGTGACCCTCCTCAGATCCGTTTATTGCTGCTGCAACTTGTGGCATCAATCATCCCGGTTAGCATAAGTCTTAGGCAATGCCAAGTAACACGGTGAATAATGTGAGCCTGACATTCCTTCACTCCATTTGATACGGAGTGATGCACAACAACATTACACTTTGTTATATTGAATTTACTGCAGGTTTATTGAAGTAATGCGTTATAGGCTAGGCCACTAGGCCAAGCAACACTGTGAGTCCAGAATAATGTGAGTCTGACATTCCTTCACTCCATTTGATACGGAATGACGCACAACATTACACCTTGTTATATTGAATTTACTGTTGATATATTCAACTAATACATGTTGTGAGTGACATTCCTTCACCCCATTTGATACGGAATGATGCACAACATTACACTTTGTTATATTGAATTTACTGTTGATATATTCAACTAATACATGTTGTGAGTGACATTCCTTCACCCCATTTGATACGGAATGATGCACAACAACATTACACATTGTTATACTGAACTTACTGTTGATTTATTCAAGTAATACGTTACTGAACCCAACAGTTTTGTCACTTTTTTTTTTTTTTTTCAATTTAACTTAGACGTGTTTTTCATTCAGCCTGTTGCTTGGAGCTTAGTGGCAGAATGAGATTAAGTACTTTGACTCTGGATCCTTCCCATAATGCTTCTTTGTGACGTAGCGTCATATTCCAGTGTTAATTTCTTGCAGCTCCAGACAGAGTGATGGCAGTTTTAGGTAAAGGTAAAGAGTATACGGTAATGAGTGTGTGAGGTGTGAAAGGACAGATGATAGTCGATCAGGGCACGTGTAACAAATCTCGTGGATTTATTCTTTATGGGGACCAACAGGAAGTACAGGTAGTCTCGTTCAGTTTACGGAAAATTCAACCTTCTCTATGAATGTTTTTATTATTATTACTATTATTATTATTATTATTATTATTATTATTATTATTATTATTATTACCAGTGTGGCAGAGATGTTAGAGTTCTTCAGGTGTATTCGTGTTAATGTTATTGCTGATACTTGTGTGTTGGCAAGAGGAACAGATGAAACTGTGGCAACTGGTTGTGTATTCCTGGGTAAGACATTGATTGATTGAAATATTTATTGTTGTGAAGATATACAGAATACGTGTGGGTTGCCACACACACCCTTCAGCAAGCACATTTATACACAGTGTGTGGTACAAATTTGTACATACAGTGTACAACAAAAGGAGGTGGTGGGTCTGGCCAAACACACCCTTCAGCAAGCACATTTATACACAGTGTGTGGTACAAATTTGTACATACAGTGTACAACAAAAGGAGGTGGTGAGTCTGGCCAAACACACCCTTCAGCAAGCACATTTATACACAGTGTGTGGTACAAATTTGTACATACAGTGTACAACAAAAGGAGGTGGTGGGTCTGGCCACACACACCCTTCAGCAAACAGAGATGTATATAGTAGCATATGTTTAGTAGGTAGAGTATATACTATAAAATGTAAAGGAATCCATAAGATATATCACTTATATAGCAGAGAAACGTAGCGCTAGAGAAGTTTATGGTGGATTGGTGCATCACATCAGTCTGATTGGTGTACAGGGAGTGCCATGTAAACAAGCTAACGCTGTAGCAGTAGTAGTAGTAGTAGCGTTGGTGGTGGTGGTATGCTAATTACCACCACAAACACTACAACTGTTGTTACAACTATTGCTACTACTACTACTTCTAATTATGATTATAATTTTGAAATAATAATAATGACGGAATGCTACCGCATTCCGTCAGTAGGAATGACGCAGGTTCAAAATAGCGTCCTGTACTGTAGGGTATGGGAGCATTCGCGCCAAAGCTGTCGCAAAACCCAGTTCTAAGTTTATGAACTAAAAGACCTTCGCTATCCAAGTGCAAAACTACCCGCAAAGTCTTGCTAACTTTCGTAGGAGTCGCAAAATCGAACCGCAAAAATATCGATTATGTTGTTTCTTCTTTATCTGTTATGTCTAAAACAAAAACGCGTACGCGAGCGTACTATACCAAAACGCCGCTTCTCAAATGTAGATGTTTGTTTTCATGTTTAGAAAAGCATTCAGGCTGCTGTTGGCGAGTTGCAGCCTGAACCATTAAGTACGCCATTTTGCGCAATATTGGTTAGCTACAGCCCCCTTACGGTTATTGAACGGACCAAAACACTTCTTTTCACGGGAAGGCAGCCTCGTTTTAGTCTTTCAGTATGCTGTGCATGCAACAGTCCAAGTCTAACCCTTCCTTTGTGCATAATTATACTTCCACAAAAAGATCATAAACTAGAAAACAAAGATTTTCTTCTAAAATGATCGTTAAGATGTAGGCTAGTAATGGCAAAAGTGCACAGATAAAAGATGAAAAAAGCACAGAAACAAGAGAGCATTCAGGATGGCAGGAGGTTGGAGACCTATACCCATTACTACATTGCACCAGCTACAAGTTTGTGGCTAAAGTGTGCAATGTAGTAATGGCTATAGGTCTACAAATCTCCTCCCATCCTGAATGCTCTCTTGTTTCTGTGCTTTTTTCATCTCTTATCTGTGCTCTTTTGCCATTCCTACATCTTAACAATCATTTTAGAAGAACGTTTTTGTTTTCTAGTAATAATAATAAGAATGATAACAACAGGAATGTGGGTGAATATAACGTGTGTGTGTGTGTGTGTGTGTGTGTGTGTGTGTCTTCTCGTTGGCCTTCCGCTTTTTCTCTCGTCTCCTCTCTTCCTTCTCTGTATTACAGCAACAAAGCAAAACTATCATCATCATCATCAATATCTATACAGTTTCAGCTTCATCATTATCATCATCATCGAAAACATCATCATCATCACTACTATCACCATCATCATCACCACCACCACCACAATCATCACCACCACCATCGCCACTATGAACTCCTTAGATCTTATTATTATATATCCGCATCACAAGCTACAGGAGAACAGAAGGCGAGATGAAGTAAGGTGCAGCGGCCTGGCACTACTACACCTGTACGCAGCTCTAACCTTCACCAACATTTACTTCGTCTGTCTGTCTGTCTGTCTGTCTGTCTCTCTCTCTGTCTCTCTCTCTCATCCCAGTTTCCCTAATAATTCACCTCTTCCGCCACTCAAATTCTATATCTTAGTCGCTGGTCCATAACTTCGGCTCCACAACAAAACTTAGCCAAACAAAAAATGGTTATTCTTTTGACAGCTTCCGGTGCGAGTGAGAAGGTGCGTGGGGACGTGAGTGGTGGATGGAGTGGGAGAGAGTGTGGTAGAGGGTGTGAGAGGGTGAGTGGGCCAGCATGGGGGTCGAGGGGTGCCTTGTATTGAGTGCAAAATGGCGTCCACTTGATCCTCTATTGACTTTGTGGTCGGATACAGGCGCGCAAGTGGAGGAAGGGGAGGGGCAGCGACCCCACCTCCACCCCCACAGTCTCTACCACCACCGCTGCCCCCTCTTCCACCCCCACCTCCTCCTCCTTCCTTTCCTCCCACCCCAATTCCTCCTCCCCCTACGTCCCTTTCTCTGCTACCTCGTCAGAGGGGCCCAAGACCCCGCGCTTCGCTCCCGCCAGAGTCAGGGACGAGGCTAAGATGGTGAAGGAGGCCGAGGCGCGGCGGCAGGAGGCCGAGCGGCGCCGCAACCAGCAGTTGGAAGAGAAGCGCCAGCAGGCCAAAGAGAGACGGGATGCGGCGCAGAGGCGCGTGGTGGAAGAGCGAGAAAGAAAGGAAAATGAGCTGCGACGGGATGTGCAACGCCGCGAAAAGGCCGCCCAGCTCCGGCTGAAGGCGTTGGAGAAGGAACGACGGGAGGAGGCCGAACGCAGGCGTCGTGAAAACGAAATGCGGGGCGGAGCAGCGTGGTAGGGGGCAGGAAGAGGCGGAGCAGCGTCTTAGGGGGCAGGAAGAGGCGGAGCAGCGTCGTAAGGGGCAGGAATAGGCGGAGCAGCGTCGTAGGGGGCAGGAAGAGGCGGAGCAGCGTCGTAGGGGGCAGGAAGAGGCGGAGCAGCGTCGTAGGGGGCAGGAAGAGGCGGAGCAGCGTCGTAGGGGGCAGGAAGAGGCGGAGCAGCGTCGTAAGGGGCAGGAATAGGCGGAGCAGCGTCGTAGGGGGCAGGAATAGGCGGAGCAGCGTCGTAGGGGGCAGGAAGAGGCGGAGCAGCGTCGTAGGGGGCAGGAAGAAGCGGAGCAACGTCGTAGGGAGGAGGAGGGACCTCGAGGAGAGACGACCTCAGGGGCAAGACGACTTCGAGGAAGACAATAGCTCGGGGGCAAGATGACCCTGGGACACATAAGAACCTAGGGGCAAGAAGAACCCGGGGACAAGATGACCCCGGGAAAGAGAAGAACCCGGGGACAAGACAGCCCCGGGAAAGAGAAGAACCCGGGGACAAGACAGCCCCGGGAAAGAGAAGAACCCGGGGACAAGACAGCCCCGGGAAAGAGAACCCGGGGACAAGACGACCCTGGGAAGAACCCGGGACAAGGAAGATCCAGGGAAACAGAAGAACCCGGGGGCAAGACGACCCAAAAAAAACAGAACCCGGGGACAAGACGATCCCGGGAAAGAGAAGAACCCGGAGAAATAACGGCCCCGGGAAAGAGAAGAACCCAGGGACAAGACGGCCCCGGGAAAGTGAAGAACCCGGGGGCAAGACAACCCCGGGAAACAGAAGAACCCGGGGGCAAGACGACTCAGGGAAAGAGAAGAACCCGAAGCAAGATGGCCCCGGGAAAGAGAACCCGGGGGCAAGACAGCACCGGGAAACAGCAGAATTCGGGGGCAAGACGACCCCGGGAAACAGAAGAACCCGGGGGCAAGACGACCCCGGGAAACAGAAGAACCCGGGGGCAAGACGACACAAGGAAACAGAAGAACCTGGGGGCAAGGCGACCCAGGGAAACAGAAGAACCCGGAGACAAGACGACCCCGGGAAACAGAAGAACCTGGGGTAAGACGGGCCGGGGAAACAGAAGAACCTGGGGTAAGACGGGCCGGGGAAACAGAAGAACCTGGGGTAAGACGGGCCAGGGAAACAGAAGAATCTGGGGTAAGACGACACAGGGAAACAGAAGAACCTG
Organism: Coenobita brevimanus; assembly: GCF_032717465.1. Classification (NCBI taxonomy): domain Eukaryota; kingdom Metazoa; phylum Arthropoda; class Malacostraca; order Decapoda; family Coenobitidae; genus Coenobita; species Coenobita brevimanus. Next base: position 14,068,168 of record NC_137035.1, on the reverse strand, counting down.
GGGTAAGACGGGCCGGGGAAACAGAAGACACCGGGGGAAAGACGACACAGGGAAACAGAAGAACCTGGGGTAAGACGGGCCAGGGAAACAGAAGAACCTGGGGTAAGACGGGCCGGGGAAACAGAAGAACCCGGGGGCAAGACGACACAGGGAAACAGAAGAACCTGGGGTAAGACGGGCCGGGGAAACAGAAGACACCGGGGGAAAGACGGCCTCGTGAAAAAGAACCCGGGGGCAAGACAGCCACGGGAAAGAGAAGAAGAACCCAGGGGCAAGACGGCCCTGGGAAAGAGAAGAACCCAGGGGCAAGATAGCCCCGGGAAAGAGAAGAATCGGGGACAAGACAACCCCGGGAAAGGGAAGATTCCGGGGCATGACGGTCCTGGGAAAGAGAAGAACCCGGGGACAAGACAACCCCGGGAAAGAGAAGATTCCGGGGCAAGACGGCCCCGGGAAAGAGAAGAACCCGGGGACAAGACAGCCCCTGGAAAGAGAAGAACCGGGGGTCTAGACGACCCAGGGAAAGAGAAGAACCCGGGGGCAAGACGCCCTAGGAAACATAAGAACCTGGGGGCAAGAAGAACCACGGTGCAAGTAGAGCCCGATAAACAGAAGAACCTGGGGCAAGACGACCACAGGATACAGAAGAACCCGGGGTAAAGAAGAACCCGGGAAAGGGAAGAACCCGGGGATAAGACAACCCCCGGAAAGAGAAGAAGCTGAGGGCAAGAAGAGCCCATGGGGAAGACGCAAGACGACCACTAGGAGAAGACCCCCTGACAAAGACGACCCCTTGGGGATAATGAACCAGGGACAAGAACCCGGGAGCAAGACGACCCCGGGAAAGAGAAGACCCAGGGACAAGAATACCTCTGAGGAAAGACCTCGGGGGCAAGACAGCCACGGGGAAGAGAAGACCTCGGGGGCAAGACAACCGCGGGGAAGAGAAGACCTCGGGGGCAAGACGACCCCGGGGAAGAGAAGAACCCGGGGGCAAGACAACCCCGGGAAAGAGAAGACCCTGGGACAAGAATACCTCTGAGGAAAGACCTCGGGGGCAAGACAGCCACGGGGAAGAGAAGACCTCGGGGGCAAGACAAGCCCGGGGAAGAGAAGACCTCGGGGGCAAGACAACCGCGGGGAAGAGAAGACCTCGGGGGCAAGACAACCCCGGGGAAGAGAAGACCTCGGGGGCTAGACGGCCCCGGGGAAGAGAAGAACCCGGGGGCAAGACAGCCCCGGGAAACAGAAGAACATGGAGGCAAGACGACCCCGGAAAACAGAAGACTCCGGGTGCAAGACGGCCTTGTAAAAGAGAAGAACCCGGGGACAAGACAGCCCCGAGAATGACAAGAACCCGGAGACAAGACGACCCCGGGAAAGAGAAAAACCCAGGGACACGACAGCCTCGGGAAAGAGAAGAATCCGAGGGCAAAACGGACCCGGGAAACAGAACCCGGGGGCAAGGAGAACCCGGGAAGAAGAACCGCGGACAAGGAGACCCCGGGAAACAGAAGAACCCGGGGCAAGACGACCCCGTGACGCAAGAACACGGGGACACGACAGCCCCGGGAAAGAGAAGAACCCGGGGACAAAGCCCCGGGAAAGAGAAGAAGAAGAACCCGGGGACAAGACGACCCCGGGAAAGAGATGAACCCGGGGACAAGACGGCCTCGTGAAAGAGAAGAACCAGGGAGCCCCGGGAAAGAGAAGAACCCGGGGCAACACAGCCCAGGGAAAGAGAAGAGTCAGGGGCAAAACGGCCCCGGAAAACAGAAGAACCCGGGGACAAGAAAGCCCCAGGAAAGAGAAGAACCCGGGGACAAGACAGCCCCCGGAAACTGAAGAACCCGGGGGCAAGACGACCCCGGGAAAAAGAAGAACCCGGGGGCAAGACAGCCCCGGGAAAGAGAAGAACCCGGGGGCAAGACAGCCCGGGGGAAAGAGAAGACCCCGGGGGCAAGACAGCCCCGGGAAAGAGAAGACCCGGGGGCAAGACAGCCCCGGGAAAGAGAAGACCCGGGGGCAAGACGGCCCCGGGAAAAAGAAGAACCCGGGGGCAAGACATCCCCGGGAAAGAGAAGAATCCGGAGGCAAGATGGCCCCGGGAAAGAGAACCCAGAGGCAAGACAACCCGGAAAAGAGAAGAACCCGGGGACAAGACGACCCCGGGAAGAAGAAGAACCTGGAAGCAAGACGACCCAGGGAAACATAAGAACCCGGGGGCAAGACGACCCCAGAAAACAGAAGAACCTGGGGTAAGACTGGCCCGGGAAACAGAAGACACTGGGGGCAAGAAGGCCTTGTGAAAGAGAAGAACCCGGGGGCAAGATAGCACCGGGCAAGAGAAGAGGAACTCGGGGACAAGACGGCCTCGTAAAAGAGAAGAACCCGGGGGCAAGACGGCCCTGGAAAAGAGAAGAAGAACCCGTGGACAAGACAGCCCCGGGAAAGAGAAAAAGAACCCGTGGACAAGACAGCCCCGGGAAAGAGAAAAAGAACCCGTGGACAAGACAGCACCGAGAAAGAGAAGAACCCGGGGCAAGACAACCTTGGGAAAGAGAAGAACCAGGGGGCAACACGACCCCGGGGAAGAGAAGAACCCGGGGGCAAGACAGCCACGGGAAAGAGAAGAACCCGGGGACAAGACAGCACCAGAGAAAGAGAAGAACCCGGTGACAAGACAACCCCGGGAAAGAGAAGATCCCGGGGCAAGACGGCCCCGGGAAAGAGAAGATTCCGGGGCAAGACGGCCCCGGGAAAGAGAAGAACCCGGGGACAAGACAACCCCGGGAAACAGAAGATTCCGGGGCAAGACGGCCCCGGGAAAGAGAAGAACCCGGGGACAAGACAGCCCCTGGAAAGAGAAGAACCGGGGGTCTAGACGACCCAGGGAAAGAGAAGAACCCGGGGGCAAGACGCCCTAGGAAACATAAGAACCTGGGGACAAGAAGAACCACGGTGCAAGTAGAGCCCGATAAACAAAAGAACCTGGGGCAAGACGACCACAGGATACAGAAGAACCCGGGGTAAAGAAGAACCCGGGAAAGGGAAGAACCCGGGGATAAGACAACCCCCGGAAAGAGAAGAAGCTGAGGGCAAGAAGAGCCCATGGGGAAGACGCAAGACGACCACTAGGAGAAGACCCCCTGACAAAGACGACCCCTTGGGGATAATGAACCAGGGACAAGAACCCGGGAGCAAGACGACCCCGGGAAAGAGAAGACCCAGGGACAAGAATACCTCTGAGGAAAGACCTCGGGGGCAAGACAGCCACGGGGAAGAGAAGACCTCGGGGGCAAGACAACCGCGGGGAAGAGAAGACCTCGGGGGCAAGACGACCCCGGGGAAGAGAAGAACCCGGGGGCAAGACAACCCCGGGAAAGAGAAGACCCCGGGACAAGAATACCTCTGAGGAAAGACCTCGGGGGCAAGACAGCCACGGGGAAGAGAAGACCTCGGGGGCAAGACAACCCCAGGGAAGAGAAGACCTCGAGGGCAAGTCATCACTTCAACAACAAATACAACAACAAGAACAACAACAACAATAATAATAATAAAAAATAATAATAATAATAATAATAATAGAAATTGTAGTAATAATACTACTAATAATAATAATAACTAATAATAAGATTAAGAATATATATATATATATATATATATATATATATATATATATATATATATATATATATATATATATATATATGTGTGTGTGTGTGTGTGTGTGTGTGTGTGTGTGTTTTACGCCATGTCCCCTTTGATTGATAAGGGCTAAGGCGTTGCCCCTGGGTAGAGGACTTTGGTTGTGGAGCGTGTACCACTTTATGACCGGATGCCCTTCCTGACGTCTACCAATGGCCCTTGGGTGGACTCGAACCTCCGACCTTTCGGCCAGAGCGCTCAAACCTACTGATCCACGGCTGCTACAACCAGCTAGGTGACAGGAGAGCCCTACCTCTCCCGGCAAGGCAGCTTTCCCGGATGCGGCGCGAACTCACTACTCTTCGGTCTCGAGTCAGGCGATCTGCCACTGAGCCGCCATGCCCCCAATAATAATAATAATAATAATATAATAAAGACCTTTACCCACTCTAATCTTCAATTACACATTGGTTTTGCTCTCAACCAGTCAGAGCGTTGACCTCTTGCAAGCTATGGGAGTTTAGAGGCACCCTTAACACTTTCCTTTATGCGATTTATTCTGCATATCAGCTCATATTAAGCTCTTATACGTTGGTCGTCATTCCAGTTCAAGCATTACTATCGATTTAGGCCGAATAAAGGTAACCGTATCTATCTAGCTATCTATCTAGCTATCTGCATTTATCTATCTGTGTCTCTGTCTATCTACATATCTCTTTCTCTCTCCGTCTACACATTTATCTATCATTGTGGTTTTTCAGATTAAGTAAAGGTGTGATATTAATTAGAAAGAAATGCTTAGATGTACAGGTATTGAAGACGCAAATGGTGACTGTATCTAATCCCTTACACGAGGTGAAACACACGCTCTCTCTCTCTCTCTCTCTCTCTCTCTCTCTCTCTGACACTGGGTAATACTGAGTGTCTGTATACAAGAAATATGATAATAAATGAACGTGTCAGGTACAGAAAATGACACAGGTAAGAAGCAGATGACACCCAAGTTGTACGTTTGTGTGTGTGTGCGTGTGTGTGTGTGTGTATGTGTGTGTGTGTATGTGTGTGTGTGTGTGTGTGTGTGTGTGTGTGTGTGTGTGTGTAAGAATGTTTGCGTGGATGTGAGTGGATGTGTGTGTGTCTGTATTTGTGTTGTGGTGGGTATGTCTTATACAACAAGAACATGGCACCCACACTTCGACAAAGAGCTAGTCATTGAGACCTGGACAGACACACAAGTTGCAAACCAAGTCCATAAAACTGCCAAAGAGACAGATGAAAATAAGAACGTTTGGCAATGACCTGGCTGAACCCTGCAACAGAACAAAGCCTCACCCAGCTTGTGACTCCACCCACAAGGGTCCCTCCCTTGCACGCCTACAGGAAGCAACTCTTCCTCCACTACCCTAAGTAAACCCCGACAGGAACGTTCCACTTGCTGCAGCCATAAGTGTTGCGGCCGTTCCTTTGGTCTTCACCACTCCAGACTGACTCCTTCAGATATCATCCTATGAGAAAGATCAGCCTCAGGGAAACGTGCCGCGTGCCCATGTAGACGGGGTTGGCGTTCACGTAATATTATGCAGGAAGTTGGCCTCCACTCAGAGTGGTGGAGTAATGGGTCATTACGCACTTGGGCATACCAGCGATACCTCATTATCCTTGGAGGTCACTCAGCACCAACGAACTAATTCGCCGCTCCAAGGTACTGTTTATTGCCCGCGTCACACATGGACTCTAAGCAAGCCTATAAGACGCCATGGTACTGAAGGGTGTTATGGAGGCTGCTTGTAACCCACTCACTGGCACAGATCCCACCAACAGAATCGTCTGGCGGTAGCAAGAGGACAATGAAAGACGTCAACGTACTGAATGTTGCCTTTAACAGTTGACTCAGTACGATGGATCTTATACCTTTTAGCCCGAGTACGTCATTTTTGTTTTATTCCGGCTATCAGTGGACGGCTTGACTCAGCTTAGAACACACTTGACGATCAGGAGTGGTTAGGTTACAGCTGTTCATGAATCCTTTCACTGCCAGCACGCTCTCCTAAGCTAAATAAAATCGTCTGGCAGCAGGAAGTGTAACAAATAATTACGCCATCTTATACACACGAAACTTACACGACTTACGAAAAACTTTCCGTTGCGAATGGGTAGTGACGAATTGACTTGAAAATTACATCTGCTGTCCCTTCGCTGGATAAAATGGTGTGGCAGCAGCAAGCAGTAGTAATGGAGCAGCCTCGGTCTGTCTCGGGGAGGAGACCCATCAACCATAGGCAAACAGTCGCCCCTGCAGGGTTGTCCCATGCAGTGAACCGATGTTCCCCTGCGATGGCCAGCGTCTCCGCACATCGAAGCGCAGGTAAGAAAGTGAAAGTTAGGTTCCCGTTGCGTCTTCACCCAATTAACAGGGGCGCCTCAGTAGGCTCCACGTCAGCCAAATTTCATATTATATGGCTTCCACCCAACGTTGTAAATGGTTTCATGGGTTATAAGGAACCATTAAGCTTATCACTCGTTGTAGAGTCACCTTAGGAAGAAGTAAGCAACACTACATCAAGTGAGTGGATGATGGTGGCCACCACCAACCACTAGCAGCAGCAAGTAATGAAATATGTAGACACGTTATCGTAGTAAAGAAAAATTTACACAAGTTAAAAATAATCAGCGGGAGCAATGGCCTCAATATCTGCCTGTCCCGGTAACTGATTAAACCCGTGTGGAGACAGCAGGAATAAAATACAATAAACCCGTGTGGAGACAGCAGGAATAAAATACAATAAACCCGTGTGGAGACAGCAGGAATAAAATACAATAAACCCGTGTGGAGACAGCAGGAATAAAATACAATAAACCCGTGTAGAGACAGCAGGAATAAAATACAATAAACCCGTGTGGAGACACTTTCAGCCTCTTGCTCTCTATCCTTACACCTGAAGAGACTGCAAGTCAGGCCATGACTTCTCCCCAGGAAAGTTTATCCCAATATATATATATATATATATATATATATATATATATATATATATATATATATATATATATATATATATATATATATATATATATATATATATATATATACATATATATATATATATATATATATATATATATATATATATATATATATATATATATATATATATATAATTTATTTATTTATTTATTTCCAGTTGCGAGTATAATTATTCCATCTGAACAGTTTATTAAACTTGTTACCAAGACATGATGTGATGTTGCCTTCATGTCTTGCATATTATTATTTTTCCTATACGCGCTATATTGTAGCTAATGTGTTGAAGTAGTATGGGTGTATGTAATGCATGAGGAAAGAAGTGTTAACAAAGAGTGTAAAAAGATGAAGTTAAAGAGGGACTGAGGAAAGGAAAACAAGAATGTGGTGGAGAGTTACCATGGAGGAATATTTGAGAGAAGGTGACATGAGGGAATGGTGATGTGTTGTGATAGCCTTCGTGGTACTGGAGGAGTGCATGAGAGAAGGTGGCATGATGGAATGATGATATGTTGAGATAGCCTTGGTGGTACTGAAGGAGTGTATGAGAGAAGTTGGCATGAAGTGGCATGATGTAGTGTGTTGATAGCCTGAAGGGTAATTTTATTTAAGCTGTCTCCCATGAACTGTGGGTTAGGCATCTGGAACTAGAAAGAAGGGGAGATATCCATGGTAAACACTGAATGTACAGTAATTCATCCACATAAATCAGGGGTGTGCTGAGAATAGCACAACTTTTACATAGCTACAACTGGTACAGGTACTGTGAATTTGGAGAAACTACCATATCAGCATTTTCGGTGGCTAGCAGTGGATACCGGTATTTATAGCATAAAACGCAACATATAAGTGAATTGCTGTATGGCATAATAAGCTTACTGTTTATACACAGGCCTGTGAAAATCATCCATTTGGTGAACAAGGGACCACTGAGGAAGGCATGTTGCAGATAGGCCAGGACAAGGTGCAGTTGGAGTGTGGTGTCACTGGGCTAGTTTGTACTGTACTCTACTTTCTTTCCGTTTACTACTAGGTAAAAGAATTTAATGCCTACAATGTTTTGTTTCTGTACAGTGCCTAAATTAGGGTTCCCTATCTCCTAATCACCGTGGTCAAAATCACATTGATGTTGGTTAACTACATCACCCAGACACTTAAAATACCCTTGGAGTGAACACTGCTACTCATCAGAGCATCCATGTAAGCTAGACTTACCAGTGCAACTTGCATGTCAGCTGCTTCTGAATCTCTTCATCTGTAGTTTACCTTTAGAATGTGGATTCATAATTTGGTAAAAATTTCTTTCAGAGAGAAATTTGGGCATTCTCTGGAGGCTGTTTTATGTATTATGACCAAAAATTAAAAGGGAAAACTCATTTGAACATTTGCTGAGAATGAAGAGTCTTCCATCTCTCCTGTGTTGTGGGTCAGCATCATACACATCTGTAGTAAGACTTCGTAACACTGAGAAGTTTGTAATGGTGCTTGAGCTGTTAGGTATAGTACCAGTGCCATTACCATCCCTTGCCTCAATTGTGCAAGTGTATTCATGAATAAAAGCTATGAATTGCTTGTGTCTGGTATTCAGATTGGGAGTGGGAAATGTCATAAGCAGATGGACTGGGTGAAACTGGCAGGTTTTAGAATAAAACACTCCTTGTTGGCACAAAGGGTGTAGTGCTGTATACCCGAGCACAGACTAGAATGTGGTAAACTACATTGCTCAGCAAGGATGAGAATTTTCAGTTTAAAATAATTGGCAAAGCATATACTGTACAGTACTTCCTTGCCATTTACCTTCTCTGGGAAGGTTTTGTGCATTCCAACACAGCCATAAACTGTAGGTGCATAGCATTGTTCACATATATGTTGTGTTGGCATCTAGTCCTGCTGTCATTGTTTTTTTCCTGTTTTATGTTTTTCAGAGCCTTTTCTAGTTGGGTTTCTTAGCTTTTTCTTGTTTTAAGATATGCGTCGCATTTCAGGTTTTTATCATCCATTTTAAACGAGTTCTCTTTTTCCATTTCTTCCATTTACTTTGAGGGCAGACGTCTTGCCCTTGCTGATGTATGTACCGTAATATGCTACCTCATTTTTGTTGGTCTCCCTTTCAGCTATTTCTTTTCCACTGTAGTTTGTTATTTGTATTTTCTGATTGTTTTCCATGTGTTTTAACCATGTTTTTCTTGCATCTTACCCATAGAGATGTTAGTTTTGATGCTTTCACTCGGGTTTGTGTTTTGCCGTCGGCTTCATTTTCACTAGACTGTCTGTTGGGGAAATGGACGCCAGGTGTAGGTTCTCCATGCCTTCCTTCTCCGTCTCTCTCATTGCCCATGTAAGTAACTGGCCGAGTCACATCTTCCTGTGTCATCTCCCTGGTGTAGGACTCCTTTGATGTTTGGTCTCCAAGACACCTTTGTTACCCTGAGATGAATTCCACCCAACAATGTAAAAGATTTCCTGGCTTACAGGAAACCATTTGACTTGTCACTCAATGCAAAACCAGCTGAAAAGGAAAAAGAGTAATAAAAGGTGACAGGAAAGTTGGGAGAAATAGGAAGAGAGAAGCCAGACATAGAAAAAGAGTGATAAAGTTGAAGGAGGAAGTAGGTAGCACTACATCAAGTGAGTGGATGATGTTTGCCATCACTTAGCACCTAGTACAGCAACCGCTTAAGAAGAAAACGCGGCACGACAGCTGGCCCAGGAATCAAATTTCGAGCTTAGTTGTCTCTCGAGTTTGGTAGAGATAGCGTGCACTAATCTTGCTCTCGGCAAAATGAGTGCGTTTAAGAATCTTCATAGATTGTGCTCCGTGCGTGGGATTCGGGCATGGCCAGCAAAGGCCCTTCAACAGGTTTGTAAAAAAAGTGAAGTTAAGGTGTTGGGCAGTGGAGGCCAGGGCAAGTGTTGGCGGTTGCGGGGCGAAGGCAAGAACTGGGTATTGAAGAAGTCCAGCGGTGAGGACGAGGAACACCTCTTGGTTGACGAGACGCTTTTCCTAGACAAGGTGAAGGGCGTGGCGGGCACATAGAAGCTGATTGCTGTGTGTCCCGATAAGAAAATTCTTGTGACAAAATTTGCCGGACAAAATCTTCAGAGCTTCTGCGAGGAGCGGTTCAGTGAGATGGATTCAAAATTTATCACATCAGTGGGTCGTCAGGTGGCCACCATAGTCCTTGACATCGCAGCCCGTGGTGTGTACCATAATGACATCAAAATAGATAATGTTTGTGTGCGAAGTGAGGGTGCTGGATGGATAGTGACTCTTATTGATTTTGGAATGGCCAGCACGACTAAAGCAGTGTTTGGTAAGGCACATTCTGAGGAGATGCAGAAAGTGTTCGACTGGATCGCCCCGGAGGTTCTGGCGGGCCATAAGAGCTCCCTGGCCTCTGAGACGTTCAGTGTGGGTCGGCTGATCCACGATTTGTCGATGAGGGGGGGTCTGGCCCTGCTTCCGGAGGTGAAGGGATGGGTTAGGGATGCCTTGTCGCCCGAGCGTAAGTCCCGGCCGTCCCTGACCCGCCTCATTACCCTGCTGAATGCTTGAAGCAGGGGCAGAACCGCTAGGGGTAGGTGGAGTGCAGGAGGTGTCAAAGATTACTGGTGTTTTGATTCGCCATTTAAGGTGGTGTCTGATGTTTGCATTTCAGTTGATACTTGATTCTTTCTTTAGACTTATTATCCTTCGTTTTGATTGGTATTTGTCTGCTTAGAAGTCCTTATTTTCACGTTGCTGTAATTTACAATAATTTGTTTTATTGTTGTATATTCGAGTCAAGGAATACTTTTCTATGCACATTGGTTATGTAAGGGTTGATTGCATCGTGGATCTGTGCAAGCGCAGACCTCTTGCGTTTTTGTAGTTAAGCGGACCTGAGAGTAAACATGCCAGCTACCTCCTGTCTGTTTTATTAGCCACTACTATTGGCGACGAGGATCGTGGAGTATCTGAATGGCATTGGTCAAATGGATTAGGCACCCACAGGTGATGAGAAGCTGTTGTGCAGGTGATCCAGGCCAAGACAAAGTTATAGGAGGTTAAGTCAGGGATGGTTACGTTATGGAGTCGTCAGGGTCCCAGGTCAAAATTGAACATTTTGATCCATCCACGATTTCTGTGAAACTGTGGCTGAGTTTATTAGAAGCTAATTTTGCTCACCTAGCAATAACAGATGAGAAAAAGGAAAATGTATTGCTCGTGTCCGTTGGTACAGATTAAGTGTGCTAGGCAACCTTTCAGTCCCAGATTTACCTCATAAAAAATCTTAGTGACTTGGTACAGAGATTTAGTGTGCTAGGCAACCTTTGTGCTCCAGATTTACCTCATACAAAATCTTAGTGACTTGGTACAGAGATTTAGTGTGCTAGACAACCTCTGTGCTCCAGATTTACCTCATACAAAGTCTTAGTGACTTGGTATCGGTGCTTCAGAAATATTTTGTTGTAAAGCCCGCATGCCACCATAGTTTACTTGCCTTTCAGCAAAGAAGACAAAGGGCTGAAGAGAATCTAAATGAACTGTATGCAGAACTTAAGGGCCTGGCAAAAGACTGTAATTTTGATAAACAGTTTGATCCAGGAGTGAGACACCAGTTTATGGCAGCAGAACGTGAAGTGTATTTTCCAAACTTAGTCGCTGAAAACTTAGACTTACAGAAGATGACCTTCCCTTAGATTTTTGAGAATTTTAAACATGGAGAAAGCGTTGTAGGTGGGACGAATGAGCCACAGCAAGTAAGAGTTGTAAATGTGAGCTCCAGAAAACTACTTTGTCATCATTTGGTTACCCTCATGAGAGCAGCATGTGCCGTTTCAAGGACTTCATGTGCCATAAATGTAAAAGAAAGGACATTTAAAATGAGTTTGTGGGGCAACAAGGAATGAAGGTGAAGATCATTAGAAATATAGGACAAGGCTCAGTACTGGTATTGGTAAGGCTTCAGGCAATCTCAAGAAAACCGCTCGTGGAACAACACGTGTAAGAGTGCCTAATGATCCAGAGGAACAGGACAGTTTTGAAGAAGGTGAAGGAAAACAGTTGACTGTGAAGGAGCCTATATGTGCAGTGAAAGCAGATTTTTTTTTTTATACAATTAATGGAAAACAGGTACCTTTGGAAATTGACAGTGGAGCAGCAGTCTCTACTCTGACAAGTGACTGGGCAAGATTATTAAAGCTAGACATTGAATCTTCCAGAAAAATATTAGTTGCTTGTGATAATTCCGATGTACAGGTGATAGGTAAGGCAGACACTGGTAAAGTACAATAGTCATGAGGTAACTCATTGCTTTTATGTTGAGGATTCCCTTAATAACAATTTGTGTGGCAACTATCTTATGACCAGGGTTGGAATTCATTTAGCTGGATTAGATGAAAACTTTAAGGTTCAGCAGGTTTTGGTTGCAAGCCATTTATTAGACCAGTACTGTATTGACTCTAACAAGCCTATCTCAGGCATCATAGCCAAGGTACAGGTTAAGAGTGAGGTTTCTCCAAAATTCATGAAGGCTCGCACAGTTCCTTTTCATCATAGGCAGATGGTTGAAGATGCTTTAGACAAGCTTGTCAGGGAAGGCATTTTAGAACCAATTTCTTGCAGTTAGTGAGCAGCACCAGTTGTATCTGTATTGAAGGCTGACAAGAAATCTGTTAGAATATGTGGTGATTTTAAAGAGCTAAATAAGCAGATCCAACGTGATAAGTATCTTCTTCCTAAAATCGAAGAGTTAGTGCCAGGAATTGGTAAGGGCAAAGTGTTCTCTTAGATTGACCTCCAGAATCCTTATTTGCAAATTCCAGTTGATGAAAAGAGCCAGAAGCTCGTAGTGATAAACACTCATAAAGGAATGTTCAAGTATAAGAGATTACCTTTTGACCTTTCCTCATCTCCAGCTATTTTTCTGAGGTTTATTTCACAGTTAATGGCTCAGGTAGAAGGTGTAGCAGCATACCAAGATGATACCATTATTTCAGGTGAAAACAAAGGTGAGCATGATGAGAGGCTTAAAAGGGACCATAATGTTCAGATCAACAAGGATAAGTCTCAGTTGCATGTGAATGACTTGGAATACTTAGGTATGGTATCATATCTCAGGTTAGGGTATCGAGCCTTCGCCAAGCAAACTTCAGGGTATACTTGATGCCCCTGCTCCTTAATCAACTGCTGAAATAGCCTACACTCCTTCTTGGGATTGATCACATATTATTGTAAATTTGTTAAGAATTTTTCAACTTAGGTAGCACTGTTGTATGATTTATTAAAGAAGGATGTCAAATTCCAGTGGACAACGCTAGAGCACCAGGCATTTGAGGACATCAAAAGTGATTTAAAGAATTCAACCTTGTTGACTAATTTTGATGGTCAGTCTCCTTTGATTGTTGAAGTAGATGCCTCTTCCACTGGGGTTGGATTTGTTCTGTTACAGATCCAAGAGGGTAAAGAGAAACCAGGATATTTTGCACAATATATATATATATATATATATATATATATATATATATATATATATATATATATACAGTATATATATATATATATATATATATATATATATATATATATATATATATATATATATATATATATATATATATATAAGTTGTGATACCAGGTAATTGTTTTAAGAATATGAAACCACCGACCACTCCAGTCCTTTCCTGGCCAGATGCTGGTTCACCATCTGCATATAGATTATGCAGGACCCTTGGAGAACAAATATTTTCTTGTTATTGTGGATGCACATACTAAATTCCTAGGTATCCATGTAACCAATTCTATGACCTCTACTTCTGCCATTGAGTTGCTTAGAAGATCCTTTTGTAATTTTGGATTGCCTGATATCATTGTTTCAGCTAATGCTTATTTTGCATCACAGGAGATACAACAGTTTTTGAACAAGAATGGCATAAAGCAAGTGACCGCAGCTCCTCATAATCCTTCATCTAATTAACACTGGGATGTGGCTGCAGACAATTTTTAGGGACATAGGAAGTTACATTGATATGTACACAGCAGGTGCAGATAATTTTTGCGATACACAGATTTATATCAATAGCCTAGCCTTTACGGTTTGATGTAAGGTAGTTTTTAAGGATACATAGATTTACGAGTACATCAGTTTATAGTTAGATACAAGCGTTTTAAAGAAATTGATATATTGCCATGTACTTTTAGTTAAGTACAACAAATATAGGTACATATTATTTTCTTCGATATAGTTAGAGATACAGAGAACCATAGTTACCTATTGTCTGTGACCCACTTTCAGTTTGATAAAATCGTCCGACTTCAGCTGAAATAGAATACCATAGTTATCTCGACCACAAGGGAGTTTATGGTACCAGTATTAACACTCTCAGACTCTTGTACTCATTCTGTAACTAAAATCGAATGGTATTAGGCTAGCTGCTGCGAAAAACGAGAGAAGACGCGACTGAGGGGCTTAAAAACGTAATGCAATGACTACAACGCTTGAAGGATAAGACTTAGCACTTACGAGTGTGTGAAAGTGGGATGAACTGGAAGCTTGCATAATTCCTCGAAACCGCCACACTTCAGCTTCACCTATCATAATGATTTGGAGAAAATGGTAATTTCTCAAAAAAAATAATACTTTCGAAAATGCGGCACAGTACCGTAAATAATCTTCAGCTTCACCTGTCATGATGACTTGGAGAAAATGATAATTTCACAGAAAGGTTACGAACTTTCGAAATTGCGGCACAGTACTGTAAATAACGCATTTGAATCAAACTGCCTAACTTACAACTAGATTCTCGTAGTATTTGTCAAGAAAATACAGCCTGTTATTCTTTCCCACGCCCAGGAGACGGAGTAAACAGACACTAGTTGAAAAACAGTGATTATCATGAAAACTAATTATTTATCAAATATTAGTCTAAGGTTAGAACTTACATTTTCGTTTTTTTATACAAGTTTTCTCGCTGTCACTCATTTAAAGTAAAACGTAATAACTCTGCGAAGCTATTCTGTTTGATCTCATTCATTTACCCAAGTTAGAAATTAAATCTTTAATGTGTGTGAAAGTTACTGAAATATAATGAATACCAAGGACAATATTTTAATCATCAGAAGACAAACATCTATCTATCTATCTATCTTGCCAGACGCCTCAATCCCGTTTGGGGTGGCCACAAACAAATCGCCTCCAAGTCGCCCTGTCCCCCGCCATTTCACTGCCCTGTTCCCAACTCACACCCCCCTCTCTCATATACCTCTCCACCCCATCCCTCCATCTCATCCTCGGCCTCCCCCTCCCTCTTCCCCCCTCCACCTCACTCACATACACTCTCTTCGTCAGTCTTTCACCCTCCATCCTCTCCACATGGCCAAACATAAAAATATATTATTTAGGCCCGTGGGAAAACTGATATTTTGGACCGCTGGCGAGTATAAATTCGCGTCGTTCAAATTCAGGGTTACCAGATTGGCGGTTTTCCCGCTAAATTTGGCTTGTTTTTTTTCTACTTAGCGGGATAATTCGTATATGGCGGTCTGGCGGGGAATTTGGCGGGTTTGTAAAAATGTGCTGAAAATGATAGAAAACTGTTTTCAGTGAAAAATTGAAACCTCCAAACTGCCAACTGTCATCATTAATACTAAAATTGACAGCTACAACAAGCTACCGTTTCCTTATCCACAGCTTACTTTCATGTCCATAATTCGTGATCACGTTTGAATTATGTTGGTCTGTGTGATTGTTGTGGAAGCTTCAACCCTGATCACCAGATGTTGGAGAAGTTTACATCTGGTATATATCAGTAGTTTGAATGTTCACACCCTGCATATAATCAGTATGCCTGTTCATTTCTTATATTTGTGTCAGTTATTAATTGCATTGGATGAGTACTGTTTAAGTAGTTTTTTTTTTTTTTTTCATGCAGTAAGGGAGGAACCAAGAGAATGAAAGCATGGGAAATTTTCTTCCAAGGAAAATAAAGAGAAAAAAGGAGACACAACTTTAAGATTCGTCTAATTCAAGATACCTGAACACATTGCATTTAAAAGACTGGAGGTCGTAGACAGAAGGAAAAACAAGAAGAGAGTTCCAGAGTTGACTTATGGTGTATATAAAAGACTAAGAGTAACCGTCAATTCTTGCATCAGAGAGTTAGGCAGTTTTTTCCATCATTTGCTAGGAATTTGAGATTGATTTTGAATTCCGGTATTATAAACACAAGAACTGGTTTGGGTTGCGATTTTTGGCGGTTTCTAGTGGTATTTGTCTGGAGAATTGGGGAGATTTTGGCTGTTTTTGAGCCGAGTTTTGCGGGGAAACCTGACAACAGTCTGGGAACCCTGGGCCCAGCTCGGGCCTGCTTGGTGCCGCCATGTTTACATCTGGATAGCTGGATGTGGGAGGTGAGTTTATCAGTTTTTCAGATATCTGGTATAATATTTAGCACTCCTGATATAGCTTACATCGACTATGAATACTGGTAGATTCTGATGGTAAGGCATTCTATCCTAATTAGAGTCTGTCTTCTATAGAATTTGAAGAAATTGGTGACCATCCAAACTCATGGCCGGTGTCGACTTCATAAATAATATGGCGTGGGTATTGGGCATATCACACATAATAAATACTTAGAAAGTACCTGGATACTCACAGAACATTCTTGGTAACAAGTCAGCATGACATTATATACATGTGTTTGGTGCAGTATGATTTTCGGTTATACAGTACGGTTTTGTTATAGATGTTGTAGGTACGTAATTTTGTTAAATTGACATATGCATTTGAGTCTTACAAATTGAACTGTTTGGCTTACAGCCCAATAAAAATAATGTCATTTTATTTTTATCGATATTTGTAGGGCGTGCAGTGCAATTCATTTCTGTATGGTCCACCCCCACAGATTGCAAAATATCAGTAAAAACGTGTATGTGTGTGTGTGTGTGTGTGTGTGAAAAAATGTAATATGTCTCACAGATTTGTCAAGGTGCCTTGTTTGTAAATAGGGATTGGCAAGGAAGTAACTCAGAGGCTTGCCAGACAAATATAATGTGGCTCAAACTCAGTGCAATATGAAGTAGACTTGTAACTTCAGGTTAACATGCGGGCATAACACCCGAGGTAGATTAAAGAGTGCAGTGTGTACCTTCACCTTTATTTATGTTGTGTTTTTTGCATATATCTTTTTAAAATAATAACAGTCCTACGTCTTTAACCTGGCCTGCTTTTCATCATTCATGGCATATATATTTCTATAACATGTGGCTAACATTACAGTACTGGGACAGCGTATGTTCTTTACTTGTACAATAATTTAGCACCACATTTCAGTATTCAGCCATGTTAAACATTTAATAATGGAATATTAAATTTTTGTGTTGCTTGTAAGGCAATATGAAAGTCATGGAGTAGATAAATGTCTCTGCTCTGAATTCTTACATTGCCTACTTCATATATAAACTTAGATTTACTTTGGTAACACATTAAAGTGTTGTCAAATAGGATGTAGGCTTCACCCCCACTATCTATACACATGGCTATCTTTTTGAAAATACACGTTTACGTCTTTTTTTTTTTTTTTTTTTTTTTTTTTTGAAGAAATGATAACCATCCCAAAGATACAGGTAGCCCCTTTCTTGAAGTGTCTTTTGGTATTTACATTTTATAATAAAACTTTGTTCTGAATGGCGAATATTTTGCCACTAATAGTACGGTTGACCCCCACCTCACCCTAATTGTAGCAGGAGAGAGCTCACAGCATCCATAAATTGTTTGATTTTGTTTTTAAAAGCATCTTTAGTAGCTACAGAATCTGCTGTTTACTTTTATCACCAGTCCAGATGATCAAAGTAAGGCCTTTAGGAGAAGTAAGAGGAAAGTACAGCAGTGACGATACTAAACTCTGTGTACTTGACGTAAAATTGCCATCTAACAATCTTCCGTGTGGACCTGTAAGAAGAGATTAGCACTGACAGACTGTGGTGCAAGTCACGAAAAGGTGCAATGGAAAAGATATGGAGCCACAGAACCATAGGTTAGTATTGTGGTAGGTCAGGTGTCATAACTATGCATGATATTTTCCAAGGAGGTTGGATAAGTCTCTGTGAAAAGTTATGTATCTCAGTCTTCTTTGAAAAGACAAAACTGCCTGTCATAACTGTGTTTTGTAATCCTGATAAGAACAACGTCAAATACACTACAGCCTTTTATATGGCATGGGTCCAAACACTTTGCCAACACCCTGTCATAGCTGTGATTTATTTTCCTGAAATGAACAAACGAGGATATGATGGTGATGATGATGATTACGATTGTGATGATGGTGGTGATGATGATATTGATAGTGATAATGAAGTAGATAATGATGATAAAGATGGTGATGATTTTGACAGTGATGATGTTGTTGATGATAATGATTATGGTGACTGATTACGATTGTGAAGATGATGGTTGTGATGATGATATTGGTAGTGATGATGATGTAGACAATGATGATAAAGATGGTGATAATGATTTTGATAGTGATAATGATGGTGGTGATGATAATGATTATGGTCACAATGATTTCGATGGTTAAGATTTTGGTGGGGATGATGATATTGGTAGTGATGATAATGTAGATAATGATGCTAAAGATGGTGATAATGATTCTGATAATGATGATGGAGGTGGTGATGATTATGATGACAATGATTACGATTATGATGATGGTTGTGATGATATTGATAGCAATGATGATGTGGATAATGATAATAAACATGATGATGATGATGATGATGGGGCTTCAACATGGATGGATGGTGTGTAGGTATAAGTGGGTCAAAGGATCCAGCAGGCAATAACATGGATGGATGGTGTGTAGGTATAAGTGGGTCAAAGGATCCAGCAGGCAATAACATGGATGGATGGTGTGTAGGTATAAGTGGGGCAAAGGATCCAGCAGGCAATAACATGGATGGATGGTGTGTAGGTATAAGTGGGGCAAAGGATCCAGCAGGCAATAACATGGATGGATGGTGTGTAGGTATAAGTGGGGCAAAGGATCCAGCAGGCAATAACATGGATGGATGGTGTGTAGGTATAAGTGGGGCAAAGGATCCAGCAGGCAATAACATGGATGGATGGTGTGTAGGTATAAGTGGGGCAAAGGATCCAGCAGGCAATAACATGGATGGATGGTGTGTAGGTATAAGTGGGGCAAAGGATCCAGCAGGCAATAACATGGATGGATGGTGTGTAGGTATAAGTGGGGCAAAGGATCCAGCAGGCTACCAAAGTAACAAATGTATTGCTGAGATGAGAGAATTCAGAAAGTTAAACAAGAAGCACAAAAGTATAACATTTAACAGAATATCAAGTGAAATGGGTTGTTTTTACATGGAACTGTTTTTATCTGAAGAAACGGCCAGTTAATTGAAATATTGAATCGTGATTGCATAAAATTCGATGACCCTTAGTTGTGATATAGGAGCGAGTCTCCTTCGTTAGTGGACAAGCCACCCCTCCAATCTGCGCTTAACCATTAACCGAAAAAAAAAAAAAAGTTAATTATTAGTAAGGTGAAAACAGACCGACTATAACTCATTACTGAAGGCTTCAAAAGTTCCATCTACTGACAGTCCAAAGGTTGCACGCAAACATGTACTGTACTTCATAACGCCTGTGGGATAGAGGTCACTGGCACTTATACCTCGCCAAATACAACACAGGCGGCCCCACCAAGGCTATCAACACCCATATCCTCGTTGGTTAAGTTGGCTCTCTAGCACCTCTTCCTTAGCGATTTATTATGCTTACTACATCTACTCCTCGTGTATGTTGTTTATGCCTTTGTAGTATCAACGTAGTTTCCTTAATCAACATGCAAGAGATTGTAAAAGCGCCAGTACTGTGCCATCCTGTGACATCCTTTTTTAGTTTATTCTTGCTGCTACCAGATGTACGAGTGGATGGAGTGGTTGGTCAGTGGGGTGTGCCAGCCGACGTAGATGGGAATGGTAGTGCTTTGGTGGACATCTGTGCTGGTAAGGGGTTGGCAGTAGCCAACACCTACTTTCGACATGAGATGATCCACCGCACGGTATACATGGAGAGTAATGAGGAGGATGGATGGTGAACTTGTTGAACGAAAGGCAATGATAGGTAATGATAGACTACGTGTGTGTGGATGAGCGAATGAGAAGACAAGTGTTGGATGCAAGAGTGTGGAGAGGGTGGGGGAATGGAGTCTCGGACCATCACTTAGTGATGGCCAAGGTAAAGCTGCAAAGAAAATGGTTGAGGAGACGAAGGGGAAGACAGGAGGAAACAGCTCCTGTGAGAAGAGTGGAGAATTTGCAAGATAGTGAGAAACTGGCAGAGTATAAGAGCATAGTGGAAGAAAGATTGGGAAGGTATGAGCTAGAGCAGATGGAAGTGGTGGAAGACGTATGTAAGATATTTACGGAAGAGATAGGCGCAGCGTGTGAGGTGGTTTGTGGAGTGAGGAGGAGATGCAAGGGTGTGCAAGGGACAGCATGGTGGAATGATGAGGTGAAACGAGCTGTGGAACAAAAGAAGAAGGCATAGAGTGAATGGTTAGCGAGTAGAGGTATGGGGAAAAGATGAGAGAGAGAAGAGAGAGCTATATGTGAGTAGGGGAAGGGAAGTTAAGAGACTGGTGAAGGAGAGTAAGAAGAAAGTGGATGAAGAGTTTGGGAGGAATCTGAGTGTGAAATGGAGGGAGAGTAAAAAATTGTTTTGGAAGGAGATAAAGAAAGTAAGGCAGTTTGAAAGAGGAAATAGTAGGGGAGTGAAAGATAGGAATAATACTGTAGATTGTTGGTGGAGAAGAGAGAGAAATTGAGGAGATGGAAGGAGCACTTTGAGGATTTGTTGCATGTAGAGTGTGACAGCAGTGCGAGTACAAGTGGTTGGGGAATGGCTGGGAGAAGAAGAGATGAGATGAGGGAGGAAGAGATCAGTAGGACGGAAGTAGTGGAAGCAGTGAAGATCAAGTTGGGAAAGGCCCCAGGAATTGATGGAGTGTGTGGTGAAATGATGAGGTATGGGGGTGAGATTGTTGTGGAGTGGATATGGAAGTTGTGTAGATTGGCTTGGGAAGAGGGAAGGGTTCCAGAGGACCGGAAATCAGATATAATTGTTCCTTTATATAAAGGAAAAGGGGAGAGAGAAGTATGTGATAACCATAGGGGTATTTGCCTTCTTAGTGTGACTGGTAAAATATATGGTAGAATACTCATTGATAGGGTTAGGCATATGACAGAGGAGCTAGTTGGAGAAGAATAAGGGGGATTTAGGAAGGGAAAAGGGTGTGTAGATCAGAGATTTGTTCCAAGATGTTTAGTGGGGAAGTATCTAGAGAAGGGAAAGAAAGTGTATGCTGCCTTCATGGACCTGGAGAAAGCTTATGACAAAATAGATAGGCAAGGTATGTGCAAGGTACTAAGAATATATGGAGTGGAGGGGAAATTGTTGAATACTGTGAAGAGTATGTACAGTACGAAGGAGCTAGGGCTACGGTGCGAGTGGATGGTGAGCTGAGTGAGTTCTTTGATCTCAATGTGGGACTGAAACAGGGTTGTGTGATGTCTCCATGGCTGTTTAATATATACATGGATGGGGTTGTAAAGGAGGTGCAGGGTAGGGCAGTGGATGCGGGGATGGCTCTAATGAATAAGGGTGAGATTTGGAAGATTCCGGTGTTGCTGTTTGCTGATGATACAGTATTGTTGAGTGAAGATGAATGGGAGCTGCAAGGTTTGGTGAATGAATTCGGGACAGTGTGTAGGAGGAGGAAGCTGAAAGTTAATGTAAACAAAAGTAAAGTTATGGTGTTTGAGAGGAATGAAGCCACAGAATGTACAGTGAGGTTGAATGGTGAGGATATGGAGAGTGTGAGTGCATTCAAGTACTTGGGTAGTGTGATGAGTAAGGATGGAACTGGGGGATGAAGTGAGTGAAAGCGTACAGCAGGGAAGGAAGGTTGTTGGTTCACTGAAAGTAGTGATGAGAAATAGGGAGGTGAGTATGGAAGTTAAGAAGTCACTGCATGATAGTATTGTGGTCCGTACCCTGACGTATGGAAGCGAGGCGTGGACCCTGCAAGAGGGGAACAAGTCAAGAGTAAGAGCAGTGGAAATGACTTACTTGAGAGGAGCATGTGGAGTGACGTGGAGGGACTGGTTGACGAATGAAGAAGTGAAGGAGCGTTGTGGGGTGGATGTGGATGTGGTTGAGAAGATTAAGAGAAATACACTGAGGTGGTTTGGACATGTGGAGAAAATGGAGAACGAAAGACTGACTAAAAGGGTGTAATTGTATGTGGGTGAGGTGGAGGGAGGGGTAGACCGAGGATGAGGTGGAGGGATGAAGTTGAGAGGTACATGAGGGAGGGGGGGGTGAGTTGGGGGGAGGGTAGTCAAATGGTGGGTGACAGAGCGACTTGGAGGCGTTTTGTCTGCGGCCACCCTTTGCGGGATTAGGGCGTCGGGCTATAGCTAGATAGATAGATAGACCAATGAGCGCTTGTATTGAGCAATGAAGGGGTTTAAAGATATAACTGATCTTTACAGTTGCAAGAGTTTTCCTGAGTCGAATAAAATCGTCAGGATATGACTGGAATAAACTAAAATCGACCTCACCGCATTCAAGGGTTACACCATCTAGAATAATAGTATGGAATATCGCTAATTATTCGCTGCACCTGTGGAAAAATATGTAGCTGGTCGCTACATTGTCGCTAATTGGATTTGAATATCTAAGGACCTAACGAAAAATATGGCTTATCGTTATACGGATGTATTTCTTTTGGCAGCGTTTAACTTTCAAACTTATTATATATACAGTGCCTTAGTTCTATAAAACGTGAATTACCGCTATTATCATCCCGGTTGCGGTGAGTTTTGCATTTGAATGTTATTTGCTCTGGTGCAACGGGGTTACAATGCACCGACTGGGACTCATTATTTTCAAGTTTTCAGATTGGTACTAGTTTTACTAATTTTAAAATTATTTATAGTTATGTTTCGGTAATATTTAAAAATAATACCCGTTTTTCCCAGTACCTGTGTCGTATGCACGGAGTGACTTATGCAGACACCGGGAATCCGGGAGCAACCTTTACCTTGCATGTCAGGGAGACGGTGAATGAGTTAGCTCCTCCCAAAATGTGGCACACAGTTGTACACATGGACAACGGGGTCTACCGCCCCACCACTATCCCCGTCAACACTAACGGGATTCGGCCCCTCCTCAAAAAGATATTGTTCGTACTCATAACTTGTTGCTTCGTAATTGTGTCACTTACTGATTTAGGTTTCACCATTTTTGTCAAAACATGTGTTCCCTATTTCCGTAAGGATATTTCTGATATTGTTGACAAACTTGTTGAGAATGGTGTTCCTGTAAACAATTTTGCGACATAATATTGAGCCATCAAGGCTTAACTGGGCAATTAAGTCATTAGGAGAACAATATAGTCACTATCCCGGTAGGCTAATGTTGTCTGAATTGACCGGGATGGTAATTTCTTCACAATTGCGGTATGAGGTCAACGCGGGTCTAACTTGGCTTATTGTTTATCACTGTTGGTTCCTTACCACTTGGGTTGGCTTTTGGTTTGTCAAAAATGACGTGTTTCAGGTTGTCCTGTTGGTGCTGAGTGTAATGCTGGGTGTCAGTATGCTGAGTTGGCAGCTGGCACTGAGTGCCATCTATTGTGCCCAGCTGCTTCACCCCCTGGAGGCCATAGTTGGGGTGATACAGGTGTGGGAGGTGTGGAATGGGGCTTGGGTTGGGGTGGTGGCGTGGTTTGTGGTCGAACTGTTGGTCAGTGTCTCGGCATTGTACCTGAACCATCGCTACCACCACCCCACACAGCGGCAGGCCCCACCCCCACACCTGGTGTGATTTACCACCACTCCACACAGTGGCAGGCCTAACCCCCACATCTGGTGTGATTTACCACCACCCCACACAGCAGCAGGTCCCACCCTTACACCTGGTGTGATTTACCACCATACCACACAGTGGCAGGCCCCACCCCCACACTTGGCGTGATTTACCACCAAACCACACAGTTGCAGGCCCCACCCCCACACCTGGTGTGATTTGGTACCACCACCCCACACAGCAGCATGCCCCACCCCCACACCTGGTGTGATTTACCACCACCCCACACAGCGGCAGGCCCCACCCCCACACCTGGTGTGATTTACCACCACCCCACACAGCGGCAGGCCCCACCCCCACACCTGGTGTGATTTGATTCATAAGTTTTTGTTTTACTTTAATGGAATCTACATTTTGTTTTGTCTTTTTGCTTAGTGCTGAGAATTTTCTCTATGGACAGACATTACTCTCTGATGTTATTTGTTACTCTCAGTTTACTGTGTCTTATTGGAGGGACATTTACTTTGATGTTACTTGTTATTCACTTTTTTACCCACTTTGTTACTTTTTTTAATGGTGGCGTGGAGGTAGAGCCCTCGGGTCAAAATGTGCTGTGGTTCAAGTTCCAGAGGTAGCCAGAGGGAGTATACTTTCTATGCTGAGTTATTTGTTACTTTGTTACCACTTTTGTTACCTTTTTAATTGTGGTGTGGGTCACAATGGACAGTGGCCTGTGGCTGTGCATTGTGGTTGGAGTCCCACAGGTATTTATGACTTGTACACACTACCAGGGGCTTAGGTCAGCCTCCTGTCCTTAAGTGTTCTGCACTACACCTGCCCAGCCTCAGGCCCCTCTGCTAAGGGGGAAAAATACACTTTGCTGTTTTTATTTACAATTATTTCTTGCTGTGTTGTTGCATTTCTCTGTATAACTTTTTTTTATAATGGACAGACCCTCATTTTGTTTCCTTTAATTTTTTTTTGGTGAAAAATAGGTGGAGCAATTGCAACTGTCTTCTTACAATCTCATGATCTTTAGGAAAGTAATTTTATTAATGCAACAAAAATAGCTATCTAATTATTGTATTTTAGACAGCAAAAAGTGTAGAGGAAAAATACAGTACAGTAATCCCTTGATTATCTGATGTAATAGAGCCAAAGCCATGTCTGGGTAATGGCCCGTCCAGATATGGACTTCTCCCCTGGCCCCTCTTTGTACATAACCTTTTGAAAGCCAGTGTTAAAGGCCACAATGGTACATCGTACATCATTTGTTCTTGTTTAACACAACTCTGTCTGGTCAAGTAGACCAATAAACAACAGCCGAGCAATTACCGTTGTCAAGAAGACCCATCAACCACTTCACCACTGCAGGGCCATACCCCGCAGTGACATGAAAACATGAAAAAAATGGCTACACAAGAAAAATGCAGTGGGCACACAAAATGGTAAAATGGAATAAAATCATGGTAATATAGAATAAAATCATGGTACAATGTAGTAAGCTAGAATAAATCAGTGGCAGCACTCACAATTCAACTTTCATACATCAGTATTACCCAGGATCTCCCGCTTCTCCAGAGTCACTAACTGTATTTCAATATCTATGTGTTATGATGGCCCCTGGTGAAGGGGCCATCATAACACACCCTAGGAAGAGGCATGCAAGGCATAGCAAGACCTAAAGCAGGTAGGAAACAACCACAAAAGCAACCACATGCACTGCCATAATAACTGTTTGAGAGGAAATAAGGAAATGTTTACTAAACAACCGCCATGCATTAACTGAGACTGAGCGAGGGGGGGGGCTCTAGAGGACGCTGGGTGAACTAACCAGCCAGACATGATGGCGCCAGCAGGCTATTCCTGCCCGTCTGGGTGGAAATTATTTTGCGTGACCATAATTTCTTCCCAGACGCAAGTTTTTGTCCAGATATTATGAAAAAATATACCACTACAAATAATGGTTTCAAACAGCCAGGTCACAGCATCTGCTTAATGGATTATCCGGGTAATGGCCATCCGGATAATCGAGAGACTACACCTCTTTTGGGTTATTTAATGAAGCCACCAGTTTGCCTGTGGCAGCCTGTTTACTGATGGTGCAATGATTACTATCTTGTCGACGAGATATGTTAGTGCACCAGACATTCAAATCTGTAGGAAGTCTATTAATCCAGCCTAACCTAACCCATCCTTACCTAGAGTAACCTAACTGGGGGCTTCACCCCCACACACCCCTGACTTTAACCACCTAGGATTGCCACTTAACCTAATGTAGAGACCCCGGAAATATCTGTCAGGCCAAATCCCAAGTATGAGCCTCAATAACCCTAATCTACTCTTCCATAACCTAATTTATTGAAACAACCAATCCAATCCTGTCATAACCTAACCAATACCTAACCATTCCTGACATAACTGAAATTGTCCAAACCTAACATATCAGCTGGAAATTTCAAAGTATGCCAAAAGTAAGGAATATATTTGGCAGCAAGATTAGTGCTTGCTGGTACCTGCGTTGAGGTGACAGAATGTGTGATGTTATATAGCCTAAACCAGTCTTTATGTATTTCACAGATATCATTAAAAAGAATTCTCTGAAACTTTGGTAATTTAGGAAGCATAACATGTAACCTCTGAAAGACTAGTTTTAATAGGAAATATGGAAAAGCAGTGACCTTGTGGCAGAGTATTATTATTATTATTATTTTTAACCCCTACCCAAAGTGATGATAATAACACTACATGGTAAAAGGCAGGGGATGTGGAAGACATGAAGATTGACAATCTTGTGTACAATAATTAGCAACACCAACACGTAATTACCCAATCACCCCACCAGCAACCACAGTGGATCAGATGAACTGTCCTGTGGTGGTGAACTTGGTTGGGTAGGTTAGGTGGGGAACTGGTACACTTGTGTACCATATACAGTAGCCACTGTGCACAATGCTAAAATGTGAGTTGTTTCAACACAGCACCAGCAGCCATAGTGGATCTGCTGTGTAGACTAAAGTCCTGCCCTCACTAGAGGTCATGCTCTGTTGCATGTCATGTTGCCCAGCTCGGGTTTTGTTGCCGCGGTGGGTCTGTGCCACATGCTTCTGGTATATCTGGCCAAGGGACATTTCATGGTGACAGCACTTGCCACGATGCCCTCACAGTAGCTGACTGGCTTCTGTTATGGCCTTTTTTTATCTGCAGTACGAGGCAGTGTCAGAAGAATGTACAGTACGGTGCTGGTATTGAATGGTCAAGGGGCAACACCCAACATTTTGTAGAACTGCTGAAGATGCATCCATGTATCTGGCAGATGAAAAACAAGCCGCACAAGGAAAGAACTTAAGAAGTGCAAATTTAAAACAATGTCGAGACATCCATTCTTGCACCACGACTTCTTTTTCCTATTCCTTTTCTCTTTGGCACAACATAGTGACACAGTGCTCATCACAGTCTCATGACCTGCTGTGATGTTGTTATCCATCATCATCATCCTGCAGCTCGGTAGTAACTGGTATTTGCTGCCCATTGCACTGTCCTAGTATGAACATCACCAGCATCAGCAACATGAGTTGGGCGGAAGAGATCACGCGGCACGACCCTAGCGTGGATGGAGCTTAACATTGTGCTATTGTGTAGGTAAAAAAAAAAAAAAAATGCATATATATATATATATATATATATATATATATATATATATATATATATATATAAAAATAAAAGGCTAAGCAGCACCCCAGCGACCGCCCGTAGCTGCACAACCCTAGAGATGGCCCATAGCCGCTCTAGTAATAAAGAGATGGCCCATAGCCGCTGTAGCAAAAAGGAGACGGCCCATAGCTGTTCCAATAAAAAGGCGACAGCCGATAGCCGCTCCCTTGTGACAGCCAATAGCCGCACAGTAAAAAGGCCATGGCCTATAGCCAGGCCCCAAAAGAGGGGATGGCCCATAGCCGCTCCGACAGGTGTAGCTCAACCCCCCTGCAGAGCCCGTGACGGCCAAAAGCCACACGAAGGGAGAGAACAGTACACTCCCCCTCCTTCTGCAGTTAACTCGGAGGGCACGACACCGGCGACGGCCCATAGCCGCTCCTCGTCTGCACGTCGCCTTCCATACAGGACTTTGGCAATGGCCCATAGCCACAGTCCAGCAACGGCCCACTGCCACGTTTCGTCTGCGGTCCCGTCAGGGAGTCGGGCCCCGATGACGGCCCATAGCTGCCCTCCGTCTATTGCCCACGGGAACTCGATGACGAACGATAGCCATGCCAAAGTCCCTCGCCCCCTGTGACTCTGCAATGTGAGGGTGACCAGTGGTCAGTCCTGCCTGACGGCGGGAGCACAGGCCATGCCCCTGTCCACCCAGACCAAGGCAACCTCCAGGAGGAGGACTTGTGCCCAGAGAACTGGTGGAGAGGCCCAGTGTTATCCCCGGGGCTATTCTCCATCCAGTTGGCCCCTGAAGAGGACCCCCACCTGACGGACCCCTGCCGGGAGCAACACCGCAGTCCTACCCTGACGATGGCACAACAAGAAGGAGACCACAGCCAACGGACCTCCGAGGATGCCCCCAGAACTCCAGGGCAAGACCTCTTCCCTTCCTGACAAAGGCGACGCCCTTCCTCCACCAGGTGCCTGAGGGAGCGCCTCCAGAACCTGTTCGGCCCCAGCCCTGAGGGCCGGACCCCAGTCCCCAGCCCCAACAGTGAGGGGCTCTTTACCACGCCCAGCCCGAGCCCTCCACGAGAGACGACGTCCCTGCAAGTTGCCCCGTGGCCGTGGGAGGAAGGGACTCCTGAAGGGACTCCACCCACTCCAGGCCACTCATTCTGAATCCCCAGGCCTTTCCCCTTCCCCTGTGCTCGTCCAGTGACTGAGAATACATAGTTCCTACAGACAGCAAGTGAGAGACAGAGACTATGCAGTGTATGGGTGACAGTGAAATCCAGTGCAGTGATAAAGGACACCCATGACAGTGAATATTCACCTTATATAGAACAAGAGGCAAAACTTGGTGTCATCATAATAACTCTGTGGCAGTGTATATCTGTTCAGTATAAAATCCAGTGACTGCATATCCCTGTGTCATAGATTCAGAAACTGAGTCCGTGCCACCTCTGGGACTCTTGAACTATCCTGTGCACAGCGGAACCCATATCTCTCCCTCTAACTTTGAAGCAAGACCCACATATAAGGACTGTAAAAACTGTGTATTGCCTCTTTACTCAGACAGAGCCCATTGCCTATCTGGTATCCTGCGTGATACATGAAATCCATCACTCAACCTGTGTATTAACTTTGTTCAGCATATCCTGTGTATTGTCTGCCTGTTCCACATCAGAGAATTTGTCAATATACTTGTAAGGTTGTTGCCCTGTGTTTTTGTGCCATGTTCCTCTCAGATTGTGTCTAAACTCTGGTCTAGAAAGGGAACCCAGCTGCACCCTAGGCGTTCTTAGAGCGGGAAGCCAATATAAAAACACCTAACATAACAGTTTAGTCAGGCTGCATTTTTCTTTTCTTTTTCATCCAAAATTATGCATAACCAACCAGGATATTTAATCAAGATTGTCCTTATATTTCTCATATATTGTAGTTTGAACTTTAAAATGTTTTGTGTCAAATTTACACATAATGAAATTATTTGTTAAGTACTTCTGCAAAAATGTTAATTTAGGGTTACTGTTGTTGTTTGAGACCAGTGTCTTTGAGAAATTTGGTGGACATTTCTCTTGACAGATGCCAGTATGATCCAGCAGTATACTGGGCAACACACTTACACCAGTGACCTTAATCAAGACTGCATTGCACACAAATGCCTGCAGCAACAACACATCATACACTCCCTGAGAGCTCTGTGGGAAAACCCAGTCTCGGCCGTGGCCTTCCATAGGTACGCGGGGCTGTTCGACCAGACTGCTTGGGAACAACTACTGCTGCTACTACTATCACCAAGCCACAGACAGTAAGGAGTAGTGAAAAACATTACTTGTATAGTATTATCCAGAATAAAAATATGAACATTCTGATTTTGAAAACTTCAAGGATGCTATAAGTTATTATCCTTAAAACAGTTCTTCCTCATATTTTACAAGTCTAAATACCAGAGTTGTGCAGTGAATAGATAAAATATACAGTATTTGAAACTCAAGGTCTGTCTGTTAGCCAGACACCTTATCCTGTAAGGAGTGACGGCAAACAAATTGGCTTCATGTCGCCTTGTCCCCTGCCGTTTTGCTGCCCTCCTCCCAGCTTATGCCACCCTCCCTCATATACCTCTGCATTCCATCCCTTCATCTCATCCTTGGTCTCCCCTTCTACATCACTCACATACATTGTCCTCATTAGTCTTTCACTTTCCATCTTCTCCAAACCACATCCGTTTATTTCTCCTAATGTTTTCCATCACATCAACACCCACACTACATTGCTTCTTCACTTCCTCATTTGCCAGTCTGTCTCTCCATGTACCACCACATGCTCCTTTCAAATAACTCATTTCTGCTACTCTCGCTCTTGACTTGTTTCCTTCCTACAAGGCTCAAGCTTTGCTTCCATATGTTAGAGTGTATCACAGTACAGTACCGTACTATCATGCAGTGAAATTTTTTTTTTTTTTTTTATTTCCATGCTCACTTCCTTATTTCTTATCACCTCGTATGGGATTAAGGCTTCTGGTTATAGATAGCAAGTACAGTAACATATTAATTCCAGTGTCCATTAGTTGGATGTTATTCTGAAATAATACCCTTAGTGGTTTGCATACAGTAATTTCATACACAGTATTGCCAGTGTAAACCATATTTAGAATTTAAATATTCCTTCTTCTTTCATACACCTGTTAAACTTGGATACATCATATTATCATTATTTGATAAATTGTAAAATTATGTTTTCAGAGGTGTTGGTCATCAAACAGTAAAGGAAGTGACATTTGATATACAGTATTCTCAGCAAAAGGCAAATGTCATTCAACCAGCCAACAGCCGAGGATGCCATCTGCTCTACTGCTGTCAAAAGTCTTTCTGGTATGTAAATTTGCTGTCTGTATGCCACATCATTAGTTCAGATGATATATGAAAAAATGTACAAATTCTCAGAAATGACCACATAAATAATTTATTTGTATGTTGATCTCAATTACTGTATATTTATTTCCTGATGTCTAAGGCTTCAGAGGAACCCAACTTTTAAAAAAGTGGCTGCAGTAGACCAATGATAAAAAATTACAAAACAGATTGTGAGGAATCAAGGCTCCAAAGTACAGCTATGAAGAGATCTTGAATTTGGCTGTTTGTTATTTTTTATTTATTTATTTATTTTTTTTTATGGAACAGCCTTGTGGGCTCCTGGCCATTGGTTCTTTTCTTTTTTTATATTAAAAAAATCAAAACTTGTACAGAAATGTTTATTTTAAAGTTTTAGATATTGTAGTTTTTTCTTTTTTCTTTTTCTTTTTAAATTAGAAGTACTAGTTATGGTGATTCTGTTGGAACTGTTTGGTGACCTTTTTTTGTAGCAGTGAGTGACCTTACCATGTTATAAGTATATACTGTACTTTTAAAACACTATGCCCACAGAAATTCATAAATCTCTGAACTAATTTTTAAAGTTCCTTTTCACCATTAGCAAACAACATAGCATCTTCTGCACACATCATATCAAAGTTAACATTCTTCACTGTTCAGTATCAGTCCCATTCCTCTCTTCATACCTAGTCTCACTGATAACCTCTTTCACACACATATTGAACAATCATGGTGACATTACTCCAGCACTGATACTGAACCACATACCCAGACAACCACTACCGTACTTTTACTCCTGCTTTGTCCCCATCATAGAAAAAAAAAAATCACATCATTCAGCAGCTTTCCATTGATGCAGCACAATAGCTTGTATAATTGCCTACAATCACCTTGTTTATCCTGTCATACAATTTTTCTTGGTTCATCAGTGCCATAAAGTGTGTGCAGTCTTTCTCACATGCACTATTTATCTTTGCAAATATTTGATCCAGACATCCACAGCAATGTCTAAGACCTCCCTGTTTGTCACTCACCACATAGGGTCAGCGAATTGGGAGCAGATGGCTTTGGAAAACTGTTGGAGTGCATACAGAGAGTGTTTGGTTGGGAATTCTTTAGTTGTGTATGGTGTAGTGAGGGTGGTATCCATCCATTCATCACCCAACCCATTTTTTGACTCCTCAGGAGTGTAAGGGCCTGGGGCTAAGCATCTTATTCTCAACATTAAGCACAAGAGTGACCAGTTACTCTTCCCTGAATGGGATTTTGTGAGTAAGAAACCCCAAGCACCCCTCATATGTAAGCACTTATGGGCCACATCCAACTGGAGTACCTTAACCCGCTAGACCACCAGGCATCATGAAGAAAATAGAGAGAGAGAGAGACCAATTGTTGGGTTGGACCAAAACATGTACATTTATATGCTGATGCTGTTCTGATAAAGTTGTTGTTAGACACTCAGCATTCTCTTGATATATGAAAGATGAAGTAGTCTGCTGTAATCATCCTCATAAATTTTACAATGTGGATTTTTTTTTTTTTTTTTTTTTTTTTTTTTTTTTTTTTAGAACAGATTTGTTGTACCAAGTATGAGTCTGAAGGGAGATCAGAATCATGCTCTGACCATCCTGCTGTTTTGTATAAAATGAGAAACCAGGGCTTTGTTCACCCCTGCTGATCATGATAGCTTTGCAGGCATATCAGTGAATTGGTGCTTGTTGAGGCAGGGTGAGCAGGAGTGATTACTCCCTTCACACCATCTGTCGTGGAAACAAAAGCAATCATAATACTGGATGCTATGTTTGGTGCTGGGTAACAGTGACTGCTGAATTATAGTACAGTAAATGACAACACCATCATGGACACTGTTGTCTACCTAAGACTACCTCCTACAGAACTTCTGTCATGTCTGAAAGATACTGTGAAATTCTAGTTTTGAGCCTGCACTTGGTGTTGACAATAACCTTATTTTTGTTATCTCTTTTGCTAATATAATGCTTTCATTCTTCAGTAAATTTTTCACAGTTGAAACAAAATATCACCAAGAGAATCTGACTGAACGTTAGTTCCTACTCATGTTAATGAATTTCCACTTGTGGCAAATGTTTATGTTAAGATGACAGCATTGTTGTCATGGTATCTTTTCACATCCCAACATGATTGCTTTGCTTGCATGTGGACTGATAATGAAACAACCATGATTGCCGAACATAAGGCAAGCAGTGCATTTACCATTGTTGATGACAGCTTGCCAAGTTAATGTGAATGCAGCCCAGGACAGGATGTGGATGATTAAAATAAGCAAGCATAAACTAAATTCTTGAAATTCTGTATTGGAAGTACAGTAGTAAGTTCTTTGTTTACTCTCAGATCTTGTGAACTAATAACCTAGCTGCAGGCCCAAACAGCCTGTTGTTGTTGCTGCTTTTGCCTTAGACTCATTGGAATATGATTGTGGTGAACTAGACTGAAGTTGCTTTCTCTTGCTAGTCTGCCATCCTCCTGTCAAAGGATAGGAAGGGAGTTATTTGTTCAACCCATATTGTTGCCAGCACATGAAGGCGTATCTCTTAGCGACCTGAAGGGACACTATATATGGGAATGGCTGCTGATGTCTTCCTCAGATTTATATCACTAACTTAGACACTGGTAAGGGCTAAGGCAATATGGTACCTCTGACGTGTTTTCTCAGAAATATATAATCAGTTCAGTGCAGACATGGTATTGGAATAACTATGCCAGTAGTTGTAAGGTTGTTTTGGGAGATACAACACTGTTAGCCCCATAGTCTCTGTCCTTACACGTGAAGAGACACCATGTCAGGCCAAAACTTCTCCTAGTAAAGTTTATGCGAAGATTTTTTTTTTTTTTTTCCAGTTGCGAGTTTAAGTCTTGCATCTGAACAGTTTTTTAAACTTTGTTACCAAAAGATGATGTGATGTTGCCTTCATGTCTTGTATACTATTATTTTTCCTGTAAGCACTATACTATAACTAATGTGTTGAAGAATTATGGGTGTATGTAATGGATGAGGAAAGAAATGTTAACAGAGTGTACAAAGGTGAAGTTGAAGGGAGACTAAGGGAAGAAAAACAAGAATATTGGTGGAAAGTTATCATGGAGGAGTGCAGAAGGGAAGGTGGCGTAATGGAATGGCGATATGTTGTGATAGCCTGGATGGTCTATCTATCTATCTATTGCCAGACGCCATAATCCCATACAGGGTGGCCACTTGACTCTGAGTTATATATTTGTTTTACAGGGAGGGGCACTAACCCTCCACCAACCTACTTGACACGTATGGAGCACGTATGGTTTGGTTATATGGTTACCACCCAGCGTTGTAAATGGTTTCTTGGCTTACAGGAAACCATTTGGCTTGTCACTCAATGTAAAGCCACCTGTAATGGAAAGAAAAGCAATAAGTATTGACAGAAAAGATGGGAGAAATAGGAAGAGAGGAGGGCAGGCACAGAAAAAGAATGATAAAGGCTAAGGAAGAAGTTGGCAGCACTACATCAAGTGAGTGGATGATGGTCGCCACCACCTACCACTTCTGGTTATTTTGTTTAAGCTGTCTTGCCTGAACTTTGGGTAGGCATCTGGCATTAAAAAGAAGGGTAGATATCCGTGGTAAACACTGAATGTATGGTACTGTAATTCATCCATATGTATCAGGGGTGTGCTCAAAGTAGCACAACTTTTGACATAGCTACAACTGGTACCGGTACTGTGAAATGGGAGAAACTATCATATCAGTTTTTTAGGTGGCTAGCAGTAGAGATTTGTAGCATAAAAGGCAACATAAAAATGAATTACTATAAGGCATAGTTACCTTAGTCTTTATACACAGGCCTGTGATAATCATCCATTTGGTAAACAGGGACCATTGAGGAAGGCAAGTTGCAGATAGGCCAGGACAAGGTGCAGTTGGAGTGTGGTGTCACTGGGCTAGTTTGTACTGTACTCTACTTCCTTTCCATTTACTGTACTAGGTAAAAGAATTCAGTGTCTGCAGTGTTGTGTTTCGGTTCTGTGCCTAAAACAGGGTGCCGTATCTCCTAATCACTGTGGTCAAGAATCTCATTCATGTTGGTTAACTACATCACCCAGGCACTTAACATACCCTTAGAGTGAACATTGCCACTCATCAGAGCATCCATGTAAGCTAGACTTACCAGTGCAACTTGCATGTCAGCTGCTTCTGAATCTGTTCACCCCAAGTTTACTTGTAGAATGTGGATTCATAATTAGAGGAAAATTCATTTAAGGGAGAAATTTGGCTGTCCTCTGGAGGTTGCTTTATATGCATGGTCAGTTCAGAAAGTATCTGGCTTTAGGCTCTAAAAGAATATATAGCAAATCTGTTGAGCAAGGACACTAATCTCCCTCAAAGTAGGCCCTTTCTGACTTGACACAGATAGCCCAGCATTCTCTCCAGTACTGCCTGAAACATTATTCAAAGTCAGTTTTCGGTATCTCCTGTGGGTGCTTCGTTGCATTTGTCATGGTCTTTTCTCTCATCTCAAATCGGGAATCCTTCAGCGGAGTTTTGAACATGGGGAATAACCAAAAGTCACATGGAGCCATGTATGTTGAGTAGGGAGCCTGCTGGACCTGTGGGATGTTGTGCATGGTCAAAAATTCCTGAATCAGTTGAGAAGAATGGGCAGGGTCATTGTCATGGTGCAGCTTCCAACTTGCTACTTTCCAAAGGTCTGGTCTCTTCTGCCGAACTGAGTCATGAAGATGATGGATAATGTCGAGGTAGTAATGTTTGTAAACAGTCTGACCTGGTGTGTACTGCATTCGTGATACACAGCACCACGGTAGTTAAAAAAAAAAAAAAAAAAAAAAAAAAAACATGCATTTCACCTTGCTGAGGACCTGTCGTGCTATTTTTGAATGAGGCAACTCTGCACAATTCCGCTGGGACGGCTGTGCTTTGGTTTCTGGGTTGTATCCACACATCTAAGTTTCATCTCCAGTGATAACAGTCTTCAGAAAGTCAGGATCGTGATTTGCACACTCCAACATGACATGACCAATGTTCATCCAAGAGAAGAGATCATGAATGTGACGAAGCACCTGCAGGAGGTACTGAAAACTGACTGAAAAATGTTTCAGGCAATGGAAGGAATGCTTGGTTATGTGTCAAGTCAGAAGGGGCCTACTTGGATGGGGATTAGTGTCCTAGCTCAACAGGTTTGCTATTTATTTTTTAGAGCCTAAAGTCAGATACTTTCTGCACAGATTTCGTACTGTGACAAAAAATGAGGGTAAAATTCACTTGAACATTTGCTCAAAATGAAGATAATTTCTCTCTTTCCTGTGTTGTGAATCATAAACATCTGCACTAAGACTTTGTAACACTGAGGAGTTTGTAATGGTGCTTGAGCTGTTAGGTATAGTACTCGTACCAGTGCCAGTACCATCTCTAAGAGCTATTAATTGCTTGTGTCTGGTATTCAGATTGGGAATGGGAAATGTCATAAGCAGATGGACTGGGTGAAACTGGTAGGTTTTAGGGTAAAACCCTCAATTTAGTGGCACAAAGGGTGTATGTATACCTGAGCACATCCTATATGGTAAGCATCCTTTTCATTACATCACTCAGCAGGGAAGAGAATTTAAAGTTTAAAATAGTTGGCAAAGTATGCACTTCCTTGCCATTAACCACCTCTGGAATGGTCTTGTGCATTCCAACACAGCCATGAAACTGTAGGTGCATAGCATTGTTCACTTATCTGTTGTGTCATCTAGTCCTGCGCCATTGTTTTTTTCCCTGTTTGTTCTTGTTTTTCAGAGCCTTTTCTAGGTGGGTTTCTTAGCTTTTTCTTGAGTTAGGACATGCCTGACATTTCAGTCCCCCCGCCTCCCAGGACAGACTGCTTGCCTTTGTTGATGTAGCCCATGTAATATGCTGCCTTATTTGTTTTTGCTGGGTTGGTATCCCCTTCATTGATTTCTTTTCCATTGTAGTTTGTTATTTGTATTTTCTGATTGTTTTAATTTTTTTTTCTTGTGTTTCCTGCTTCTTACCCTTAGAGTTGTTAGTTTTGCTGCTT
The DNA here is from genome assembly GCF_032717465.1 of Coenobita brevimanus. Classification (NCBI taxonomy): domain Eukaryota; kingdom Metazoa; phylum Arthropoda; class Malacostraca; order Decapoda; family Coenobitidae; genus Coenobita; species Coenobita brevimanus. Next base: position 14,031,525 of record NC_137035.1, on the reverse strand, counting down.
TCACTTGGGTTTGTGTTTTTCCTTTGGCATAATTTTCCGTAGACTGTCTGCTGTGGGACATACCAAGTGAAGGAGGAACTGCTTTCTCACAAATCCCTTTAATTAGGGATACATCACACTAGGTTGTTCCTGGTGACTTGACTCACCCCTTGGCCTGACAGAGGTAGGCAAGAAACTCTGCTTTGAGTTTTTTTCCCTTAGGTGCATCATGTCAGGTGACAACACCATGCCTGGCACGCTATGGGCTTATGGCACAGGTCACCACAAGGTGTCACCATAGCATCCTGTCTGCAGCTGTCTGAAGCTTTCTTTCATTTCTTTTTTAATCCTTGGCTTGATGTAGTGCCGCTCTCCAGTGTCCACCCTTTCCTCTCCTCCATCTTTCTTTCCTCCATCCTCGTCTGTCTTTCTTTCCTTTATTCTTTCCTCGTCCTTCTGCCTACAGGTGACTTTACACTCCCTCTTTTGTCTTTCTTTCTGTCATTATTTTTTCCTTCTGCCTGTGGGTGACTCTACATTCTGTGACAAGCCAGATGGTTTTCCTGTACACCAGGAAACCATGTGCTATGCTGGGTGGTAACTATATAACCAAATTATGGGGCCAGGTGGCTTAGTGGGTAATTACGGTGCTCCAGTTGGATTGAGCCAGTGAAGGTCGATATCCAAGGGGTGGTTGGGGTTTATTGCTCACCTGCTGTCACTCAGGGATGAGTGAGGCTGGTCACTCTCACCTTAAATGTCAGGACCAACTTGCATAGCCCCGGGCTCCTACACTCCTCATGGGGCAACTTAGGATTGGATGATGGATGGATGGATGGAGATGTGCTCAGCATTTTGGTGTCTGGGTTGAATGCAGTGCCAATTATGAGGAATGCAGCATCATGTATGGTGCATCACTGACACCTCACTCTGCTCTCAACTCTTATGATGTGTCTCATCTTTACAAACATGCCAAGTGCTTTCCTTCACTTGTTGAATTCTAGAGCTGTGTTCAGCTTTTTGGCTCCTTTTGGCAGATCGCAGTGTCACTTCTGTAGAGGGTATTGTCACACATGCTACATTATGGTCACCTCACTCTGGCCATGATGTATCTTAGCGTGACAGGAGTTCCCACAAGGATCTTAAGCAGAGGACAGAATGAGGGAGCTTGGGTGGTAACATTTAACAAAATCTCCTCTAGAAAGAGAGAGGTAGGATGTGTAGGCAGGAGGGTAGACTAAAATGGGCCCTAAGATTATAAAAAGGCATTAAATCTGATGATCTAAAAAGTGGAAGATTTTATCATAGTATCCACCAGTTTACTGTACAATCAGTTTTCACTTGTAAAGCTGTGAGACCCGGTTGGTGGAGGAGGTTCACAGCCAAAGGATCAAGAGTTCCTAGAAACCATTGTAATAAAGCAGTATGCATTTCTGCATAATACAGAAGTACCTTAAATTAGCAGAAGATGGTTTAGTAAAATTGAGATGTCACACACCACTTTTTATTAGACCAGCATAATTAGCTCCAGTCATCATAGATACAAAAAGGTGTCCGAGAATAGTACAGTTTAGTGTACATTGTCCATGTGTTCACATGGTTCACAGACTCCCTCCATATGTATGTACAAATTGAGACTTGTCACACAAGTTTCCTCTTCATATTTTCTGGAATTTTATACTGTATTCTTTAATCAGATTAATTGATATTTGACATATTCTTACATGTGTGAGATGGTGTTTTGAGAAGTTATTATTTAGTACTGTATTTACCATATATGATTTTTTTTCCAGGAGCTCCTAGATGTTCAGCATTTGCTAAAGCAAGTAATGTAGCTATAATGCTTGCTGGTGAGCATCTTTATCCAATGGGGTTATAGTGATATTTTTTTTTTTTTTTTTTTTTTTACAGGGAAGATGAGTTTTAGAGGTAATTTTCCATAATTGTAAATATAAAGTTACAGAGAAGATGAGTTTTTATAGTCACTTCTCATATTTGTATGTAAAATAATGCATGTTAACCTCTTATTCACAATGGCTACATGGTTGGCTTTACTAGCTGTGAAGCTGATGGCCCAATAGCACCAGTGTTCAAATCCTGGTGTGAGCAGCTGGTGCCACTCAACACAGGTGTCCATTCACCTATTGTGGGTTGCTAAGATAATAACCTGGGGAAGATAATTGTGGTAACCTGAATAGTACAGTGGCCTTGTATCCCATAATAATAGGTGAATAACAGGTCACAGGCTCAGAGGCACAAGTTACAAAGCTTTAGAACTGCAGCCAAGTTCCTCATTGCAATTACTCCCACTTACTGTAGCTACATAATGTAAGAAGTTGCAAGTCTGCAGAGATATTGATGGTGTAGTACCTCCCAGTGTTGATGTTATCCAGTCACTCAACCTATATGTAGCTAGCTTATTGTTTACAGTATTATGTTTGCATTATGTCAGTGGTCTTACTGCATTGAGTGCATAGTTTCTTGTTAAATCAGCCAAGTTAAGTAGTGTTGGATATGGTTAATGCATTGCTGTACTTGTATTGGTGTCTGCTTGGAAGTTTGGGAACAACAGATACTGTTGGCATCCCTGTATGCCCCTGATGGAGTAATACAGGATTGAATGATGAATTCTTGCAATTGCCAGAAAGTTTATATCCAGGTTAGGGGAGACCTAGAGTATTAAAGTACTGTATTTAGAAACCATTTCCATTAACTATTATTGGGGTTTGGAGTTCTCTAAGCAAAATTAAATCACCTGATGTGAGGTTCATTGTAATAATAAAAAATTGTGGCCTTACTCACTGTTAATTTCAGGAGTAGGATGACATTTTAAAATTATGCTACTGTGGTCAGATTTCTTAAGCTCAGGGGAGACCTTTTGTAACAGAGAACTTAGTTATTCATTAGTTCATCATCTATTCCAGTGTTGCCCCATGAGGAGTGTAGGAGCCTGGGGCTAGGCACGTTGGTCCTGACATTGAAGATGAGAGTGACCACCCTCACTCATCCCTGACTGGCATTACATGAGTAATAAACCCCAACCACCCCTTGGATATTATTTCAGATAAACATTTTCAGTACAGAAATAATGAGTTCTTTCATTTAAAAAATAAAATAATCTTCGTATTGCAAGTATGGTGATTGAGAGATCATACATTCAACATTACAGAAGTATGGCACATAGCCATCAAAGGGGAATCATCTACAAGACACGTTCAGCAGTGCATTCCCTCAGGGACTCTTGCTTATAGCTGACTACTATGTCATATTTAATTTTTTTTTCTGGTCAGGACTATGACCGAGAGATCATTAAACCCTTCACTGTTGTAACGTATCATTTTAGTTTATTCTTACAACCTCCAGGTGATTTTATAGTTTGGAATTATGTCTAGCGGTGATGAAGGGATAAATGAAGACTGTATGTAACATCCCCACCAGATTGAAGTCACCCCTAAGTGGATTCTTTTAAATGGATTTTTGTATTGTGTACTGATGCAGTACCATGAGTCATTCCCTTTCATGTGAAGGTGATCCTTGACATTCAGAATACAGTTCAGTTTCTCAAATCCAAAATTGTTAGGATCAGGAGGCTTTGGATTTTTTCACCCCAGTAAACTGGAACTCTTTTATCTCTACCATCAGTCATATGTATTGAATTGACATCCACCTACTTGGCATTACCTTCAGCATTCACTGTATTCGTGCTAATACAGTGGTGTTGCATCTGACGTTTCTTTACTACTAACCACCTTTAAAGTGCTACACACTAAAAAAAAATCAGTAAATAAATTAGTTTAATACAAGACATTAACAAAATCCAAGATTTTTTTTTTTTTTTTTTGGGGGGGGGAGTCCATTAGTCCCATAAGTCCAGGGAGAGGTGTCGCAGCGACTGAGGACACGCATTGGCCAGGAGAGGTGCAGCGGCCAATCAAACCATTCATTTGCATGTGATGTCATCAAGTCAGTCTTCCTGTGCTGTCTGGCACAGCATAATAGTATGTTGGTATATACTGCAGGAGAGCTCCCATTAATAAATGATGAAAGTTTTGACAAGGACTATCTTTCATAATTGTGTAATCCATTTATGACACCCAAATTCCGTAGAAATAACATTTATGTTACTGTATTAAAGTGCACCAAGTTAGGTTTGTTGATGTTTGCAGTGGCATCCTGCAGAGGACAATTGATTGATTTGGATCCAAAATTCTTTAGACCCAGATCATTCTTCTGTTCTAAAGTTAGGTTAAATTAAGCTAGGTTACATTAAATTATGTTAGTTCATATTAGATTTGGTTTGTAGGGATGAGCAATTAATGACAGATTGACTAAGAAGGTGAATCAGCCTCCATTTCTGACATGGCAGGTGACCACTTGCCGTGTTAAACTGGTACGTTGTCAGGCTGATAGACAGATTGACTATGAAGGTGAATCAGCCTCCATTTCTGACATGGCAGGTGACCACTTGCAATGTTAAACTGATATGTTGTCAGGCTGATGGATTCAAAAGTATCTGTATGGATTTCTGCAACTTTTTAAATTTACCACAGTGATACTTAGTATTGTGACAAAAATGCAAATGCAAATTCTATGCATAAGGACTCTCCTGCAGTTTCACCATATGTTGGACATTTTTTTTTTCCTACCTACCTTAATTTCTCATGCCATTCAATAATCTCATGGTGTTACAATACATATGTTAAACTGCAGTTTTCTATGTTTGCCTATTACTGTTTACAACATTCTGGTGATTTTTTTTTGCCATGAATTAGTCTTGTCTCATCTAAATAATTTTCCCCATAAGGTTTATTATTTGTTCAGTGTGGAGTTAGTCCATTATGGCAATGATGTGTGATCCGATTACCATACTGGATAAAAGGTCACTGTATTTCACTTTCCCACAATAATACAGTAATTTGGATGGTTCATGGGGTAAAACTCGAGTATATATATATATATATATTTATATATATATATATATATATATATATATATATATATATAATATATATATATATATATATATATATATATATATATATATATATATATATATATATATATATATATATATATATATATATATATACATACTGGTATTTATAATATTCGGACATCCCCGATTACCAGACATTTTCGTCCCAGGATCCAATATTCCCAAAATGGGCCAAAAACTGCAAAAAATTCGAAAAAAATCAGACTTTTACCCACCCTTAATTTGAAGTTGGCACGCTCGGTGCGAGCCAGCTGTGTTTTGGTGCGTCGTTCCGCCAACGTCCGCTAGAGCGCCCCTGCATCCTCCCCACTTACTGCCCGTCTCTCGTTGTGTGTGCACGCTCGTTGTCATGGCCGCCCACGTGCTCGCTTTTGTGGTGGTGCCTTACCTGCTGCTCTCGTGCCTCTTCTTCATGTGTGTGATGATGGCCCCGCTGCCTGAGAAGAGGAAGAGAGTGGTTTTGACTCTGGAGAAGAAGAGGGAGATATTGGACAAGGTGGATGCGGGATGATCTTCCTCACGCATCCTTCATGAATTCAACCTGGCCCGATCTACTTTGTTTGATATCAAGAGATCCCGAGACAAACTCATGCAGTACAGGGCTGACTTCTCATTGAAAAGCAAATGCAACATGGAGAGGAAGGTGATGTTTACTCCCAAGTATGCAAAGTCGACTGCTCCACGTTGATTTGGTATCAACAGCAATGTGCTGCTGGTGTGATGGTGTGTGGCATGGAGCTGAAGGCTGCTGCTGAGAAGTTAGCAATGCTTCACGATGCCCTAGACTTCAAGGCATCCGAAGGTTGGCTCTTCGCGTTCAAGTTACGACATGGCCTTACCAACCGTAAGTCTCATGGCGAAGCTTTGGACGCCAACGAGGATGGAGTAGATGAGTTTCAGCACAAGGTGAAGCGCTTGATCAACAGGGAGGGCCTCACTCTCGGTCAAGTCAACAACGCTGACGAAACTGGCTTATTCTATTGCTCTTTGCCTACGAACACTCTAGCCGAGGAGACGGAGAAGCGTGTACCTGGCCGCAAGCTCTACAAGCAACGGATATCTGCTTTGTGTTGTGCCAATGCTAACGGCATGCACTGGCTCAAGCCCGTTATTGTTGGCCGTGCAAAGCAGCCTTGGTGTCTTTGTGGGGTGATGGATGTCCTTCCTATCGTCTGGTACCATTCCTTGAAGGCATGGTTCACTGCCCAGATCTTCAAAGACTGGTTCCACCACCATTTCGTCAAGGAGGCCATCCATTACCAGACAGAGAAACTGGGAATCACATGCGACCAGGTAAAGGCCCACCTTCTCCTCGACATTGCACCTGCTCACCCGTGCGACAAGGACTTGGTGACCGAGAATGGCCGCATTAGGTGCATGTTTCTGCCACCTAATACTACTGCACTCATCCAACCGATGGACCAAGGAGTGATCGTGGCAACGAAGAAGCTGTACTGACAGAAGTTCCTGGACGAGGTGATGGTTGTTCTCGAGGACAAGGACGAGCACAGGGAGGGATGGGACACTCTATGCCAGCGGACTTTGGAAAACCTTCGCCGCTGCAACAGTCTGCCATCTACAACTGGGCCAGTGCATGGAAGGAAATCTCTGTCAAGACTCTAGAAAATGGTTAGTCTCGTCTGCTTCTTGGAACGGATGTGGAGCACGATTTCCTAGGTTTTGACGTGGATGACTTCCATGCACGTCTACGTGCGCATGGGGACGATGTTGATGTGGACGAAGTGCGTGAGTGGTTGGATGACGACGAGGGCAATCCTGGGTATCAGAGATTGTCTGATATCGAGATCACATCTTCAGTTGCAGGTTGAAGATTCTGACGAGGACAGCGACGATGATGCGGACTCCTCTCAGCGTGACGCAACTCCAGCCATCCCCAAGCTGAGTCGTTCTGGACTACCTGGAGCACCCGGACTGCAACAGGGAGATGGGGCCCTTAGGACTTGTGGAGGAAGTGCGTGCTTTCAGGCAGCACATCATTAACCCCTTAACCGCGGGGCGTCACTTTCGTGACGCTCGGGCGCAATGGATCATACCGCGGGGTGTCACTTTTGTGATTCTGTGTTATTTTGAATTATCCCGGGCTTTCAAGTGGTGGCTTGTATCATCTGTCAGTACTGCCAATGTCCAACACTAGTCAGCACTCCAAATCTCATCTGTACTCCCATCCATTGTTGACATTTTAGCAATTTTCCCCCCTTCCTGACTCCCCTCCCTACCTGCCCTCCATTACCCTGTCCTCTCACCTCCCAGGCCGCGCTGTGCTAAGCAAATCTCCCCCGGATTTTTCCACAGATTTCATCCATTGAAATAAGCCCTATGCCCTATACTTATACAAAATAATATATACCAAAAAAAAAATAAGGTAAGTGATAGTGTTATACACCAGGAATTGGCTAATTATCACCTGACAACACCTCACGTGCATTCATTCGCTACATTACCATGGTAATTTCCCCTTTGAATTATGCCTTGTAATCTATGTCTGTAATAAAAATATATATCAGAAAGGAAGGGAGAAGCCTAAGTGACATTTACATTCACCTGGAACTACCTATTTCTTTATGTATTGCCGAGATTTTCTACCAATAATTTATTAGCATGTAAGTTAGCAGCTGTCAGCCTCAGTGTCATTGTCAACCCTTGCCTTCTCAGATAAGCCGCGGCATTTAGTTCCTTCTCCTCCGCTGTGGTCAAAACGTCGCACTCGCACACCGCCATTTCTGCCACTTCTGCGCCCATTGCAGAGGGCCCCGTGACTCTACACCCATAAAAAGTCGTGAGGGAAGCAGGAAAGGACTAAGTGACTCTGCAGTGGCACGTGAACTAGCAGAATTGTCTATGGTGATGATGGATAGTGATTTTGACCCCTCGGGTGAATCGTGTGATGAGCCGGGTGAGGAAATCGTGCCAGAAAGTGCTAGTACGAGTGCTTCAGTGTCGGAAGTTATCCCTAGCTCCAAGGGAAAGGAGCTGTTCGTGCATCAAGGGAAGGAATTTGGGAAGGGAGTGAAAAGGCGGAGTGTTAACCCCAGAACAATGGCCCCGCATGACCCAGCCCGCCATGAGTCCCGAGTTGATTCACCTCCCCGTTCCCCAAGCCCCACTTCACTCATTTCTTCCTCTTCGTCTGCTGCATTATCTCCGGAGTCTTTGTCATCGGAGTCACCACCAGCATCAACAGTGAAGGCAGGCCGTAGAGCAGGGGTTCCCAACCTTTATTTACCCATTACCCCATTTTCCACACCTCCCTTCACTCATTACCCCTCATTGCTTATGTTTCCACAATTGCATTTTAGCTGCTTAACATTTTGATGCCTAGATTTTAGTTTGAATGTAAGACTTAATTAAAGGTTAGGCTAAAACCAAGAGAGTTATTGCAAGGAGTAATTTATTTTTATTATTAACACTGATACCAAATAAACATGACTTTAAACATTCATCTCTGAATTTTAGTATAGGTCTGAAAGTCTGTCATAACTGGTATGATTTTTATTTTTATTTTATTTATTTTTTTGTTACCTCCCCCATTACCCTTCACAAAAGACCAAATTACCCCACTTGGGGTAATTTACCCCAGGTTGGGAACCCCTGCCGTAGAGGAAGAGGTAAATCCCGGACAAGTAAAAGTAAAGTTGGTACTAGAGTAAGGGCTGCTAGTGCTGTACGGCAACTCAGGGTCAGTGTGAGTGACCTTGAACGGGGTAAATCTGCCTCACAGCCACCCACCACCCTCACCTACCCTACACCGCCACGAAAGGGAATCCTGGACGCCTTCGCGTGGACGGAAGGGTCAGATTTTGTGCCAGAACATTTAGTTTTTGATGAGAGCTCCTCAGGAGTACAGCCTGCCTTCACTCTTGACGATAATGCTGAGTGTGTGGACTTCCTTTTGGCCTTCCTAGATGAGAAGTCATGCAGCACATATGTGATGAGACCAACAGGTATGAATCACAACGTGCTGCAAGTGGTACAGGTGCAGCCAAGATGCAACAGTGGTCCATGCTGGGAGTGCAGGAGCTGTATGTGTTCTTTGCCCTCATGCTTCTCATGCCACACTCAAAGAAGCATGAGTTGGAAGAATACTGGTCCATGGACCCCTTACTACCCTCACCCACCTTCAATAAGTACATGGCCAGAGATCGCTTCCAGAACATCATGGGAAACCTGCACTTTGCCGACAACAATGTACCTTCCCAAACCGACCCACTCTGGAAGATCCGGGAGATTCTGAGCAGAATGAAGGATAAGTTTATGTCATTCTTTCACCCCTTTCAGAAGGTTGTCATTGACGAATCCTTGGTTTTGTTCAGAGGATGTCTTTGGTTTGTACAGTACATTCCAAGCAAACGCCATCGCTTTGGAATCAAGTTCTTTGTACTGTGCGACTGTAAGACGGGGTACATCCTTGACTTCATCATTTATTCAGCCAGCACTGTCGATCTGGATAAAACACACCCCCTTGGCTTCTCAGGCTGTGTAGTGAAAGTGCTCCTTGAAAAGTATTTTGGTGGGAATCATGTGCTGTATACAGACAACTAGTATACAGCACCGAAACTTGCCAAATACCTTTCAGAGCACGGCATTGGCTCCTGCGGCACTGTCAAAAGTAATCGTGCCCACTTCCCTAAATTCACAGAGGCAGGAACCTCGCAGTGAGGAGACGTGCACCTACGCAAGTCTGAGAAGATGCTGGCAATACGGTGGCATGACAAGAGGGTCGTGCACATGCTCACCACCGTACATAAGGGGGAAATGACAGACAGTGGGAAGGTCGACTGTAGGACAGGCGAACCTGTGATGAAACCTGATGCTGTGTTAGACTACAATATCAACATGCGGCTGGTGGACAAGTCCGACATGATGATTGGTGAGACCGACTGCCTCAGGAAGAATACTAGGTGGTACAGGAAAGTTTTTCTGCATCTCATAGATATGACGATGCTGAACGCCTTCATCCTGTACAAGATGAAGGTCAAGCCACCCAAGTCCTTCTCCCCGAGGTTGTTCGCCAGGACTTGTGTTCAGCAGCTGCTGGAAAGATATGGTAGGGTGACAGCAGCAACTCCAAGGCGCCATCCAGTAACACTTCCCGACCGACTTGAGCAGAGGGCGTATATGGATCGGCACAGACTGGTGCTAATACCTGCCACAGGTAAAAGGAAGGCTGCGATCCGCAGGTGTCAGGTGTGTGCACATACCACCCGACGCACACCTGAGCACAAACGCACCTCTTGGCAGTGCGCTGAGTGCCAGGTTCCCCTCTGTGTTACCTGCTTCTTTGATTACCACAGCCAGAAGCAGTTCTAAAAGTGCAAGTGGGAAAGGAGAGTAATGTGTAAATAATGTGTAAATAGCAAGTGAAAGCAATGGATGTTCAGTACATATGATTGAACAGTGTATTATAGTTTTATCTTACTGAAAGTGACAGTGACTAACATAGTGTAAGTGAAATAGAAGGGTAAATATTGAAAATACAATAGAAGATGTAAATAGTAATGTAAGTAATTAGTAATATAAGAATATGAGTACAAATACTTTATGTTATAACAGTGAAAGTGAATCCGTGGCTCTCTACGTATTTTACTGAATGAAAAATTGAATGACTTCAGTGACAATAAACTAATACGACTGCAGGAAAGTTATGGAGAAAAACTCCAGATATATATAAGTGTGATATAGTAATAGAAATATAAAGTGTGAGGGGTTTTATGAATAATAAATGACAGAGTACCAAGAGTGAACTAGCGCAAGTGCGAAGGTCATACGCGCTCGTAATTTTCATTGCTTTCACAATGTTTTTTTTTTTTGAAGTATGGATCCCAAACTACTTGAAAATCATAGAGTAGTGTTTATAGTGTTAATATCTGGCTGTGGTAATCATATTACGGGTTGTCGGGAAGTGTAAATTGGAGACTTCGTTACCCAACTTCAGAGGTCTCCACAAGTCCTACGGTAACCGACGAAGGCTCAACAAACATTCCAGGAGAAAGCTGAAGGTATGTGCCATAAGCATATTTAATTTTAATATTCTGGGACTAATAACTGATTTTTGGCAAATATTTTTTGAGAGTCTGTCGGAGCCCGAATAACCCCGCGGGAAACACAAAACATTGGTAAACATGCCCACGGTGTAGGGGTTAATCATCAAAATCGTCGTTCCTTGCGTCAATCAACCATTGACAGCTTTTTCAAGCCTGTGACCCCCGCTGTGCCCAGCACTGGCTCCACTCCATTGCCTCCCCAAGACAGGCCCTCATGCTCCGTGTCACAGCCCAGCACATCAGGCACGTTGGAGTCACCACACTTGACGTGAGTTTGCGCCTCTCTTCAGAGTCGTTTGCAGTGGGTACACCATCACCACGACCCAGCGACGCACCCCTAGGTCACCCGCAAGAGCTACTCTCAGACTGTGACTGATTAAACGCCTAGAACTTCTCCAGTAGACCACATGGGAATTTACAGTGTTGTGCAGTGAAAAAAAAAAACAGTGCATATTGTTAAGGAATTAGAATTCTGAGTGAAAAGACAAAGATTTAATTGACTTTCAATGTAATGTAAAATAACTAGAGTGTGTTATATTTGGAAAATGGTTTTATGAGTGGAAAGACTTTTAAGTGCTTATTTCATTAAGGTACAATGGAGCACAAGTAAGACAAGAGTGCGTAGTGTTAAGAGAATGGAATTCTGAGTGCTAATGACTAAGTCCAGTGCAAGACTTCATGAACAGTGTACTGCAAGTGCTTCAGGAACTCCTCCTTACTGTCCGAGTCTGAGAGGAGGCGGGTTATTCATCAAGATGGCCAGGGACTTGCTGTAAGTACCCAGAATGTTTCATATTGTACCGTATTTTCCATACTGTACTTACCTCTAATACCTCATTTCACTCTTTTATGTCTCTTATTGGTGTGAATAGGGTCTTAGGTGTTATGCATGTGCAGTAGGGAGGTGTTTTTCTGAGTTAGGCTAGGTTAGGGTCCATAACTACCAGTCCAGGAGCCAGGGACTTGTTGTAAGTACCCAGATTATTTAATATTGTACAAACTCACCTCTAAAACCTCATTTTATGGGTCTTTTGCATTTATTTCAGTCGTTTAGGTCCCTAATTGGTGTGATTTGGGTCTTAAATAGGTACAATGCATGTCCAGAGGGAGTTGTATAGGTGTTTTTCTGAGTTAGGGTCCATAAGTACAAGTCCAGGAGGCTGGGGCCCAATATCCGGACAGGACCACTTTCCGGACGTGCCTTTGGCTCTATCACAGTACATAGGATACTGGGGGGGATTACTGTATATATATACTGTATATATATATGGAGACAGAGAAAAAAAAGTCAGTCAGTTTTATGGTTCATACAAGTTCAACTTCCTCTAACACTATGAATAAACATTGCTTAACCCAATCATTTTGTCCATTAAATATTGGATGAGATAATTTTTTTTTTTTTTAAACCAGTTTTAAGTTTTTTTAGCTTTACGCGCTAATGTACCTTGAAGTACAGTACACTTCTACTAAACTACACCATTCTTTCCAGGGCACACAAGAAAACCTGAAGTGCTGTGGAGAGAGGAATTGGACAGCTGAAGTGTCGATTCCATGTTCTCAACAGTGAAATATGAGTCAGACCTCCATCAGAAATATGCAAGATCATTGTGGTTTGTGCTATGCTGCATAACATCTGCAAAGATGGATATATCAATATACCTGGACAGCTACCAGGACAGCTCCCTGCAGAAGACAATGGTGGTGAAGATCAGCAGGATGTCGAAGAACCACCAAATCATGTGCCTGCTGCTGTACGGTACCATGCCGTGAGGGTTTTCGCTACATGGATCAGTTTGTCAGACTTCACTTCAAGTCTAGTCAATCAGGGTAAATAAAAACAATTTAACTCTGCTTCACTGATCCTGTATCAGAGCAAATGGGCAGACTGGATACCACATGGCAATGGGTACATAACAAGCTAAAACATGACATATGAATAAAAGTTCTGCAACCAGTCAGAGTTGAGATTTCAAAGAATATGTAGATTTTTTTTTTTTTTTTTTTTTACCCCAGTGAATGGGGAAAATGATAACTGCTCTCGGGGTAAAAAAATATATGTATAAAAATTCTGAAACTAATGGAAATACAGCTTGCAAAAACTCATGAATTTTCCTTGTTTATGTGTACAGCACATTTATACATAACCTATAATTATATATAAAAAAAAATACTGCATACATTCTGAATACAGGTACATGATTTCAGTTATCAACCAAGGCTTAACCTCCACCAACGAAGTTGAAGGTTATGTATTCACCTGTATTTGTGCGTTTCTTTTTTGTTTGTCCACACAATGTCTTCAAAAGTTCTCATATGAATTTCAATAAAATTTTGTGGAAGAGTGGGCCATGGGCCAAAAAAGATATGATTAAATTTTGGGGCAGATCCAGATCCAGATCAGGATCCTGCAATTGCACTGACAGAGGTATGTGCTCTCTGAGTGCCTTCTTCTCCTTTATATATACTGGTATCTTACTTGTTTGGACTGAACCATGCAAACTTCACATTCTTCTAGTGTTTTGCCTTTTAGAAGGAAATCCAAACTAAACTACATTTTTGAAACATTCATGAACTTTTGCTTCTTCAGAAAAATAACTGTATTGCTTTCCATGAAGTTTATCTTCATTGTGAAGCTTTGTTGGACCTCACACTGCTGTTTTGTTGTATTTTTTTGCTTTGTTGTTTATTAGTTGCAATAAAAAACAGAGGTTTTTCATTGCCCCTTGGGGGGAGGGGGGGTCTGTACCTGGGTTAAAAAAAAAAAAAAAAAAAAAAAAAAAAAAAAAACTGGAGTTACAAAAGCAGGCAAGTCCTGTCTTTTGGTCTGGCTCTTAAGGGCAGCTGTCATTGATCTCCTGACAGCAGAATAAATGCAGTGCATTCAAAGCACCTGAAATGGCATTACTTAAAGAAAAAATGCCAAAAAAGTTAAATAAGCAGAAAAAAAAAAAAAATTTCATTTGATCATAATCATTGTTGGGCAAATCTGCATACACATAATATGGAGTATAGGTAGGCCTATCAGCACATCAAAAACTAGAAAAATTAGACAACAGTTAAAGACTGGCAGGGCTGTGTTACTTTTTATCCCAACTTGTCCAGTGTTTTTATTTACCCCGATTGATGTGTTGCATACAAATCAAATCCATCCCAGATTTTTTTTTTTTTTTTTTTTTTTTATACTGACAACATTATTCATTTGTATTTTGTATGGAACACTTGCCATGTCATTTCATAATACCTATTATAAATTGTAACTACTCCCACTTATATAATGTTACAATTTGTGAATCCAAGATTTTACAGCTTTGGTTGTATTGGTACTTTAGTGTCATACTATTTCTCTTTGTCTTGTGATATGAAGTACAAAAATGTTACTCTTGTTCCATGAATGATGAGAGGCTGCTACAGTGTACTAGTACATAAAAATAAGATTGAACTATATCCCTTTCTGTGTACTTTCCCCCAAATCCATTAGCTAATCTCCATGATGGGAACCAGTTGTTGTAGGGTACAGTATTTCTTCTTAAGATCTGAAAGGTCATAAAAATATTTTTATTCTTTATTTCTTTTAAGGAGAAGCAATATTTACTATGCTGGGTGGTAACTATATAACTAAATTTTGGCACCTGGTGGTTTAGTAGGTAATTATTGCACTCCAATCGGATTGAGCCGGTGAAGGTTTATATCCAAGGGATGGTTGGGGTTTATTTGCACCTGTAATGCCACTAAGGGATGAGTGAGGCTGGTCACCCTCATCTTAAATGTCGGGACCAACTGCCTAGCCCTGGGCTCATGGGGCAATGTAGGATTGGATGATGGATGGATGGCAATTAATAACTGTAATAATCGAGTTTAGCTTGACTGGCCTCCTGTTTCTTCTTAGAGGCTTGTATCTGTTGTTCTAGTAGGGTTAATTCAAGCTTTCGCTTCTTCTTAAGTGTCGGGCCTCGGCTTCATCGACCGGCAGTACAGTCTGGCAGGTCTCTGCGGTGGCCTCAGACGCTGGCAGACTTGCATCGGTTGGTGGAGCAGTTTCCACAGCACCTGCCAGCTTGCTAAGATGGTGCTGCCCCAGCCTGTTGTCGCTGACAAGATAAAAAATAATGAGCCACTATTTTCACGTAATTTTTTCTTTCTATTCTATTGCCAGACGCCTCAATCCCATTTGGGGTGGCCACAAACAAATCGCCTCCACGTCAACCTGTCCCCCGCCATTTCACTGCCCTGCTCCCAACTCACACCCCCCTCTCTCATATACCTCTCCACCCCATCCCTCCATCTCATCCTCAGCCTCCCCCTCCCTCTTCCCCCCTCCACCTCACTCACATACACTCTCTTCATCAGTCTCTCACCCTCCATCCTCTCCACATGGCCAAACCACCTCAGTGTGTTCCTCATAACGCTTCCTATCACATCCACATCCACACCATAACGCTCCTTTATATCCTCATTCGTCAGCCTGTCTCTCCATGTGACTCCACAGGCTCATCTTAAATAACTCATTTCCACTGCTCTCACTCTTCACTTGTGTCCTTCCAACAACGTCCAAGCTTCACTTCCATACGTTAGAGTTGGTATCACAATACTGTCATGTAGTAACTTTTTCACTTCCATGCTCACTTCCCTGTTTCTTATCACTGCTTTCAAAGTACCAGCAACCTTTCTTCCCTGCTGTACCCTTTCAAGCACTTCACCCTCCAAACCTCCATCCTTACTCATCACACTACCCAAGTAATTAAACGTACTCACATTTTCCAATTCCTCACCATCCAACCTCGCTGTACATTCACTGACTTCGCCTCTCTCAAAGACCATCACTTTACTCTTCCCTACATTCACCTTTAGATTCCGTTTCTTACACACTCTCACAAACTCATCCACCAAACCTTGCACTCCCCTTCGTCTTCACTCAAAAACAGTATCATCTGCAAACAACGGTACAGGGAGTTTCCAAACACTATCCTCTCTCACCAGGGCCACTCCAACATCCACTACCCTACCTTGTACCTCTTTTATTACCCCATCCATGTACAGATTGAACAACCATGGAGACATGACACATCCCTGTTTCAACCCAACCTTCAAAGAGAAAAATTCACATAGTTCACAATCCACACGCACTGCAGCCGTAGCACCATCATACATACACTTCACAGCATTCAACAACTTCCCATCTACTCCATATATTCTTAATACTTTCCACAATCCTTGTTTATCCACCCTGTCATATGCTTTCTCCAAATCCATGAAAGTCGCATACAACTTCTTTCCCTTCTCTAGAAACTTTTCCACTAAAGATCTAAGAATGAATATCTGATCTACACAACCTCTTCCCTTCCTAAAGCCTCCCTGTTCTTCTCCAACTAACTCTTCTGTTCTTTCTCTAACTCTGTCAATACGTATCCTACCATACACTTTTCCTATTATACTAAGAAGACAAATGCCCCTTTGATTACCACACACTTCTTTTTCCCCTTTTCCTTTGTACAAGGGAATAATTATACCTGACTTCCAATCCTCCGGGACTCTACCTTCCTCCCAGGCCAATCTGCACATCTTCCACATCCATTCTACTACTATCTCTCTCCCATGCTTCACACACTCCATCAATACCTGGGGCTTTCCCCAATTTAACTTTCTTCATTGCTTCCACAACTATCCTACTGATTTCTTCCTGTCTTCTCACCTCCCTCCTTCTCCCAGCCATTCCCCAGCCACTTATACTCGCATTACTTCCATCCTCTATGTTCAACAATTCCTTAAAGTGTTCTCTCCATTTGCTCACTTTTTCTCCCTTCTCCACTAGTAATCTACCATTTTTATCTTTCACTCCCCTGCTAACCTCATGTCCACCCTGTCTTATTCTCTTCACCTGTTTCCAGAACATTTTCTTACAGTCCCTCCACTTTACACTCAAATTCCTTCCAAATTCCTCATCCACTCTCTTCTTACTCTCTCTTACTAATCTTTTCACCTCTTTCTTTCTTTCCACATATAACTCTCTCTTCCGCCTCTCAACTTCTTCCACGCCCCTATTTTTCATCCATTCATTGTATGCTTTCTTCTTTTGTGCCACAGCCTGTCTCACCTCTTCAGTCCACCACGCTGTTCCTTGCACCCCCCTCTGTCTTGTCTTCCTCCCACACACCACATCACATGCTGCACGTATTTCTTCTGTTAATATCCTGCACACACCTTCCACGTCCCCCATCTGCTCCAATTCGTATTTGCCCAATCGTTCCTCCACTTCTCTCTTATACTCTGCCTTTTTCTCATCCTCTTGTAACCTTTCCACTCTCCTTGCAACTACTCCTTCCTCTCGTCTTTCCCTTCTTCTATTCCTCCATCTTACTTGGATCCTAATTCTGGCCACCACCAAGTAGTGGTCAGAAAGTCCACCCCCCCAACCTCTATAAGCTCTTGCATCCATTACACATCTTCGCATCCTTTCATCCACACACACATAATCAATCATTGCCTTCCTTTCATTCAGTTCATCACCCACCCTTCTCATCACTCGCCATGTATACCTGTGGATCATTTTATGCCTGAAGAGGGTATTGGCTATCACCACCCCCCTCCCAGCAAAAATGTCCACTAATGCACTGCCATTCTCGTCTATCTCAGCAGGCACACCCCACTCACCAACTATTCCATCCACCTTCACATTCCCTACTTTACCATTCATATCATTGATCAAAAACACTCTCTCATTCCTTCCAAACTTTTCCATGCACACTTCCACATTTGTCCAGAACTCTTCTCTCACTCTGCTAGCACGATCTTGCGTTGGCACATACACAGACAATCGCCCACATTTGTAGTCCAACTTTCAATCTTACCCACACAATCCTTGACCCAACTGATCCATACTCTCTTATGCTCTTCTTCTGCCTTTTACTCACAACTATACATACTCCTTCCTTTGCCCTCTCATTCTCACCTACTCCTGCACATATACCCCATCCATATTCCCATTCTCTCACACTTTCTCCTCTCCATTTTGTTTCAGTTATTCCACATACATCCACTTTCGCACCCTCAAGCACCTGGACAATCTTTCTCTCTTTCACCTCATCATTCACTCCTCTTACATTCCATGTAGCCATTACCAAGTCCTCTCTCCGGTCATGGGTCGTCATCGTTAGGTCAGTCCTTGTCCGAGGCTTCTTGTTTGTTTTTTTAGTTAGTTGTTTTCCGGGGAAGGGTACTAACCCTCTGCCAACCCTTTTAGTCGCCTTTTACGACAAGCAGGGATACTGAGGGAGTATTCTTGAAAAAAAACCCTACCCCCAGGGGGGGTACAACTTTTGGTATATTTCCACCTACTTCCTGCATTTTCGTATGAGTTACTATGTTAATCTAACGGTATTAAAATGGACATAAAAAAGATGTAGAATGAATAGATATTTCATGAAGCACACACTAGAAGGAAACATTAAATGATGGTGCTCAAATATCTCTGTCTATCTATCTAGTGCCAGATGCCATAATCCCATACAGGGTGGCCATTTGACTCTGAGTTATTTGTTTTACAAATATGAGTAATGAATTATGGAAGAGGATATGAATGATCAAGGGTTATAATACAGGAATCTAAAACATATAACTAAACAGGCGTTAACTGAATGGTATGAGTGGGAAATAAAATACTGTGGACATAAAAAAATATATATATATTGCCAGACGCCTTAATCCCGTAAGAGGTGGCCACAAACAAATCGCCTCCATGTCGCCCTGTCCCCCTGCCCTGTTCCCAGCTTACACCCCCCCTCTCTCATATACCTCTCCATTCCATCCCTCCATCTCATCCTTGGCCTCACCCTCCCGACCTCACTCACACACACTCTCCTCACCAGTCTCCCACTCTACATCCTCTCCACATAGCCAAACCACCTCATTGTGTTTCTCCTAACACTTCCTATCACATCCACATCCACACCACAACACTCCTTCACATCCTCACTTGTCAGTCTGTCTCTCCATGTGACTCCACAGGCTCCTCTCCAATAACTCATTTCCACTGCTCTCACTCTTGACTTCTGTCCCTCCAACTCCAAGTTTCACTTCCATACATTAGAGTTGGTATCACAATACCAAGTCCTTTGTCTGGCAGGGTCACTGGAGCATGGACCTCGTTAATATCCAACTGGTCCCAAGTCCCCTTCACGGTCTACCTATCTATCTATTGCCAGACGCCTCAATCCCGTTTGGGGTGGCCACAAACAAATCGCCTCCAAGTCGCCCTGTCCCCAGACATTTCACTGCCCTGCTCCCAACTCACACCCTCCTCTCTCATATACCGGTACCTCTCCACCCCATCCCTCCATCTCATCCTCGGCCTCCCCCTCCCTCTTCCCCCCTCCACCTCACTCACATACACTCTCTTCGTCAGTCTTTCACCCTCCATCCTCTCCACATGGCCAAACCACCTCAGTGTGTTCTTCATAACGCTTCCTATCACATCCACATCCACACCACAATGCTTCTTTATATCCTCATTTGTCAGCCTGTCTCTCCATGTGACTCCACAGGCTCCTCTTAAATAACTCATTTCCACTGCTCTCACTCTTGACTTGTGTCCTTCCAACAATATCCAAGCTTCACTTCCGTACATTAGAGTTGGTATCACAATACTGTCATGTAGTAACTTTTTCACTTCCATGCTCACTTCCCTGTTTCTTATCACTGTTTTCAAAGAACCAGCAACCTTTCTTCCCTGCTGTATCCTTTCAAGCACTTCACCCTCCAAACCTCCATCCTTACTCATCACACTACCCAAGTACTTAAACGTACTCACATTTTCCAATTCCTCACCATCCAACCTCGCCATACATTCACTGACTTCACCTCTCTCAAAGACCATCACTTTGCTCTTCTCTACATTCACCTTTAGATTCCATTTCTTACACGCTCTCCCAAACTCATCCACCAAGCCTTGCAGCTCCCCTTCGTCATCACTCAACAACACAGTATCATCTGCAAACAACAGTACAGGGAGTTTCCAAACACTATCCTCTCTCACCAGGGCCACTCCAACATCCACTACCCTACCTTGGTAGGTTGACATTGTTAAAACCAAGTATTTTTGCGATGATCTCATCGAGGTCACTGAGGGGAGGCAGGGCAGGACCACAACCTGCAATAGGGGGCAAATTGCCAATGATTAATTTGTCCATTACTTGTAGCTGAAGAATTATTTGGGAGGACAGCTAGTATTCAATAAACCAGAAAATAATCTGAAAATAATAAGTTACACTTAACCTTCGGCTATCACTCCCAATTGGTCCCGCTATGGCTGCGCTATAGCCGAAACCGTGATAGCCGAACTGAAGAACTTATGGTAATAATTCTAACTGGTGCCATGACCTCAATATTTACCCCTAAGATACCTTTTTTGTACCACATATTTATATATAATAGTCTAAAAATTAGCATGTTTTAACAAGTGGGTTGGTGGAGGGTTAGTGCCCCTCCCTGTAAAACAAATAACTCCGAGTCAAATGGCCACCCCTTATGGGATTATGGCATCTGGCAATAGATAGATAGATCATGATTCTTATAAATACCCCTCACAGTTGATTCATTGATGTTATGTTTCTTCCCCACACTTCGCTTGGTCTCACCATTCTCTATAAGTTTCACATTTCCAGCTTATCTGCATAACTTAGGTTCTTCCTCTTCTTTATTTCCCTGCCAGGTGCCGCAGCATTATGTTGGGTGATGGTAGGGGGATGAGGAGGGGGTATGTTGGCCATGGTCATATCATAAAAAAGGTTATTGTTCTTGCTATCACTGTTCACGGTCTGAGGGCGCGCACTTGAATGGTTTGGCAGGCAAGAGACTCGGTCAGGCGGCCAATCAGCACTTGGCTGGTGCTGACGTCACACGACCAATCATGGAGTGAAGCTTTTGTTGGCTGGGCGAAGCACTGGAGCCTGGCCTTTTTTAAATTTTCGAACATTTGCGGTGCGCGATAGCAGGCATTTAGTGCATGATAAAGGTATTTGGGTAGTTTTTTATATAGGCATGATAGCAAGATATGCTATAGCGGAACCCATGATAGCCGAGGGTTGAGTGTACATGGTTGGCCCTACTTGTACTTTGAGCTAGGTCAACTGGTATTACACTATCTCAACTGCACGAGCAGCCGGAGAGAGAGGTCGTCCCAGGCATCGCTCCTAACCTTGAGTAGTTTCAGGAATTTTGTCGGTCCTGTCTCCTAGGGTCTTTCTTTAAATTTAAAATAATGGAAGTTGGTAGACTACCAAAAATGTAAAGATTTGTTGGCAATAGTATACATGAATGTTTGTGGCTTATTCGGTAACAGCTGTTTAGGTACTTTACCGGTACGTTAAAGATGGCCGAAAATGTAAACAATGAGGGAATGGAATTTCAAGGATTTGATGCTAATACTAATGTCATGGACCTGGTGAAAACATTAATTATGAGGATTAGTGAACTCGAAAAAAAAGTAGAGAATCTAGTGATAAAGGATGTGTCAGGAAATACGGAAACCACCATACAGAGTCTAATCCAGTCCAACGAAACAGCCAATGAAGAGATTAAGAATTTGAAGAGGGAGAATGTTGAACTGAGGAGGAAACTTGAAGAGAGTACTAATAAAACGGAGAAGGTGAGTAATGTACTAGAAGAACACAAGGCAAAGTGGGCACACGTAGAAGAAGAACAGAAAGAAGTGGTCAGCTTAAGAGAGATCATCCAGGAAGAAAGGGAAATGAACAAGAAAGAAATGGAAGAAAATGTAGTGAAAATACTGAAGAAAAAAGAGAAAATAGTGAGAGAAACTGTAGAAAGGAACAGATGTGTGGTAGTATTTGGAAACAGGGAAGAGGAAGAAAAGGTTAGGTTCGCAAGACTCGAGAAAGACACGAACATGGTGAGAGGAATATTAGGCAAGATTGACCCCGAAGGAGACAAGTGGGTAAAAGAAATTGAGGAAGTAAGGAGGATAGGGCCTTATAAGAAAGGGGAAACAAGACCAATGAGAGTCAAGTTTACATCAGAAAGTGTAATAAATGAGATACTTAAAGTGACCTGGAAATTAAGCAAAGAGGCGGGGATGGAAAATATTATAATAAGAAAAGATCTGAATGAAGAAGAAAGAGAAGTTTTAAAATCATTAAAGGAAGAAGTAAAGGAAAAAAATGATAAGAGGACAGAGGAAGAACGTAATACTTTTTTTGGAGAGTATTGGATATGAAAGTAAGGAAATGGTATTTAAGGAAATAGAAGTGAAGGAAACTAGGGGGGATGGTTGTGAAAGATCAGAAGTTGAAGAAGTGGTACGGACAGAGAGTAGGAGAGAAGAGGGTATTAATAATGTCAAAAATAATTTGAAGGTGATATATACTAATGTTGATGGTTTCATGTCGACAAGGATCGAAATTAATGATTTCTTGAGAGAACATGAACCTGATGTCATGTGCCTTGTAGAGACCAAATTAAGAGAAGATATTGATGTTCATTTGGGAGATGGTAAATACAAACTGTGGAGAAAAGACAGGAAAGAAAAAAAGGGAGGAGGAGTGATGATAGCAGTGAAGAACAACATAAATGTAGATACTGTGGAAATGGGAGAAGGCAGGGCTGAAGTGATATATATGAAATTAGAAACTGGAGAGAATGTTAAGAGAGATATGGCGGTAGTGTATGTTCCCCCAAAGACGAGAGCATGGAAGGATGACGAATACCATGAGATGTTCTCTGATATGGCTAACTACTTGCAAAAAATAATTGAGAAAAGCAATAATATAATTTTGGTGGGTGACTTTAATTGTAAAGAGGTGAACTGGGAGGAATGGTACTCGGGAGGCGGCGAGGATTCGTGGGGTACTATGTTATTAAATATAATAATGAATAATGTGATGACGCAGTGGGTCAAAGAAGAGACACGGTTTCGAGGTGAGGACACACCAGCAAGGTTAGATTTACTGTTCACCAAAGAACCCGATGTAATAGAATCATTGGAATATCTCTGTCCTTTGGGAAAAAGTGACCACGTGGTCATTGAGTTCCAGATGTTAATAGGAAACGTCGAGCCAAGAGACGAGCTTCATAGACAGAGAAGATACAACTTTGGCAAAGCAAATTTTACAGGATTGAGAAACTTTTTTGAAAATGCGGATTGGAGAAAATTCAGAGAAACAAGAGAGATACAGAGGAAGTGGGATATCTTTCTAGACCTCTATAATTTGGGAGTGGAAAAATTTGTACCAAGAGTAAGAGGGAAAGAAAACAGGAAAAAGGAGTGGTTTAATAGAAGGTGTATGATAGCCAAAAAAGAGAGAGATAAGGCGTGGAACAATTGGAGAAAGAGAGGTAACGACAGAACAAAGGAAGAATATAAAAGAACAAGAAACGAATACACAAGAATACGTAGGGAAGAAGAAAGGAATTTTGAGAAAGGTATAATTGACAAATGCAAGGATGAACCCAAACTGTTTTATAGATTTGTTAATGGCAAACTGAAACAAAAGGAAGGAATCACCAAGCTGAAAGTAGATGGAGAGGTCTTTAAGGATGCGGCAATGCAAGCAGAAATAATGAACAAACGTTTCCAGTCAGTTTTCACTAAAGAAAAGGAGCTTGTGGAAGGGGAGGGAGTGATTAGAAATGTTCCGGTGATGAAAGATATAAAAGTGGAGGTGCAGGAAGTGTATAAATTACTGGAAACTCAAGATGTAAGGAAAGCCCTAGGACCTGATGGAATTTCTAATTGGGTACTGAAGGAATGCAGAGAACAACTGGCGGATAAAATTCACAGCTTAATTGTATGCTCACTGGAAGAGGGGAAAGTGCCAAAAGAATGGAAGAGGGCAAATGTGGTACCAATTTACAAAGGAGGAAACAGGGAAGAACCCCTGAATTATAGACCAGTGTCTCTAACCAGCATGGTCGCAAAATTGTGTGAGAGAATCCTGAAAGATAGATGGATAAAATATCTGGAAGAGATGAATATTTTGGCTGAATGTCAGTTTGGATTCAGAAGTGGAAGGTCATGTGTTTCAAACTTGTTGAGCTTTTACTCAAGAGCGATTGATGTGGTACAGGAGAGAGATGGTTGGGTGGATTGTGTGTACTTAGACTTAGAGAAGGCCTTTGACAAGGTACCTCATAAGAGACTAATGTGGAAACTAGAATATATAGGAGGACTAAAGGGGAAACTTCTGGAATGGATGAGAGACTTTTTGAGAGACAGACAAATGAGGACAGTAATAAAGGAAAAGATGTCTGGATGGAGGGAAGTAACAAGTGGAGTCCCTCAAGGCTCAGTGTTGGCGCCAGTAATGTTCCTGATTTACGTAAATGATATGGTAGATGGAGTGAACAGTTATGCGAGTCTGTTTGCTGATGATGTAAAGATCTTGAGGAAGATAGAGGTTGAGGAGGATTGTAAAATACTGCAGGAGGATTTGGATAGGATACACAATTGGAGCCGGACGTGGGAAATGAAATTTAATGTAAAGAAATGTAAAATATTGGAAATGGGTAAAAGTACCAGGAGACCATCACTGCATTATTTTTTGGGTAATGAATTAATCACAAAAAGGAGAGAAGAGAAAGATTTGGGAGTGCTGGTCCAAGATAGTTTGTCACCAGAAAAGCACATTAACAAGATAGTTAGAGAGACTTATAAGCTCTTGACTAACATAAGAGTAGCATTTCATTATATGGATGAGGAAATGATGAAAAAATTGATAGTGGCCATGATCCGCCCCAGGTTAGAATATGCAGTGGTAGTGTGGTCCCCACACAAAAAGAAAGATATAAACAAGATTGAGAGAATACAAAGAACAGCAACCAAGATGGTCCCCAGTCTGACAGACCTGTCATACAGAGAGAGGCTGGAAAAACTGGATTTGCCTTCGTTAGAGGAAAGGAGAAAGGGGAGACATGATTGTGGTGTTCAGGACCATGGTGGGAGTAGATAAAATTGACAAAGAAGATCTGTTTGTATGGGATAAGAGAGCAACAAGAGGACATGGAATGAAATTGAAAAAGTCAAGCTGCTTGAAGGATATCAAGAAATATAGCTTTCCTTACAGAAGTATAGACTTATGGAATAGCCTGGACAAAGAGATCGTCCAGTCTAAAAACTTAAACGAGTTTAAAGTTAAATTCGACTTATTGAGAAACAGCGACGGAAACCCACGAGCATAGTACATTCCGTGTATATCACAATTAGGTATATTCTTAAATATTTGGAACGACTTAGACAAAGAGGTGGTGCATGAGAAAAACATTCATGTGTGTAAAGGTAGACTTGATAAATGTGGATATGGAGACAGGACAACACGAGCATTGCTCAATTCCTATATACTACAAATAGGTAAATACAAATAGGTAAATACACCTTTTTTCCTACGAAACTTCCATCAGAACTTAGTAATACCTCAAGTACAAGGAGTTCTGTTTATTTTGTCTAACTGCAATTTGTTATTTATTTTTTTGAAGCATTTCCTTGTATTAGTTAAATTTTATTGAACTATGGTACCGTAACAAGCCATATCAACAAGAATGTTGGTAAAGGTATGCTTTCTTGGAAGGAGTAGAAGGACCTTACCAATGAAATTCATATTCCTCCAGCTTGTTTTGTTTTGTTTTTCTGATCAGGGCTATATATAACCTTTTTCTGTTGCTTCTACTGCTTAAACCTTTACCTTACCAAGAATGTTTTTACATGGTCTAACTGTAACAATTCAATGGATGAATAAAGCCACAACAATACTCAGCTAGTATGATTAAATCTGTGAAACTAATAGGGATGCTTTCACTGTATGCAGTACTTTAAGAACTGGACAAGAATTATAAAAAAAAAAAAAAGGAAAAAGAAACTTATGGACTCGGTACGGTCAAGCAATAAGCTCTTCGCAAACGATGCCAAGCTCTACAGAAGAATCAGAAACCCAGCAGATGGAGAGATTCTTCAGGAGGACATCACCAGACTACAGGAGTGGAGCAGAAAATGGCTTCTAAATTTCAGTGAGGAGAAGTGCAAGGTCATGCATCTTGGGAGAGGAAATCCAGAGTACCAGTACCATATGGGTGACGCTCCACTAACCACCACAGAGGAGAAGGACCTAGGTGTATACGTTACCCCCAACCTGAAGCCAACAGTACAAGTTGCCAAGGCAGCAGCCAATGCAAACTCCATGGTGGGACTCTTAAGAAAAACTTACACATTCCTGGATGCAGAGATATTTCTCCCGTTGTACAAATCTTTGATCAGGCCCCGGATGGAATACAGTGTCCAAGCATGGTCACCACACGCCCGTCGAGACATTAACAAGCTCGAACAAGTACAACGGAGAGCCACTAAACTAGTCCCGGAGCTATCCGAACTGTCCTACGGGGAAAGGCTGGCCCGTCTTGGCCTCACCACACTGGAGGAAAGGAGGATACGTGGTGACATGATTCAGACATACAAGGTACTCCACGGTATTGATGCAGTTAAAGGTGGAAATTTTCTTCAACTTGCATTAAGAGACAACCAACCAAACACCAGAGGACACAGCCTGAAGCTAGTCAAACTCAGGCACAGAACCACACGGAGAACAAAATTTTTTAATGCAAGAGTAGTGAACCATTGGAATAGTCTCCCGGATGAAGTAGTCACGAGCCAGAGTGTGAATGCTTTTAAAAATTCGTATGACAAGTATGTTGAGACTGTAAAACAGAGAAGAGGCGCGTTTTATGAGCACTGACTCCTATGCCTCTTACCTATCACTAAATGTAAGCAATCACTAAAGGTAAGCAATGGAGGCTAATCCTTACCTGTTGCAACCAGTCCTTCACTGTACATTGCAATTCGGGCTCTTGCCTCAGCCTGCACAGTCTGCCACCATTTCCGGCACTCCTTTATGCTTCTGTCTGTGCCTGGGTATACGGAATTAAGATTGTCACATATGCTTTTCCAAGCGTCCTGCCAGGCACGATGTGTGTACTCCCCGCTGAAACGAACCTCCCTTTTAGGTTTTTTACATTATCCAAGAGTAGTCGTGCTAACAGCAGTATGCTGTCCGGTGTGCAATTTTGTTTTCGGTAATGTTTCTCCTTTTCTTGCCATCTCTGCTGGGTTGTATTGGCTTCCATTGTATCTTTTGCTCTACTCCCCGAATCGCACACAAGAGTGACCACTTCTTCTTCTTCTTAGGTTGAGGGTAGTTAAGCAGTGTAGCTTAGACACCCTCCACAGGTGGAGGTGGTACTATCACGATCCAAAGTTTCATTACCCCCCTGAGTGGAGGAAGGTCGAAGCCAAGGTTGAAGAAATGACGGGCCACCGAACACAGGCCAGTTCATGATGGAGGGGTTCACCAACCTGAAGCTTAGGATAATAAGAATCACCCGGATGAAACACACGAGCCTATTTATGAATCACGGTATCATGAACCATTATTAGTCTTGTATACTGGCAGTGTCCGATCCTCTGATCTTGCTACAACCTTGGCTTCGACCTTCTTCCACTCAGGGGTGTAAAGAAACTTTGGATCGTGATAGTACACCAAGAAGTGGGGCCTTGCAGGGATGACCATGAACTAGTGATCGGTTGAGATCTGGAAAAAGCAGTGGAGACTCATGTCACTAACAGGGATTAAAGGCGTCGAATTTGACCCGTGATGCGGAGGAACTGTTTCATGCTGCGTAGCACCTTGGTCTTGAGGTCCTCTGGTAGCCCGACACCAGCTAGCAGAATGGGGAGCGTGAAGTCATACACACCACAGGCGATCAAGGTTGAACGGAAAAAGGTTCTAGAAGAATATCGGGCACCGAAAGACGAAGTGGAGGATGGTCTCTTCTGTGTCACCACACCATGGGCACGAAAGAGTAGGGGAGAGGCCTATCCTGTGCAGGTGTGCATTGAGTGCAGTGTGACCAAGCCGTAGTCGAACCAATGCGGTGTCCAGGTCGCGGCTGGGGGAGCGAACCCAAGGTTGTGGGGCAGAGGAGGAACGGTATGCCGAGAGTGTGGTGTTGCGGAGTAGGTCAGGGATAGCAGAATTCCATAAGTTGAAGAGGGTGCTAAAGGTGTGTGATGAGAGGGAGGAAAAGTCAAGAGGATAGGATTGAATATCTGTTATGTCATGTGCCAGTGTGGCTGCAGCATCAACTACGGTGTTTCCATGGATGCCTGTGTGGGACGGGACCCACTGAAAATGTAAATATAACCTTGTTCATGGAGAAAGAGAAGAACAGAGTGACAGTTGAAGACTAGTTTGCGATGAGAGGATGGACGCCTGGAGCACAAAAGGGCTAGGGAAGACTGGGAATCGGAAAAAATGACAACTACCTGGGGTGGAAATGTCTCTCTGATAAACTCCAAGGCGCCCCAGGATGGCATAAAGCTCGGCAGCAAGGATAGGATGAAGCCCGTCTAGTTTCCAAGTTTTACACAGAGAAAGGCAAGGGATAAAGATTGCTGCCGTCGTGGAGGGTGGTAAGGGGACATGAGAGCCATCTGTAAAAATCTGAATAAAGTTAGCGTATCGGAGGGACACTAGTTCACCAAAGAGGGGTAGGGCATTGGGACAGTCAGTGGACTTAGTAAACGGAACATGGAGGTGTAAGTGAAAAAAGGAGGGAAGTGGGAACCAAGGGGGAACTGGAGAGACAGGAGACATGGGGAAAGGATGAGGCAGAGGCAAGGACAATCGGCAAAAGGATTGCAAAGCACGGATGAGGAATGGAACACGGGAACGTAGAGGCCAGGATGGATCATCATGGGTGATACTAGGAAGGGCATATAGTATAGCCAAGGGATGGGAAGGGGAAGAGGAGAGACTTCTATATAGGAATGAGCAGTCTTGGAACACTCGCCATCACTCCAGGGGCAACACATTTGCCTCTGCATGAACTGCAACGGCCGGCGAAGAACAGAGTGCTCCAAGTGCTGTCCGGAGGGCAGAGTTTTGAATTGTGTCAAGCTTACATAAAAGGGAGGGGGATGCGGATCCATATATGGTACAGCCATAGTCCAGTTTGCTCCTAATATATGTTCGGTAAAACTTCAACAGGATTTCCCAGGAGGCGCCCCATCGGAAGCCAGTTAAGCATTTCATGAGGGAAAGGCGCTTCATAAAGGAGACCTGTAAATAATCAATGTGTGCCTTCCAAGTCAAAACTGGGCCATCAAGTCGGAGCCCCAGGATAGTATGGTGACGCCTGAGAGGGACCGGGGTGTCATGAATATGAATAGTTGGCAGAGAGGGTAGTGCACGTCTAAGGGTGAAAAACATTAGAACACTCTTGTCTACATTAACGCTGAATCCCCAATTCGCAAACCAGGTTAGTAGGGTCTTAATCCCCGACTGGAGACAGTCCTGCGCCTCTAGCAGAGTGGATGCTGAGCTGAAGAGGGTTAAGTCATCTGCATATACTAGGAGGGAGGTGCCTGGAGGACGGGGAAGTGTGGACAACATGTTAAAGAGGAAGGGACTCAAGACCGACCCCTGAGGTACCCCTCTACGAACCGGGAACGAAGAAGATGTTATCTCCCCAAGGGAAACCGAGAAGGTTCTACCTGAGAGGAAACTACGGAACCAAGTCAGAGGCTTCCCCACTATCCCCACTCTCGATAAATTATAGAGGATCCCCTCATGGGAAGCAGAATCGAAGGCCCCCGCCAGGTCGATAAAAAGAACCAACATAACTTGTTTACTTCTATATGTAACATGGAAGAAATGCTCAAGTTGATGTAGGACATCCAGAGTGCCACGTCTTGGCCGGAAGCCACATTGCTCCTCCAGGAGAAGACCCTGTTTCTCTGCCCACCAATGTAACCTATTACTTACCACCCTTTCCATGAGTTTTCCAAGGCAGGAGAGAAGTGCTATTGGCCTGTAGCTACTAAGCAGGGTGGGGTCTTTCCCTGGCTTTGGAAAGGGGAGAATGGAGGCATGTTTCCATGCCGTGGGAAAGACCCCCATCTGCCAGCTGTCGTTTAGCAGCTTTAGGAGGAGATCATATCCCACAGAGGGAAGGTGGGTCAGGAATTCATACGGTATAGTATCCGGTCCAGCAGCTTTGCGTGGGGGCAGTGCACGGATTGCGACTGTCAACTCATGGGAAGTGATAGGGGACGACAACTCCGTGGGGGAGGGCTCTGCTTCAGCTACCTCAACCACATGCATGACCCGGGGCAAGTCAGGGAGGGGAGCAGGGATACTAATAGACATGCTGTAATGTCGTGCAAGTGCGTCAGCTTTCCCTGTGGTAGTAAGTAGATCTACACCATCTAGAGTTAGTGGATATGAGAAGGAGGTCAGCTTACCCTTCATGGCCCGCAAAAAACGCCAGGTGCGAGTGGAGGAGGTGGAAAATGATAGCGAGGCTACAAAAGTTGCCCAAGCTTTTCGTTTTGCGGCTGTGACGGTACGAATGCATTCTGCATTTAGCTGACAATACTGAATCCTGTTGCCCTCAGATAGGCAGGTCTGCCATGCGCGCCAAGCCCGGCGCTTCGCTAACACCACCCGGTGACACTCCTCTGTCCACCAAGGGACACCGCACCGTGGCGTCTGACGGGAAGTGACTAGCAAAAATGTATTCTTGCCTGCCGCTATCAACCAGTCTGAGGAAGCACCCGCAGCAATATTTAAGGGAGAATGAAGCACTGGCGGAGAGTCCGTCAAGTTTGCAGAAAACTTCGTCCAACCACCATCCCACAGACGCCAACGAGGGCTCGTGGGAACCGAGGTGGAAACTGACATGTCAGGGAAGTGGATTATCAGTGGGAGATGATCGCTACCCATAAAGGGTCCCACGGTAAACTCCGCCCCATGAAAGTAAACATCCCCTATGCACAGGTCTAAAACTGAACCCACTCCTGTGTGTGGATCGTAACGGGTCTTGAGGCCCGTCGGGGAGAGAAGAGTGTATCTGTCCGACTGTAGCAGGTAAGAAAACAGGGATGAACCGGAGGCATTGATAGAGCTACGAGGGAGGTCAGGTTCCCACAGGGAGTGACGGGCATTGAAGTCACCAAAGACCAGTGCTGGCGAAGGGAGCTGATCAAGGTAATGAGTTAATTCGGCGACTGTAAGAGTGCGGCAGGGGTTGTATAACAGTAGCAAGGAAACTTGACGTCCCTGCAGCTCTACCTGTGCACCCAAGGTCTCCAGAACTCCATTGTGACAAGTGGTGAGGGGAAAGGACCTACAGTGAATGCCTTCCCTAACCAATAAAGCCAAACCTCCCCCTTGTTGAGCCATCCTATCCTGTCTTACTACAGTGTATCCCCCAAGATTAAAGTGAAGATGTGAATGTAACCACGTTTCACTCACCCCAATAACCGAAGGGAGTAGTTCATTCATAAACATCTTAAATTCGTGGGTTTTTCTCAATATTGAATGGGCGTTCCACACCACCATGGTAAAAGACCGAGAAGTGGAGTTTAAGAAGATGGTGCGAGAGAGAATAACCTGGGCATGAGTTGCTCACAGATGTCCTTGGGTGAGGTTTCCTGAAGATAAGAGGAGATGGCATCGATGATGATCTGGAGAAGGGCAGCAAGGTCCATAGCGGGGAGAGGTCGCAGCTTGCTACCGAGGGGAGGGGGCAGTGAAGTAGGTCGCTGGGGTCTGGCTGTCGGGGTGCAGGTTGCGTGGGCACGATGAGGGGCCCGTTCCTGTTGTTGACCGGGGGAGGGGAGTGGAGCTGGCAAGATCTCATCCATCGGGGTCCTGTCTACTGGGAAACATGAGTGATGACGATGACATTCAGGCACACAAGAGCGCGTTAACTTCAGAGGCGAGTGGACAACCGCTGAATATGATAATCTCTGGGCGGGCGTATCAGCCTGTGTGGCTCGTGAGGGTTCTGAATCCCAGGTACCTAATTCTGTTGTTATATTCCTGTTGTCCTGTTCTTCCAAAACGCCAAACAGATTCTTAATAGGTATTCCCACCGAAGGACGAGTCAATCCCGATCCTGTGGATGAGGAACTACAGTGGTCAGGGGCACGCGAGGGGGCCCCGAAGCAGTTTTGGGGGGCATTTTCCAAACGAGCCAGCAGATGTAACTTTCCGCCGGAAACAAGGTGATCCCGTCGGTAGGTGGCTGGAAGGGCACGCAGGGTCTTATTGATGTCTGCCATGGGTGTTGAAGAGGTCCTGCCTTCACGGTCGACATTCAAGGCCATGCGATAGACCGGACACACATGCGAGACCGGCCTATGGGCACCACCACACAAGTAGCAGTGTGGGTCTAAGGCGTAAGTGGTACCATCATTCGATCGAAATTTGTGGTTGCCACTACACATAGAACAACGATAGCCAGATTTACATGTGGCAGACCCATGACCAAAAGCATGACACCGAAAGCAGCGATAGACAGGAAAAGTATAAGGACTTACCCGGAAAGACACCCCACCATAAACCACACGCGATGGTAAGGGACCTGCGAATCGAAGCCGCAGTGTTGTGGAGTCCTTTGGTCCACCTGGTGCAGGAAATCTGGCGGGGAGCCGAACCACCTCCACCAGACGACACGACTCCAGGGGTCGATCATGGTTGCGCTGCAGGATGTTGACGTCTGTGGCGAGATCAACTACTGAACATTCGCGGGAAATATTTTTTTTTTTTTTTTTTTTTTTTTTTTTAAGGAAGGTGGGGAAAGAAGAGAGAATAGGGGAAGGGATAGTAAGAAAGAGGAAGGAAGAGGGAGTAGACAGTTGGTGGGCTGGCCACCATGCTTTGTTTTGTTTATAGTATTTGTTAGGTAACTGCTTTTATTTTGTTTATTGATTTAGTTAGGTAAGTGCTTTGTTTTGTATATTGTGTTAGTTTGGTAATTATATGTATTGGTTATGGCTGTGTATGTTTGTGTGTGTGTGCGTGTGTGTACGTATGTGCGTGTGGATGTGAGCGTGTGTCGGTGTGCTTTCATATGTTTTGTATGTTTGAACTGAGCTAGCTAGCTAGCTTTTTGAGGGTTTGGTTGGGTTGTTTGGGTTTATGTCGTAATTGGGTTATGTCGTAAATAGGTGGGGTTTTTGTATTCGTTAGTGCGTCACTTATCTTTTTGGTTGAGTTTAGTAAATTGGTATAGGGTCATGGTTGTTTATTATGGTTTTTAAACTACTAGCGAACCATTTGTGGAAGGAGCGATTCTCCTCATTGATGTTGTAAGTTAATGCGTTGTATGTTTCGGGGTTTATTTCCTCAATTTTACTCCAGATTTTTTTAGCTTGGTTATGTAATCTTATGTTTAACGGTTTGGTTTTGGTTATGGCGTGTATTTGTTCCGTGTTAAGTGTGTAAGGGTACTGCTGATTAGTTGCAAATCTGAGGGTTTTGTTTTGTAAGACTTGTAGTTTTTTAAGTTGGGTATAGCTGAAGGTGTGTGTGGGAATGGGTGGATATTCTAGTATGGGGAGGATCAGTGCTTTGACAAGGTGGGATTTGACTTTTATAGGCATGTCCTTGAATCTGAGTAAGCGGGATAATGCTCCAGTAGCTTTTTGTTTTCTATCCTGTACACTGGGAAGATAGCCTCTAGAGTTAAGTTTAAAACCAAGAATTTTACCCTCTTCTTTGAAGTCTGTTATTTCTTCATTAATTAATAAAGGTTCTTTTTTGGTGTTGGCAAGTTG
Source organism: Coenobita brevimanus (assembly GCF_032717465.1). Lineage (NCBI taxonomy): Eukaryota > Metazoa > Arthropoda > Malacostraca > Decapoda > Coenobitidae > Coenobita > Coenobita brevimanus. Next base: position 13,997,870 of record NC_137035.1, on the reverse strand, counting down.
GATGACGGAAAATTTATTTATGTTAGTTTGTATTCTCCATTTAGATTCATATTCATTAATTTTCTCGACTTCGCTCTGAGTTCTTGAATTCATGATCCTTCTAGAAGGTCCAGGATAGTTAATAATTTGGGAAATATCGTCAGCGTAACTTATATTGATGCCATGGGTAGCTTGTGGGGAGTCACTGGTGAATATAGAGTAAAGAGTTGGTGAGAGTACGCTCCCTTGAGGAACCCCGCTTTCCAGAGCAAAGCTAGCCCCTGTGTAATTATTTATTTTAATTTTAGCCTTTCTGTCGTCAAGAAAATCACAGAATTTTTTCAGTTATAGTTGGGAGGTTGAGATTAAGCACTTTATATTTAAGTCCTAAATGCCACACCTTGTCAAAGGCTTTTGTTACGTCTCTAAGGATGATGTGGCATTGTCCTTTGTTAGATTTACTTATTGCTATATGTTCTGATGCTATTGCAATTGCTTGAGTGGTGCCCCTTTGTAGTCGAAAACCGTATTGATTCTTATTGTATAGATTCTCAGATTCAAGGTGTAATCTGAGCCTTTTATTAATAATTCTCTCTAGTACCTTTCCAGGGACTTTTAAGAGAGAGATGGGTCTGTAATTCTCTGCGAGATGTGGGTTCTTGTTCTTTTTTGGGATTAGTTTTATAATGGCTTCTTTAAATTTGTCGGGGAAATATCCTGCAGAGATGGTTGCATTAAATATGTTTTTTAAATTTTCAATGGCTATATTGGGGAGATTGGATAGTATAGTTTTATTATATCCACTTTCTCCCGGGCAAGTCTTTTTTAAGTTCTTAATAATAGAGGTAATTTCATCTGTCGCAATAGGAGTGGTAAATATTGTGTCTGAGTCTAATCTATCGGGGTTAGCTGAATGGTACGGTGTTAATCTATCTGCGTTGATGGTAAGGAATTCTTTTACTAAATTGTCGTGTCTGTTGTTGTTCTGTTCTTCTTCGATCTCTTGAAAGATGGACTCCCAGTGTCGCCTATGTGTTCTTTCTTTTTCAGAGGCTGAGTGTTGTCTGTTTCCCAGATGATCTAATATGTAATGAGGGTCAGGGGTTGAAGTTCCTGAGAGGATTTTTATTTTACGCCAAAATGTGGAGGGATCATTATAAAGATTGGCGGTGTTTGCAATAGTGTTTGCCCAATGTGTGTTGTGTTCTGTTAGGAAGGATGTGTGTAGTTGAGTTTGAAGTAGTTTGTATCGTCTATAGTGATCTCGTGTCCAACCATGTGTTTGGGAATGAGTTCTTAATGCATTGTATTGATTGATGAGTATCTGTGTCTCTGCTGTGTTTAGGAGTAGTGATTGTTCTATGTGTGGTTATAGGGATGTTGTTGTTAATTGCAATATTTATGTTGGAGTACCATCTTTCAAGAGATTGATCGATTTCCTCTAGTGTACCATCATCGGGGATATGAAAGTTAGTAAATGTTGTGATTAAATCTTGTTTAAAGTTATTCCAATTGGCCATGGCAAAGTTAGGTCGAGGAGGAATGGGGACGGTTATTGGGGCGATGGAGATAGTGGCAATTATGGGGGTGTGATCACTAGTAGTGAGAGGGCCTGGAGAGAAATGGGTGTTGTGGTAAGCTGTTAGGTTGCAAAGGGCTATGTCTGGGGTGGAGATAGAGTTGTGTGAGAGGAATGTAGGAAAGTTGGGACCAATATGTCTTACTGTGGTGTCTTGGATGAGTCTAGCAAGTTGTCTTCCTACGACATTTGAGTTTCTGTTGCCCAGGAGGCGATGTTTAGCATTAAGATCATCAATGAGGTAAACAGGGATGGTTCTTCTGAATAAGTTAATAAAATCGGGGGTTGGGAGGTAAGGGCGGCTAGGGGGGAGGTATACTGTAGCAATAATGATTTTACCAATGTGTGTTTGTAACTCTACGGCAATCAGATCTGAGATAAAATTGTCTATGATTTTGTATTGTAAATTGTGTTTCAGTGCAATGGCTGTGCCGTCCATAGGGCGGTTGAAAAAGTTTTTACTATGTGTTTTATACCCAGGGATACGGAGTGAATTTGGTGAGGTAGTGCCGTGGCTATTTATAAGAATGATGTCTAGATCTAAATTACGGTAGGTAGGGGAGCGCAGTGATAGTTCGGCCAGGAGGATGGTTCGGCCACTGGCCTTCCTGAATAATGTAGGGGACCTAGATCACTGAGATTTCACATGAAGTTGCGTGATCTTGCCGACAGATTGCACATGTGTTTTTGTTTTGGTTGGCCGGGAAACAGAAACGTCAGGTTAGATTTTATGATTTTTCATGACCCCTATGTCTTTTTCGGTGATCCAACGTAAGCAGTAGCTCCATTAATACTTCAGGGTTGTTATCCATATATAATGCAAATATCATTTATTGTCTATAGGTGACGTGAGAGTAGATAACACTCGCACAGCTTATGCACTCTGGGTTTCGGGGCGCCATGTGTACATCTTTATACATGGGGGATGATTCGGCCACTTGAAGTGAGGGATGGTTCGGCAGGGTTGCCAGGTGGCCGAACCATCTCTCATAATTATCTAATGATTTATTTTCTTTATTTAACGATTTTTTTCTATCAATCTATCTATCTATATACCTAGGCTGCTTCCCCCAAGGAAAGGGAGGTAGCTGAGACAGGACGACACACTCCCCATTTACTCATTCATTCAAACACATTCATTCGCATCTTAGCCCCAAAGGGGAGAACGGACTGATCCTCACCGCACCACACCACACAAGGGTCAACTGCGCAATGCAATCAGTGATATATGCAGCAGGGCCCGACAGCAGAGCTGGTTTACCCCTGCCACATCATAACAGACTCATCCCCTTACCTTTTTTCTATAAAATTACATATTCTCTCTCTCTCTCTCTCTCTCTCTCTCTCTCTCTCTCTCTCTCTCTCTCTCAGAAATTGATGAAGCTTCTGTTTCAAGAAACGCTATAATTGGAGTATTACCTGAACCAGTTTCACAAAGCACTAAGCGAAGGCTAAGGTATTACAACTCTGGATTTTTGTTTCACTGGATTTAAAATGCGTTAAGAGTAAACAGCATGTAAGAGAAGTAGCTTTCATTTGACTCGGATATTTTCTTTCACAAAATTAGTTATATTTTATCTGAGATAGGCAAGAGTAGAGCCATTTAATTTCATTATAAGGAGATTGTTTGTTCCTTGTTTCATTAAAAGGAGATTGTTTAGGTAAAAATAAATCCAATAAATCATGTCAGCACAGATGAAAATTTGATTCTTAATTTTCCTACTGTATTTAATTCTTTAATTGAGCCCCAGAGGCAAGTGGCCAAATCATCCCACATGGTGGCCGAACCATCCAACGCCAGTGGCCGAATCATCCACACCAAGAGGGATGGTTCGGTCATTTTGGAGACTTTAAGAATTTGGATTACTGCCAAGAAATGACGTAAGTTTAAGAACTGACAATAGCACACAAAAGAGCCAAAAGATGTGGCTTCCTCTTGGAATAAGCAGATTTTAAGAATTTATTAAACTTTATTTGTTATGATTTTTTTTCGAAAAAGTGGCCGAATCATCACCGCCCTCCCCTATTGCTAAGACCTATACTTCGACCATGCCAATTAGGGACGTTATGTTGAACTATTTTCATTGTCTATGTCTTTGGGGTCTGGACGGAGAGGGTTGGGAAGCCTTTGTGTGTTGATCCCCTAGCCGAAGGAGAAGTCTTTCTTCTTCAGTGTTAGCTGGCCGAATAAGATGTTGGAAGTTTTCTAGTTTTTCACAGGTGATTCTTAGTTGGTTGAGTGATAAATCTGGATTCAGTATATTGTGATTTTGAATGAATAAGGCTTTGTTTTCTTTAATAGCTTTGGCTAGTTCTCTTAGTTTATATTCTTTGTTTGGCTTCCAAATTGAGGGGAGGACTACGACCTCTACCTTGTCATTTTCGGTATCGTCTTCATCAGAGGAGCTTAGGTGTTCGTCTGATTCACTGTCCGTCTGATATTTTGAGAAGTCATTACTTGCATGTGGGATGGGTTCATCTTCGAGTGTGTCAGGCGCCGATGTTTCTTCGTTTTTCTTTTTAGAGACAGGGATGGTTTGTGTGTTAGGGGATGACTCAGCAGGTTTTTTATTTGTACTGACTGGGGGAGAAAGAAGATTTTTAGTTGTAGATGGCAGAATGGCTTGAATAATTTTTCCAGTGGGGGGATTAGGGGGGAGTTTGAGAATTGGTAGTCCATTAAGTGTGCAGCTTTCTTCCAGAATTTTATTAAAACTGCCTGGGTTTGCAAGCTCGTGCATGTGAGCGTTCATAATAAGGACCATGTAGTCTGAGAACTTGTCGTTGGGAGATCCATTTTGTATAGCAGCTGCTGGGGGGTTAGGGTTTGGTTTTGTTACTTGTGCAAAGCTTAGGCCTGGTCGTACTGTGGCAGGGGGGGGTGTATTTATTGCTTTCTTTACTATTTCTTTTCTTTTAGGGCATTTCATAGCCATAGTGCGGTGGTCTCCTTCGCAGTTAACACACTTTTTGAAGTTGGAGTTGCATTTTTTCCAAGTGTGATCAAGACTGGAGCATTCAGAGCAGATTTTAAAATCTTTGGGTTTAGGGCAATCGTTGATGTTATGTGTGCCCATTTCATAGCATTTCATACACATTGTAATGTGTATATACTTCTCAGCCTGGATCTGATTTCTGCTGATGCACAGATGGAACAGTTTCAGACCTTCTAGTGCTTTTTCTGCCATCTTGATGTCATCAAATTCTATTTTCATAGTGATTCTGTTGCCGAATTTGGATATTTTGGTGATTTTGGCCCAAGAGTTTTCTTTGATGATTTCATTTTCAATCTCCTCTTCACTGTGGGAGTAGATGATGTCATCTACTTTGTTGCATATAATGCTCCTTTTAGCTTTTAGGTCAGGAGGGAGGACTGGGGTGAAGCCATTATCCTGTAGAGATGTTTTTAGAGGATGAGACAGGAGCTTGTTGGTGTCTTCTTCTGTGGCTGTAGTTGCTATTATAAATTCTTTAGAGTCATGGAGACCTGTTATTTTGATGTTGTGAGGAGCAACTATTTCAAGCAATTTTTGTTTGACTTGGTTTTCTTGGGGATTGCTGTGCTTAATTTTAAGTTTACCCATTTTTCAACATGGGGAGAAAAAAATCCTGATAGGCCACTAACAGGCCGCCTAGTTGGTCCAGCCTACCTGTGATCTGGGGCTTGTAACCTAACCTCCCCCCCCTCTAAAGGGAGTGACCACTTGCAAGGTCAAAGGAGTACCCCTGATCCCTAACCTTATTAAAGAAAATACCCACTCCAGTGCTTCCTATAACCACCCCAGAACGGGGTCCCCTCGTGCCACTGGCCTCGGGGTTCGACTTCGTACCACACCAGAGCCTCTACTGGGCGAGCCTAACAGGACCAAAGAAAAATCTAAGAAATAAAGGTAGTCTTCCGTAGTGAAAGATTCAGCCAAGGTGAGCGGGCTGACAGACAGACTAGCAGAATGATGGGAGAGTCGTGATCGGTAGGTGCTGGGAAAAGCAGCAGTAAAAGTCTTAGCTTCCGCTATCCACGTTTCACTATGAGCGAAGAGTCTATGCAGAGCGGGAGCGAGCGGGAGAGATGTTGTCGCTGCAGCTGCCGGGAAGAGAATGACATGACATGACATGACATGGGGAAATAGGGCCTATAGTGCCAAAGGTATAAGTACCTGTACCCACCTCCCATTCCCGTAGCCTTAGACATTTCACCTTCCAGGGGCCAAGTTCACCTAGCTGTTCCATGGGGGGATTTATTTTACACAAGTCCGTCTCCCGGATCTGCACCTCCAATGTCATGCCATTTCCTTTGATGATTGTTTTATCGGCACGGCGCCACTTAGCAAAGGGTGCTGTGACCAAGTACTCAGTGATCTTGGGGAGAGCAGTAAATACCCTAGACCCAGAAGCCTCCTGGATATGAAAAACTGCAAAAACATCGCCTTGGGGCTCACCTGATGATGTAGGAGGGTGGTAGGCAGAGCCCCTAGTAGATTTTACCTGAGTAGATTCCCCACCATCCCCGGAAGAAGAGTCACGGGTCCTCTTGACACCGGCGGAGGACTCGTCCATGCGACACTCCTCCCGGATCCACAGGTGGATCACACATCCCTCTGGCGTTCTGTAGAAAACTGTATATGAGCTAGGTTTACCACAGAAAGCTAACTATTTCGGCAAAGCAGAACACCACAACAAACGTCTGCACGCTATGGCGGTCCTGACGGAAGTCCAAGAGTGACCACGTTTGCCGTGTTTATGACCCAGGCTATCGCTCGCACTCAAACACTGCAGGCAAATATATACTTCCTGTTATTGAAATTATTTCCTTATGTTTTTAACAAAAAATTAATTTATATATTACATGATACTTTCATACATTTTACGGCCTATTTTCTTTGCTGTTAATCGGATTTTAATAACAGTTTCACAGAAATCAGTTGCTACATTTACCACACCTTTAGCTTAGCGACACTGAGACGCAAGTTTATGACGAAGACTCTGTACTTATGACTCGTTTTTAGGAATTCGTTCTAAGACAAATTTTATGATTGTTTTTATAAGTACGGGCCTCACTCTCATTTAGCATTACACTCCTAACATGCTGCATACAAAGACCCCTTAGCACGCAGGAAGAGCCCTCTCAATGTCAGGAGAGGCAACAGCTCCTTGAACTTCTTCCAACCACTTCTCATCCCAGCCCCACCTCCGGCACATAACATGTGCCCCAAATAACAAGACTCTTCCACACACTCAAGAGACACACCAGCAAGTTTAATCCTTTCACGCCTGACAATCACCTGCTCTCACCGACACGCCGCACATAAAATCAGCATTATCTCACAGCCTATCTCTAATACCACTACATTATCTTATGCACCCACTAATCACTGACACTGCTCAAGATGGAATTACTTCCCACGCCTTTGTAGCAAATTGCACATTGCCACTCTCCTTCTTCTTTGACAGTACCGCCACCAACACTAGCTATCACTTGTTTTATCTGCATTTACTCATAAGCCCTTGTGCCCCATACCATCTCTCCACTTCCTAAATCTTTCCTCTGCCTCTCTTTCATTCTCTGCATTCAACACCGTCATCAGCATACAACATCTCCCACGGAAGTCCATTTCTGAAGTCACGTGAGAGGGCTTCAAGTACCATGATAAACAAGGGACTCTAAATTGACCCCTGATGCACACCAATATTCACGGAAAACTCCCCACTCAAATTTCCATTTATTCTTACCTGGGTGCGAGCACCCACATACATCGTCATAACCACCCAAGCTTTCTCATTGCCCACTTCACCACTTCTCTAGGGACTCTGTCAAAGGCCTTCTCCGAATCAACAAAAAGTACAGTTCCCTTATCTTTCCTATATATTTCTCCTGAAGCTGTCGAATAATGAATATGGCATCAATGGTTCCCCTGCCTGGAATAAACCCAAATTGTATCTCATCAATATTCTCTCTTTCTTTAATCATACCTTCTAGAACTCTCTCCATTACCTTCATTATCTGATCTAAAAGCCTTATACATCTGTAATTTCCTGTTTCCAGGGCATCACTCTTCCCCTTGTACACATTTACAGTTACACTCTTCAGCCAACCATCTGGGACAACACACTCATATACAGTCATATTTATCAGATCAGTGACTAACCTCACTCCTATATACCCTGAGGCCTTCAGCATATCAGCAGTCAACCCAGACACACCTGCTGCCTTCCCCACCTGCATCCTGCCTGTTGCCTCACTCACAGTAGCAGCGTCAAAGGCTAAGGGCCAAACACTGGATCTACTGGCTCCAAACCTTCTCTGTCCCAGTCAAACTCCCCATTCAACAACCGGATATAATGCTGTCTCCATGCATCTTTAATATCCCCACTGTTCACCACTACCCCTCCTTCATCATACTTCACACACTCTGTGTTCTTTTATTTATTTGTTTTTATTTATTTATTTATTTTTTGTGTACCGGTCACCACGCTTCCTGCCCGCAATGTCACTGCCTTCACCTGTTTCTCGTTTCATCATCATTCCTACGTCTTTTTCCCCTGTTAGGGTGGGGTGAGGGATCCACAAAGCAAGAAAAGAAAAAGGATATGGTAGAGGGAGAACTAATTAACAGCATCTTTAGTGAAATGGGCGACACACCCATTCATTTGCCATTCAAGCTTCTGGAATATGTATTCTACCTCACAGCCATGATGATCGGCACCTCTTTTATACAGAAGTAATTCGCAGCACCTATCAGGCAAGGTCAATCCAACAACTCACTTTCGTCATTTCAAGTACCACGACTCCACACTGTGCTTGCTTACATAGGCCTACTAATTTACCATATCGATCCACCATCTTGGCCTACCACGCCTTCTTCCGCCATCAAACTCGCTCACAGATAGCTGTTTCATCACCCTACTTACAGCTTTTCTCAACCTGCCGTACCACCTGAACACTCTTCAGTTCTACTGTCAAGACACTTCGTAACTCCATGTCTTTCTCTAATTACATCTTGTACACACTAACTTATGTGCTTCACATATGGTCCTCAATAACTCCATTTCCATTGTTCTTACTCATGACTTCTCATTCTCGTGCCTCACTAAAATCTCACACCCATACCTTAATGGGGGCACTAAAACACCTTTATGCAATCCTCTTATCTTCATGCAGCCTTCACACTCAGACCTCTCTTTAGTATCAGTGCCCTCAAAGCACAGGCCACTTTCTTCCTTGTGCCACTCTACTTTCCACTTTCTTTTAGCATTTACCTCATTTCTATTATTGCACCAAGGAAAAAATTAACTCTCTTGCCAATTCAGGTCTCTCTCCATTCACCGTCGCATCACACTGAGAATTAGCTTCCTATACAGACATCACGTCTCTCTTATCAACATTTATTATCAAAGCATGACCCTTTGTGGTAGGTATGGGGGCGCCCATCATCCACCCACATAGTGTAGCGGTACTCTATTTCAGGGTAGCTCTATAGTGAGTGGCAAGCCAAATGATTTCCTGTAAACCAGGAAATTATTTAATACGCGGGGTGGTAACCTTTTAACCAACCAACACCTGTTCCCTATGTGTCAACAAGCGGGTTGGCGGGGGGTTAGTGCTTCTCCCAGGAAAACAGCTAACTAAAAATACACACAAGAAGCCTCGGACCAGGACTGACAAACAGGTGACGACCAAAGACCGAACAAAGGACACGATACGGATTGCAACATGGAATGTAAAGGGTGCGAATGTTGAGGTGGGAGAGAGAGAGAGAGAGAGAGAGAGAGAGAGAGAGAGAGAGAGAGAGAGAGAGAGACTGCCTTGGTGCTTGAGGGTGCAAAAGTGGACATATATGGATTAACTGAAATTAAATGGAGAGATGAGAGAGGGGGAGTATGAATGGGGTATAATGTGCGGGAAAGGTGAGAATGACAGGGCAAAAGAGGAAGCATGTATTTTTATGCGTAAGAGATGGAAGGAGAGTATGGATCAGTTGATACTAGGATTGTGTGGGTAAGACTGAAAGTAGGATTACGAACGTGGACGATTGTGTGTGTGTGTGCCAACGCAAGCAGAGTGAAAGAAGTGTTCTTAGAAAATGTGGAAGCGTGCAAGGAAAAGTTGAAAGGAATGAGCGATTTTGACGAGATATGAATGGAAAAGTAGGGAATGTGAAGGTGAATGTAGTAGTTGGTGAGTGGGATGTGCCTGCACAATTGTGGATGAGAATGGCAGTGCTCTAGTGGACATTTGTGCTGGAAGAGGGTTGGTGACAGCCAATACCCTCTTTAGGCACTAAATGATACACAGGTATACGTGGCGAGTGATGAGAAAGGTGGGTGGTGAACTGGATGAACGGAAGGCAGTGATCGACTATGGGTTTGTGGATGACAGAGTGAGAAGGGTATGTAATGGATGCAAGAGCATACAGAGGTTGGGGAAGTGGACTTTCTGAACACCACTTGGTGGTGGTCAAGTGCAGTGGAGGAACAGGAGGAAGTAGCCCGTACAAAGAGGACTATGCTGATGATATTGCACTGATTTGCGGAAGTATTTACGAGATGCAGAGGGTGCTCGATTGTCTGGTGGAGGAAGGAGAAAAAGTGGGATTGGTAATAAATTGTGGAAAGACTGAAATTATTAATATGAACGTGGAGAACCAAATCGATTGTGTAATTGGGAATAACGTGGTGAAGAATGTAGAAAACTTTAAATATCTGGGAACGATTGTATCATCTAATGGATCATTAAACAATGAAATTGAGGAGAGGATTAGACAGGCTTGGCGAGCTGTTGGAATGTTGAAATCTGTTTGGAATAATAATATGCTTTCGGTACATACTAAAGTGAAAATTTACAAGTCCATGGTTAGACCAATTTTAATTTACGGGCATGAGTCATGGTACAGTACAATTGCAACAGATCAGAAAGTATTAGGATTTGAGAATAAAATACTGAGAAGGATTCTTGGGGTAAAGTGGCAAGACAGAGTTACAAATGAAAGAGTAAGGGATATTACGAGAGTGGAACCAGTTAATGAATATGTGAGACTGTCTCGCTGGAAGTGGCTGGGGCACATATACAGAAAAGAAGGTTGTTTAATACAGGATGTGCCAGAGTGGATTGCTAGAGGAAGAAGAGGTAGAGGTAGACCGAGGGAAACCTGGTTGAGGACAATGAAAAAGAAGCAGGAGAGGAGTGTTGGTGGGACCTGAAGGAGATGGCAAGAGACAAATATTGGTGGAGAGAGTTCATTGAGGCCCTATGCATCCCGTGGGGTGCCACAGGAAATGATTGATTGATATATATATATATATATATATATATATATATATATATATATATATACTGTATATATATATATATATATATATATATATATATATATATATATATATATATATATATATATATATATATATATATAAGAAAGAAGTGGAGGAGCAATTGGGTAAATATGATTTGGAGCAGGTACGGAGGTGGAAGATGTGTGCAAGATATTCAGAAGAAATCTGTGCAGCGTGTGAGGTGGTGTGTGGGGTGAAGAGAAGACGAAACGTGGTGCAAGGAACGGCATCGTGGAATGAAGAGGTGAGACAAGCTGTGATGCAAAAAACGAAAGCATATAGTGAGTGGATGGTATGCAGAGGCATGAAGTTAAGATGTGAAATAAAGAGTTATATATGGAGAAAAAGAGAGGTGAAAAGGTTAGTAAGAGTAAGAAGACAGTGGATGAGGAATTTGGAAGGAATCGAATGTAAAGAGGAGATAATATAAAAATATTAGGGAAGGAAGTAAAGTGTTAGGATGATAAAGAGTTTGGTAATGGAGAGACGTAAATGGTAGATTGCTAGTGGAGATGGAAAAAAAAGTGAGCAGATGGAGAGAACACTTAAACATAGAAAATGAAAGTAGTGCGAGTATAAGTGGGTGGGGAATGGCTGGGAGAAGGAGGGAGATGGGAAGGGAGGAAGAGACCACTAGGATGGAAGTAGTGGAAGCAATGAAGAAAGTTAAGATGGGGAAAGCTCAGGGAATTGATGGAGTGTGTGGTGAAATGCTAAAGGTTGGGAGAGATAGCAGTGGAGTGGATGTAGAAGATGTGCAGACTGCCCTGGGAGGAAGGTAGAGTCCCGGAGGATTGGAAGTCGGGTAGAATTATTCCCCTGTACAAGGGAAAAAAGAAAAAAGAAGTGTGTGGTATTCATAGGGACATTATTAATTTTGCCTTCTTAGTGTAATAGGATAAGTTTATGATAGGATATAAGATACTTATTGACAGTTAGCGAAATAACAGAGGAATTGGCTGCAGAAGGGCAGGGAGGTGTTAGGAAGGGGAGAGGTTGTGTAGGTCAGATATTCGTCCTAAGATCTTTAGTAGAAATGTTTCAAGAAATGAGAAAGACGTTGTATGCAGCCTTCATGGATTTCGCATATGACAGAGTGGATAGACAAGGAATCTGGAAAATATTAAGGACAGTGGATGCTGGAGCGGCCCTAATGAGAGAGGGCAGCGTTTGGAATCTTCCTATTCTGTTGTTTTCAGATTATGTGGTATTGGTAAGTGAGGACGAAGGGGAACTGCAAAGCTTACTGAATGAATTTGGGAGAGCGTGTAAGAAACGGAATCTAAAGGTGAATGTAGGGAAGAGTAAAGTTGTGGTCTTCTAGAGAAATGAAGTCACTGAATGTACAGTTAGGCTGGATGATGAGAAATGGAAAATGTGAGTGCGCTTAAGTACTTGGGTAGTGTTATGAGTAAGGATGGAAATTTAGAGGATGAAGTCCATGAAAGGATACAACAAGGAAAAATGATTCCTGGTTCTTTGAAAGCACTGATAAGGAATAGGAAAGTGGGCATGAGAGTAAAAAAGATGCTGGCTGATAGTATTATGATACCAACTCAAACATATGGAAGTGAAGCTTGGACCTTTTTGGAAGGACACAACTCAAGAGTGAGAGCAGTGGAAATGGGTTATTTGAAAGGAGCTTGTGGAGTTACAAGGAGAGACAGACTGAAAAATGAAGAAGAGAAGGAGCCTGTGGTGTGGATGTGGATGTGATAGGAAGCATTAGAAGAAATACACTGAGGTGGTTTGGTCATGTGGGGAGGATGGAGAGCGAGAGACTAACGAGGAGAGTGTATTTGAGTGAGGTGAAGGAGGAGACCGAGGATGAGATGCAGGGATGAAGTGGAAAGGTTTATGAGAAAGGGTTGTGTGAACTGAGGGAGGGCTGCGAAATGGCAGGGAACAAGGCGACATGGAGACGATTTGTTTATGGTTACCCCTTAAGGGATTGAGGCGCCTGGCTATAGATATAGGAACAAGAGCCTCGCGGAGCTGTTAGGTAGCTTAATACTTGTTCACACTGGAGCCATCCCAGAACCACGCTTCACGTTGGGGCAAGTGCTTTGTGGCCCTGGCAGGCCGCAAAGCACTTGTCCAAACGGGACCCGTTTCAGAACAGCTACTACCACCACCACCACCACCACCATCACCACCATCACCACTATGGGTTTTACATTAACATTTTCGTAACACCCATTTCCGTATCCCACTCCTTACTGTTTGCTAACACTTCATTAGTCCTTAGTGGCCTCTGATGACTGTTTCCTCCAGTGTTGGCACCAGCAGCGTGGTGGTAGGATATCAAGGCACAATCTGAGTTCTATCTAGCTATCTATCTATTGCCAGACGCCTCAATCCCGTTCGGGGTGGCCACAAACAAATCACCTCCACGTCGCCCTGTCCCCCACCATTTCACTGCCCCGCTTCCAACTCACAGCCCCCTCTCTCATATACCTCTCCACCTCATCCTTCCATCTCATCCTCGGCCTCCCCCTCCCTCTTCCCCCCTCCACCTCACTCACATACACTCTCTTTGTCAGTCTCTCACCCTCCATCCTCTCCACATGGCCAAACCACCTCAGTGTATTCCTCCTAACGCTTCCTATCACATCCACATCCACACCACAATGCTTCTTTATATCCTCATTTGTCAGCCTGTCTCTCCATGTGACTCCACAGGCTCCTCTTAAATAACTCATTTCCACTGTTCTCACTCTTGACTTGTGTCCTTCCAGCAACGTCCAAGCTTCACTTCCATACGTTAGAGTTGGCATCACAATACTGTCATGTAGTAACTTTTTCACTTCCATGCTCACTTCCCTGCTTCTTATCACTGCTTTCAAGGAACCAGCAACCTTTCTTCCCTGCTGTACCCTTTCAAGCACTTCACCCTTCAAACCTCCATCCTTACTCATCACACTATCCAAGTACTTAAACGTACTCACCTTTTCCAATTACTCACCATCCAACCTCGCTGTACATTCACTGATTTCACCTCTCTCAAAGACCATCACTTTACTCTTCCCTACATTCACCTTTAGATTCCGTTTCTTACACACTCTCCCAAACTCATCCACCAAGCCTTGCAGCTCTCCTTCGTCTTTACCCAACAACACAGTATCATCTGCAAACAACAGTACAGGGAGTTTCCAAACACTACCCTCTCTCACCAGGGCCACTACCCTACCTTGTACCTCTTTATTACCCCATCCATGTACAGACTGAACAACCATGGAGACATGGCACATCCCTGTTTCAACCCAACCTTCAACGAGAAAAATTCGCTCAGTTCACAATCCACACGCACTGCAGCCTTAGCACCATCATACATACTCTTCACAGCATTCAACAACTTCCCATCTACTCCATATACTCTTAATACTTTCCACAATCCTTGTCTCTCCACCCTGTCATATGCTTTCTGCAAATCCATGAAAGCCACATACAACTTCTTTCCCTTCTCTAGAAACTTTTCCACTAAAGATCTAAGAATGAATATCTGATCTACACAACCTCTTCCCTTCCTAAAGCCTCCCTGGTCTTCTCCAACTAATTCCTCTGTTCTTTCTCTAACTGTCAATAAGTATCCTACTATACACTTTTCCTATTATACTAAGAAGACAGATGCCCCTGTGATTACCACACACTTCTTTTTCCCCTTTTCCTTTGTACAAGGGAATGATTATACCTGACTTCCAATCCTCCGGGACTCTACCTTCCTCCCAGGCCAATCTGCACATCTTCCACATCCATTCTACTACTATCTCTCCCCCATGCTTCAGCATTTCACCACACACTCCATCAATTCCTGGGGCTTTCCCCAATTTAACTTTCTTCATTGCTTTCACAACTTCTATCCTACTGATTTCTTCCTGTCTTCTCACCTCCCTCCTTCTCCCAGCCATTCCCCAGCCACTTATACTCACATTACTTCCATCCTCTGTGTTCAACAATTCCTTAAAGTGTTCTCTCCGTCTGCTCACTTTTTCTCCCTTCTCCACTAGTAATCTACCATTTTTATCTTTCTCTCCCCTGCTAACTTCAGTTTCACCCTGTCTTACTCTTTTCACCTCTCTCCAGGACATTTTCTTACAGTCCCTCCATTTTACACTCAAGTTCCTTCCAAATTCCTCATCCGCTCACTTCTTACTCTCTCTTACTAATCTTTTCACCTCTCTCTTTCTTTCTACATATAACTCCCTCTTCCGCCTCTCAGCTTTTTCCACGCCCCCATTTCTCATCCATTCATTGTATGCTTTCTTCTTTTGTGCCACAGCCTGTCTCACCTCTTCAGTCCACCACGCTGTTCCTTGCACACCTCTCCCTCTTCTCCTCATCCCACACACCACATCACATGCTGCACATATTTCTTCTGTACACACACCTTCCACGTCCCCCATCTGCTCCAATTTATATTTGCCCAATCGTTCCTCCACTTCTCTCATACTCTGCCTTTTTCTCATCCGCTTGTAACCTTTCCACACTCCTTACAAATACTCCTTCTTCCCGTCCTTCCCTTCTATTTCTCCATCCTAATTGGATCTTAATTCCGGCCACCACCAAGTAGTGGTCAGAAAGTCCACTCCCCCAACCTCTATAAGCTCTTGCATCCATTACACATTTTCGCATCCTTTCATCCACACATACATAATCAATCATTGCCTTCCTTTCATTCAGTTCACCACCCACCCTTCTCATCACTCGCCATGCATACCTGTGGATCATATTGTGCTTGAAGAGGGTATTGGCTATCACCACCCCCCTCCCAGCACAAATGTCCACTAACGCACTGCCATTCTCATCTATCTCAGCAGGCACACCCCACTCACCAACTATTCCATCCACCCTCACATTCCCTACTTTACCATTCATATCACCGATCAAAAACACTCTCTCATTCCTTCCAAACTTTTCCATGCACACTTCCACATTTGTCCAGATCTCTTCTCTCACTCTGAGTTCTAATATATATATATATATATATATATATATATATATATATATATATATATGTTTTAAACCAGATATCCCCGAAAGGTAAGGTGTTGCCCCTGGGTAGAGGACTTTGGATTGGAGCGTATAGCATTTTATGACCGGATGCCCTTCCTGATGTCTTCTAATGACCCTTAGGTGGATTCGATCCTCCGACCCTTCGGTCAGAGCGGAGCGCTCTAACCCACTGAGCCACGGCTGATATATATATATATATATATATATATATATATATATATATACTATAATAACTCTTAGTAAGTAAAGAAATATAAAGTTAACGGAAATGGCCATGATTCACTGAACTGTAGGGAACTGCCACAGAGCCTGTTACCGGTGAGTGGATTGCAAAGTGCTGGGCAGGAGGTTCATGGACCACAAACAGACGAGTTGGCAACGGACTGCCAACTCGTCTGTTTGGCACTTGGAGGACAGGAAATAAATAGTAGAGCGGGTAATGAAAAAATCTTGCAAGTGGTGATCCATCCACCCATCCATCATCCAATCCTACATTGCCCCATGAAGAGCGTAGGAGCCCGGGACTAGGCAGTTGGTCCCGACATTTAAGATGAGAGTGAGCAAGTGGTGATACAAGCAAGAATTTTGGCATGATCATACCCTAGGGGCTACTTGTTAAATCTGCCTGATTGGCCATTTGGAAATCCAAGATGGCGACCATTTTTCAACATGGCTGCCAAATTGACCTTCGAAAGATGATTTTTAAACAATAGAAATTGATGTATGTTTTCAAGCACGTTCATATGATTTTTTTCTATTTTTGATACTCTCGTATATATATTTGTCTTATTTATGACTGGTTTTATGTTTTTTCCTGAGTGCATGGCTTGCTGGCTTGCAACATTGTACACATCAGCAGCTACTAATATAAACATGGGGTGTAGGGTCCTAGGGGTAGAGGAAGTACCTTTGTTTCAGCATTCAGCCACATGTTTTACATGGACTGCTGATACTGGTCCTTATCACTGGCCCAGCTCACCTATGGCTCCTAGAAGTTGCATGTACACAGCAACAACCATACCCTGGTGCACCTCACTGGCTCGAGGGCAAAACTAGGTGAGGGTTGCGTGCAAAAGGTCTCAGCATGTGAGGGAGTGATTGTCGGGCACTACCAGGGCACACTGGTGGCATCACTGCTGTGCAACCCAGCATGGGGTTCAGAGTTAGCTGATGCAGTAGTGTATCCACCAGTCTTGAGGAAGCAGTTGTTCACGACTCCAGCAGTGGACAACATTGACCACAACCTCACTGCGACTACGGCCAAAACGTCCTTCCATGGACCAGTGTGTCCATCTTCCAACATTCCTGAGCAGGCTGGTGAGGAGCGTGAGTTACTCAGACGGAATGCAGATACGATGGTCAAGAAAGTTCATGAGCTTCCAAAGGCAATCACCAACGTCCGACCAGCTTATATTATGAAGAATCCCAGTCCTCCCTTGGCAGCACGTCAGTCACTGCCAGCACCTGAGTCAATCCAGCCACACCTGCAGGAAGAGTTTGCTTGGTTGGAAGAGGTCTTGCTCGCTGAGGAAGTGGCTGATGAAGTCTGCATCACGTGGACAGCTCACCGTGTAGCACAGAAGAGGAGTCAGTCATTTGAAGTGAGAATTACGTCTCTGCTGCCCCTGCTTCGAGATCAGGCACACTCTGTGGCAACCGTCAGGCATGTCATGGAAAAGGTTTGTGATACAGTGGCTTTTCTGCACCCAGGTCAGATCTCAGTCACAGCTGCAGACCAGCCACTGTATTCCCTGACAAAACAAATCCAGTGGCATTGGCCTGAGTATGGAGAAGACAAGTATGTTATTATGTTCAGGGGACTTCACATAGAGATGGCTGCACTGAGATCACTAGGAACGCTACTACAATACAGTTGTTGGATTGGTTTGGTTCCCTTGTTGAAGCAGGAGTGGCTTCATCTGGTACTGAAGAGGCTTTTCTGTCTGTACCAAGTGTAACTAAGACAAACTAGCACATCAAATCACATCATACAGCTTGTACAAACTGATGAAGGAGGCATACCAGGGGTACTGCTGTGATGAGTCTGAAAGGTCAACTTTGAGCTTCGAAGACTGGTGTAAACAACGAAGGCTTGAGAGTCCACAGTTCCAATTCTGGAACCTTGAGCTGGACGTGGAGCTCACCATCTTCATGTTGATCCGCTCAGTTAGGGAAGACAATTTCAAACTCTACCTTGAAACACTCTCAGAGTTGACCCCTACTTCTTTGCAAACAACAATGTTAATTATGCCCGATGGCTTCCAATTCACCATCGAGACATGATGTGCCTTGAGCAACAACATCCAGAGGTAGCGAGGGAGTTCCACAAGGGGAACTTTGTTGTCCACAACAGATAGAGTTCTCTGGCACTGCTTTTGATCAAGCAAATGAACAAAACAATAAAGTGATTAAAGGCGATGGAGGAGCAATTGGGTTGAC
Source organism: Coenobita brevimanus (assembly GCF_032717465.1). Taxonomy (NCBI): domain Eukaryota; kingdom Metazoa; phylum Arthropoda; class Malacostraca; order Decapoda; family Coenobitidae; genus Coenobita; species Coenobita brevimanus. The sequence goes on along the minus strand of NC_137035.1, from coordinate 13,979,530 downwards.
TGAGGATCCAGCAGCACTTCGAAGGTGGATGGTGGACGGACCTGAAGTGAATCGTCTTGTTGCTGGATATGAAGCTGCATGAGGTGCAAAAGATGGAGCCACCACTAGCAGCCGACATCATGAACAGATTCAGAGTGCACAGAAGTCTTTCTTTGAGAAGGTGGAAGCACATACCAAGGTGCTACGGGAGATGGGCAACCCTTTCCAAGAAGATTCATCTGACAGTCTGGCGTTTGACACAAAGAGAATTGTAGATCCAGATCTTGCTAAAATGGTTGGTCACACCATGACGTAGGAAAAGAGCAATTCCAGTCATTCTTAGAGGGACTAGGGAATGAAGATAAACGTCTGTTCCACCATCCAGTCAAGAAAAACAGATCCTCCTTCTTCATACATGACCATGTTGTTAGCAGTTCCAAAGAAAACCTACTGAAAGATGACTGTCAGCTGTTCTCGCGACTCTTCATCTCCAGTCAGAACAGACAGTGTGACTTGCAAGAATTCTTCAAGCATGAGAACCAGTCAGCTCCTGTCTCCCTCAGTGACAATGGCAAGCTTCATGCATGTCAGAAGTCACAGCTGGCTGAAATTCTTCAAGCAAAAGTGAATGCTGCAGAGAGAGAGAGAATCACATGGAGGTGCCATCATCGTGCGGTCCTAACGGACCCAGGTTCAAATCCCGACTGGGGCAGGGAACAGTTTAAGGATTTGAATTTCATTAAATCAGGCTTTACTGATCTACCAGAAGACCCGCCGACATGTCGTAAAAATACCCCCGCTAATACCAATACACCAGTCCTGTATGAGACAGCCCTAGCATGTATTCAATATGGACGGTGGGTGTTAGCGCCGAAGTGGTGACATGTAGAGGTGTATGGTATGTAGAAGGACTGCTGGGCCTTGATAGCAGGCTGTGAAGCCTATGCCCAGAGTCGGACACACACACAAAAAAAAAAAAAAAAAAAAAAAAATCATGGCTCAGCACTGATCAATGCCCTGCCTCCACGCACCTCAAGGACTTTTGATGTCTATGCCAGAGAAGACATCCTGCCCAAAGTGGAATTCTATGGTGCCAAATACAATAGGGTGGATGTAGTGTTTGATGTGTACAAAAAGTTAAGTCTGAAGTCTGAAACCAGGTCGAAACGAGGACACGGGATCAGGAGAAGAGTTACAGGGACCAGTAAGACTCCCCAAAACTGGAGAAGCTTTCTGTGAGATGACAAAAACAAGACAGAACTATTCCATTTTCTCGGGGAGAAAATGTGTGAAACACAGACGACAAGCACGGTGGTTGTGACAAAAGGAGATGCCGTTAGCAACACAGAGAAGTCCCTAGAAGCTGTGGCTGCATGCTGTCATGAGGAAGCAGACACATAAATATTTGAGCATGCTTGGATGTAGCAATTGATGGTAGCAAGTCCCTCGTCATCAAAGCCAATGACACTGACGTGGTCGTCATAGCAGTATCAGCACTGCCATCACTACAGGAGCTTGGTCTTGATAACAAGTGTATTGCCTTTGGCCAAGGAGCCAGTCATCGATGGATTGCAGTTCATGATGTAGTTTCTGCGATAGGGCTTAAGAGAGCTAGTGGGGTCCTATACTTTCATGCTTTCACTGGCTGTGACGCTGTCTGGCTTCCGTGGGAAAGGAAAGTTGCATGGCACACAAGGAATGTCTGTGATGACGTTTCAGAAACATTCGCCAAACTCAGCCAATGTTCAACAACAGTTGCTGATGCTGACCTGCAGAAGCTGGACAGATTTGTTGCCTTCATGTACGACAGATCTAGTGCAGCCACTGGTGTAGATGAGGCAAGACTAAATATCTTGTGCCGCACGCTGAGATCATATGACTCCATTCCACCAACCCAGGCAGCCCTTAAGGTATTTGCAGAGCGGGCTGCCTTCCAGGCTGGTATCTGGGGTTAGGCAACAATCTCCAATCCAGAAACCAACAGTCCCGTCAACTGGAGATGGATGCAGAGGGAGAGGCATGGCAGATACTTTGAACGACTCTTCCCCCGATTGCGACATACTGTCAGGAGCTGACCAAATGTTCCTGTAAGAAAGACTGCAACCAGAGATTTTTTTTTTTTTTTTTTTTAATGCGAGGAAGAAGGAACCAAAGGCCATGAGCCCGCAGTAATAGTTCCCTCCAAGAGAAAAACAACATACAATTGAGAGCCAAATTCAAGATCCGATCATTTTGAGATGCCTGGACACACTGCGTTTGAAAGACTGGAGATCATAGGCAGGAGGAAATACAGACAGAGGGAGACAGTTCCAGAGCTGACCTGTTGCATGAATGAAAGACTGGGAGTAACGGTTAACTCTTGCATTAGAGAGTTGGACAGAAAAGGGATGAGAGTTTGCTGCCAGACGGGTGCTACGCGCCCGTCGTAGAAGTGGAGGAATGCAAGCAGACAGTTCAGAGGAGCAGTGACCATTAAAGTAGCGACAGAAAAGAGATAAAGATGCAACAGTGCGGCGAAGAGACAGAGGTTGAAGGGAGTCAGTAAGAGGAGGAGAGTTAATGAGACGAAAAGCCTTTGACTCCACCCTATTGAGAAGAGCTGTATGTGGGGAGCCTCCCCACACATGAGAGTTGTACTCCACACAGGGGCGGATAAAACCCCTGTATAGAGTCAACAATTGTGCAGGGGTGAAGAAAGAGCGGAGTCGGCTTAGCACACCCAATCTCTTGGAAGCAGATTTTACAAGAGATGTAATATGATCTTTCCAAGATAAGTCCCGAGTAAATGAAACCCCAAGCATGTTCAAGGATGATGCAGGATTAATCTGAATATTATTAAACATTAGTGGGTATACCTGTGGAAGATTTTGTCGGGTTGATAGGTGTAAGAACTGAGTCTTAGAAGCATTAAAGACAACCATATTATTTTTACCCCAGTCAGAGATATGAGCCAAGTCAGACATTAGGTGTGCCATAGCCTCATCCCTTGTTTCTTGAAGTAACTGTTGAGATGGGCGTTGCGGGAACCGAATGGAAAGGTGAAGGGTGGAGTCATCAGCGTATGAGTGGATAGGGTTAGATGTACAGCTTAGAAGATCATTGATGAATAAAAGGAAGAGAGTTGGTGATAGGACAGAGCCCTGAGGAACACCACTGTTGATAGATCTAGGAGAAGAACGATGGCCGTCTACGACAGCAGCTATAGAACGACCAGAAAGGAAGCTAGCGATGAAGGTACAGATAGAAGGATAGAAACCGTAGGAGGGCAGTTTGGAAATTAAAGATTTATGCCAGACTCGATCGAAAGCCTTTGAGATGTCAAGTGCAATGGCAAAGCTTTCGCCAAAGGCCCGAAAGGAGGATGACCAGGAATCTGAAAGGTAGGTGAGAAGATCGCCAGTGGAGCGTCCCTGACGGAACCCATACTGACGATCGGAAAGAAGGTTGTGATAGGAAAGATGCCTTAAAATTTTTTTATTAAGAATTGACTCGAAAACTTTTGAAATACAGGACGTTAAAGCAATTGGACGATAGTTGGAGGGTTGGGAGTGGTCACCCTTCTTTGGGACTGGCTGAATGAGAGCAAACTTCCAGCAAGAAGGAAAGGTACAAGTTGACAGACAAAGGCGAAATAGTTTGCCTAGGCAGGGTGTAAGCACAGAAGCACAGTTTTTGAGAACAACAGGAGGGACCCCATCAGGCCCATATGCCTTGTTAGTACTGAGGCCAGTAATGGCAGAAAATACATCAACTGAAGAAATTTTAATGTCAGCCATGAGGAAGTCAGAGGGGGGAAGTGATGGAGGAATTGCACTGGAATCGTCTAAGGTGGAATTGGAGGAGAAAGTCTGTGCGAAGAGATCTGCTTTATCAGTAGAAGAAATAGCTACAGAACCATCAGAGTAGAAAAGAGGAGGGAAGGATGATGAGGTAAAGTTGTTAGAAAGATTTTTGGCAAGGTGCCAGAAGGAGCGGGAAGAATTCAAGTTGGAGAGTTGAGAGCATTTAGTATGGATGAAATTATTTTTAGTAGAGCGAAGAACAGACTTAGCACGATTCCGGGCAGAAACGTAAAGATTATGTGATTCAGGGGTGGGTTGGCTCCGGTACCTTTTGTAGGCCTTCTCCTTGTTGCGGACAGCATTAGAACAAGCGTGATTAAACCAAGGCTTTCTTGCGTTAGTCAAAGGATATGAGAAAGGAATGTATGCTTCCATGCCCGAGAGAATAACCTCCGTAATGCGCAAGGCACACTCAGATGGCTCACGGCCATGGAAGCAATAATCATTCCAGGGAAAATCAAAGAAGTACTGCCTGAGGGCCTCCCAGTCCGCAGCTCCAAAATGCCAGAGACGACGTTTCCCTGGAGGGTCCGCAGGCCGTACTGGAGCGATAGGACAAGTTAAGGTAATAAGGTTGTGATCGGAGGAGCCCAACGGAGAGAAAAGATTAACAGAGTAAGCAGAAGGATTAGTTGTGAGGAAGAGGTCAAGTATGTTGGAGCTCTCTCCAAGGCGGTCAGGGATACGGGTAGGGTGCTGTACAAGTTGCTCTAGGTCATTAAGGATAGAAAAGATGTAGGCTTGTTCACCAGGTGGATCCGTGAAAGGAGAGGAGAGCCAAAGGTGGTGGTGAACATTGAAATCTCCAAGAATGGAGATTTCAGAGAAAGGAGAAATGGACAGAATGTGTTCCATCGTAGAAGTAAGATAGTCAAAGAATTTTTGATAGTCAGTAGAATTAGGGGATAAGTAAACAGCACAGATATATTTAGTCAGAGAATGACAGGAAAGCCGAAGCCAGAGAGTGGAGAATTCAGAAGAATCAAGTTCAGGAACACGAGAGCAAGATAAGTCGTTGCGTATGTATACACAACAGCCACCTTTGGCTTTGAAATGAGTATAGAGAAAGTAGGAGGATACAGAAAAGGGTTTGCTGTCAGTTGCCTCAGACAGCTGAGTCTCCGTTAGAAAAAGAAGGTGAGGTTTAGAGGAGGAGAGGTGGTGCTCAACAGAGCGAAAGTTAGATGAAAGGCCGCGAATGTTGCAGAAATGAAGAAGAAGAGAGTCAGACAGTGGTTCCAGGCACCTCGAGTCGTCACCGGGAGAGGGGCAGATGGCGGGGGCATTTATGGTCCCCCCCCCTGGGGACTCCGAGGCTGGGGGAATTGACGCCATTTTGGTAAATTTTGAATAGGAAGTGTAGTGTGTACTGTGCATGTAGTTTGGTGAAGATAGATAGAGAAATTTGTACTGGAGAGCATGCTGGCCTACTCTCTGTGTAACTGAGACACTGAAAAAGTTCAGCAAAGGGGGATGGTCAGGAACTGGTCCTGAGGGCTGATGAAACGGGAGCTCCAGCACTCCCTGTCATCAGCTTTCCATCCACCTCGGGAGTACTGCCCTGCTCGACTGGTGCTACAGTCTATACCTACAAAGGCTTTCACTCTGGACTTTCCTGCTCAGCACTCTGCAGCTGCCTATGTGAACAGCAGTAAATGCACAATGATGTACTGTCAGGAGAAGCCACAGGAATCAGTGCTAATAGTGAGTACTCTTATTTTTAGTAAGTTCTTTTTTTTCTTTTTTTTAAACTAAAAGTGTTATTTTATGTTGATATAAATGTTTCAATGGACTTAAAGCTATAAAAAAATCATCTGAGCATGCTTGAAAACATGCATATCGACACCATGATCATTCAGATTGACCAACTACATCAATATCTATAAGAAAAATAAACTTTTGAAGGTCAATATGGCTGCCATCTTGAATAATGGCCGCCATCATGGATTTTCAAATGGCTAATCAGGCAGACTTGACTATACCCTATTTGACTGACCTGTGCAGCTCAGAAGTATGGGGCAAGTAGAGTGTGTTTGAATCGCGGCTGCTGATTGGCCGCCGATGATTTAAATCTACACCTCTTCTTATTTTAATACATATATATGTATATTATTAAAATGCCTTCAATACCAGCAGCCAGATTAAATATGGAATAATTTCCGTAGCTGAAGAGGTCACACCCTACTTGTCCCATACATCTCAGGTGCACAGGTCAGTCAAATAGACTATAGTAATCATTTGAGAATTACCATGCCAAATTTGGTGCTTGTATCACCATTTGCCTGATTCTCTTGAAAAACTGCATTTACCTGCTCCACTAAAACAAGATAACGGAGTGTGTGTGAAAGGGTGGCGCCTGGGTGGGGTGTGGCAGCAACCCAGGCGGGTGGCAATGCAACTATTAGGCTGGTGCATGTGGCTGGCCGGGAAGGTTTGCTGGTTCAGTGTTGTCCTTCACACCATCACTACCCGAGCACCGGTAATAGGGTTCCAAAACATGCTCCGACACCGACACTGATCGTGTCAGTGATCCCTAACGCTTCACAAGACAACCTACAGTGGCCAGACGAGGGACAATGCAATATTTTGTGCTGATGGTCATTATTAGCCACGTCAAGGGATAGCTATTGTGATTTAGCTGTTTTTTTTTGTATGTGTGTATGTATGTATGTATGTATTAGGAAAGTACCTCAGTGTCAGTTGCTATTTGGATCAAGATTAGGTCTGCTCTCGTTTCAGCCCGGACGGATATTTTTATTTTTGGATGGTCTGTAGTCAGATCTCACCAGCGCAAACACTTTGATCCCTTATGGCCCTTCCGCAGAAAATCGATAATAACTGAGAAGCAACATTTTTTAAACTAGCCAGTTGTGGGTCAGGGTGAGTCACGTGATTTACTCCAGCCAATCAGCGGCTGAGGTGCTGCCTTGCTGGCCACTGTGGCCGTGGCCTTGGCAGTAACAGATGCTCTCCCATTCCTGCTCTTGTTTTTCAGGAATGTGAAGCCGATAACTAAGGTAAGGCCGTCATTTGTTAGGGTTAAGGTTGAACTGATCGGGGTCAAGGTAAGTGGGTAGGCTTGCCAACCCTCCTGGATTCGCCAGAAATCTCCCGGATTCTTGTATAAGCTCCCGTCTCCCGAAATGGATTTCTAATCTCCCGGAATCGTAGAAAAATATATTCTGTTTTCAGTAAAATGCAGTAACAGTGTAGCACTTTAATTAACTTGATATGTAATTATTTTCTAAACGTAATGTAACACGAAACGTGACAGAAGAGACAGCAATGGACGAGGTAAGTGTACACCTTCTGCACAGGATAGCTGGTGGAGACGGATCAGCTGCTGAACCCTAGTCCATCCAGTCCCGTCGTCAGTTACCAAACCTACTCCCGCCAGGTGTGACGTGTCACGAATAATAGCAGTCGCAAGTGTGCTGATGCAATCCTCCAATCTATTTTTTTTTTTTTATTTAAGGAAACATGAGTGATGTAACCCAGCATACATACTTTCTTCCCTGAAAAATGTAGACATGGTATTCACAGTGTTAAGAAAGTTGTCCTTTGACACTGATTTTCTATAGTTTGTTTTCGTCTACTCTTACACCTTCAAATAAAAGTTTCTCTATTTCAGGAATTAGTATATTTATTCCCGTTTATATTTTTATAGTAAAAAGTTTGTTTTACCTTAATATATAAAGTATATAAACCAGCCTGTAGTGATCAGCGAGTGATCACATTATTTCAGTCACAGTGCACTAACAAGAAACAAAAGAAATTGCAGTTGCACTTAGGATGCATCCCTATTTTGTGATGTTTATGTACGATCTCCTGGATTTGTAGTTCAGGTGGTTGGCAAGCCTACAAGTGGGGTCAGGGTAGGTTAATGCCTAATATGGTTTGTAACTCACTCGTTTCGGGTTGGGGAGGGGAGGTATTAAAAAAAATATAGGTCGTTTCAAACGGAAATTAAGGTATAAATGGAACGAATCACAGAAAACAGGCAAACCATAGATTTATCGCCAAGCCGTGTGTGTTAAATGATAAAATTGTCCAAGATGATGACATGGTGTATGTATGGGTCTGGGAAGAAGTTTGATTTTCCTGCACATCCATCAAAGGTAAAGGTTACAGATCAAGGTTCAAGGTCAGTGTAACATGGTCAAGGTCAGAGCAGGGCTGCTGCATTCCCGGTGTGTGTGTGTGTGTGTGTGTGTGTGTGTGTGTGTGTGTAGATATACAGGAATGAGTCCAGCTCGTACTGTCCCGTGTCTTAAACCATATTTATCGTACATATCCTTAAATTTGTGAATTGTTTTGGCACACACTATTTCATTCGGTAGTGCACTCCTAGCTCAGACTCTGTCGGGTGAGGAGGTCTGGCCGATTTCTGGTTCATTCACTCGTGGAGAGTTTCGCCTGTTTTCCTCGTTTTTTGCCTGTTTTAGACTTAGTCCCTGGCACTGAGGAAGAATTTTTTCTGTTTTCCAGGTTTTTTCTGAGACTTAGTCTCCGATTGCCTGGGTGTGAGTGGGAGTGTGTGTGTGTTTGTGACTGTGTGTGTGGGTGTTTTTTTTTTTTTTTTTTTTTTTTTTGGCCTGCCGTTAGTGTCCCTCACCGTAGTACGACGCCGAACCCTGAAGGGGTGCCGTTAGGGCACTTCCATGAAGGGGGGCCTTTAGGGCCTGGTTATAGGAGGCGGGGAGGGCGGCTCTGTTAGATTAGGGAAGACCCGAAAGGGGCAGTGGCGGGGCCTCCCATCGCCCTTTAGAGGGCGGGGAGCATAGGTTGCCCGTCACTGTAGGGACCTAGGCCACTTTTGTTGTTTTTTGTTTGTTTGTGCTGTTTGAGTGGTTGTGTGTGTGAGGTGTGTGTGTGTGTTTTGACTGAGTTCTTGGCCTGCTTCGGTGAACAGGATGAAGGGATCCAGCATCCCTAGGCCCCAGGGGCATTCTCGCCTCCCGCTCCCTCAGACGAGGCTCTCCATTCCGTGTCCTGCTACAGGCACGAAGCGGGAGCGTCACTGCTCTGACTCGAGCTCCCACTCGTCAGCTCAAGAGGTCTCTTGTGCTAACCCCTCCACTCCTATGTCTACGGGAGTGGTACCTCGCTTGCGTGGTGACTCTACCCGTTCTGCTAAGGCAGCCCGCCGACATGAGGCTATGGAGGAGGTTGCACCTGCTCCACCATCTGTCTCTTCTACCAAGGACGCTTCAGCTTCCCTACGTGCAGATGCCAGCCCTAATCCACGGCAAGGCACTTCCGTGAACCGAGCCCTCGATCTGCAGCCTCGCGCTCCCACCTGCGCACCCTCTCACGAGCCTAGGTCGGCTAGTTCTCGTATTTTCAAGCGGCTGGAGGTCCCGTCGGAGGCTCATGCTACGACTCAGATCTCCCCCTCTGCTGATCATGCTCTGCGCGATGATGAGGGTTTCACCCCCGTGGTACGCAAGGGATCGAGGCGTGCTCGCCAGGGAAACGGCCCTTCTCCGGCAGTACGCACTGGGCCTCCCCTCAGGGGTCCCTCTGCTGCTCGTCCCTCCGTGTCAGTAGCTGTGCGTCCACCGCCCCGCTCTGCATTCCCAGCTTTCTGTGTGCCGGTACAGGACGGGCATGCAACGAGTTACGACGCCGTGGCTGCACTAGAGCGTCACCTGCCAGGGCTACGCCGCTCCAACCTGATAGGTCGGGACGGAAGCTCGGTGTTGGTGCCGAAGGACGAGGGAGCCTACGACCTCTTGAGAACAGCTCTGCAGGACGAGGCCTGCCCTGTGAAGCTAGTCGAGCTAACGCCCGGCCAACAGTCGACGAAGGCAGTTGACATGGGTTATCCCTTGAGAATGCCTATGGAGATCCTGCTTCACCACCCTCAGGTCGAAGAGGCAACCCGCTGCCAGAGAGCGCGGACCCGGGAGGAGACTCGACAGGTCATTGTCACCCTGCGGGGTACTCTGATCCCTGCGATCGACCTGGGGAACTGGGGAACATATCACCTTCGCCCTTTCACCCCGGAGCCACTCCGTTGCTACCGCTGTCAGCGCTACGGGCACCACCGTGCCAACTGCAACCGCCCCGTCATCTGCGGCATGTGCAGTGCCGCCCACGACACGGACGAGTGCCTGCAGCGGTACAAGGCAAACCAGCCGATTGCGGCCAAGTGTCCCAACTGCGCAGGACGACATCACGCCTGGCACCCCAGCTGCCCCGCGAGGGTACAAAGAGTGAACCAGGGTCGGGAGAGGCAGGTTGCTTTTGTGCAGGAGCACCAGGCCACCAGCGCCACTCCAGCTCCCCCCGGCACCTTCATCTGGGGACAACAGCGCCGCCCTCCCAGTCAGCATCCACCACCTCTCAGCGACCAGGAGTTCCCTCCATTGCCCTCGGCTCTTACCGTGGTCCAGACCACAGCAGAGGTTCACCGCCAACAGCCGCCTGTCTCGCCACCACTTCCCACGGTAGCGCCAAGTCAGCCACTGACGCTTCCGCCACCAGTACCTGGCTCCACACCCAGCCCACCCACTGCTGCTGCTCCACCAGTCCTTGCGTTCACGGCGGAGGATCTGCGGGACCTGGGTTCCCAAATTGCAGTGGCCGTTGCCCAAGCAGTGTCCCTCAAACTGGGGATCACCCTCAAGGCGGCCTCAATCGCCTCCGCAGCCGATCGCATCATCGATCGCGCAATTGCCAGGAAGCAGCATGGTCCCGACACCCATCCTGCCCCTCGACGTCCGGCTCGCTCAACAGGGGGACCACGAACTCCCCCCCGCAAGCCGGCTCGCTCTTTCAAGCGAGCCAAGCCCAGGAAGGCCGCTGCTCTGTCTTCCACCCCTCAGCAGAGTCGGCCTCGCCCCCTTCCAGAGCAACAACCAATGCACGTCGTGGCACCCTCGACAGCCATGGCCTCACCTCCGTTGCTGGAGGACGTCCGTCTCTGTCTGTCTCCGGACGGCGGGACGGCTCCCCCCTTCGACTCCTTCAGTGGAACTGCCTAGGAGCACGGAGCAAGCTCCCGCTCTTGCAGGAGGCGGCTGCAAGGGACCACCCCCATATCATACTACTGCAGGAGACCCTGCTCCCAGACAGTTCCACATTTCGTCTCACGGGTTACACCACCCATCTCCTCCCGTACGTTCGTGGCGTCACACGGGGATGTGCCGTTCTGGTTCAGGACCACATTGAGTACACAGACTGTGAACCTCCTCCTTTCTGTGGACCTGATGTGGAGGTTCTGGGCGTGGTTCTCCACCTGGCTACGTCGTCCCTGACAGTATACAACGTGTACCGAAGTCACAGGGGCTCCCTGGAGATGGGAGATTTGTTCTCCCAGGCTGCCAGGGGCACTGTGTATGTCGGGGGCGACTTTAACGCCCACCACGCCTTGCTTTCATCGCCTCTCCCGTCCAATGATGCAGGGCGGCACATCTCTTTGGTACTGGAGGAGATGGATGGTGTATCTCTCTTAAATGATACAAAGGTCGCTACTCATGTGGCTGGGGGCCGTCTCGACCTATCCTTTGTGTCGTCCCCTCTGGCTGGATCTGCGACATGGTCACTTCACCTCCACCTCACTAGTGATCATTTCGCAGTTGAAATTACACTACCAATGCCTCCACTCCCACCTCCCCCTCTCCCTCCACCGAGGTGGGATCTCCGCAGGGCTGACTGGCCGGCTTTTGGCCGTGTGTTAGCTGTGGCCTTTGAGGCATCTCCTCCTGCCCCGGACCTCGAGAGTCGAGCAGATCAGGTAGCCCGTGCTTTTTCCCAGGCTGCCTCTCTCACTATTCCTCTGCAGCGACGATCCACGCGGTGCTATAGGGACAGCTGGATTTACTGCGACAGGGTCAGGGAGCTGAATCACAGGCTCAATGCAGCACGCAGGCAGTACCGGCGGCGCCGTACATCCCCTCACCGTCGGTGCTTGGCTGCTGTCACACGCCATGTGACGTTGGAGAAGCGTCGCCTTAAGGAGGAGGCGTGGATTAGATGGTGTCGAACCTTGGATTCTCACTCCACTCTCCGTGAGATGTGGAGGAGGATCCAGTCCATATCTGATCCACGTCCACCTCGACCACCGTCACACCCTGACCCTGCTGCTGAAGCCAGCCGTCTTGCTCAGCATTTCGCGGATCATTCTGCTTCCCACAATCTTCCGCAACCCGTCCGAGCCCTACAGGAGCAGTTGTCGGCTTCTCGTGTCGCTGCTGTACAGGCTGCTTGTGCCAGACCTGACCCCGCTGATCCTCCCATCACCAGCAAGGAGCTTCATAAGGCGCTGCGACACAGAACCGACACTGCACCTGGCCTCGATGGGCTCGTCTACTCGATCTTGTCTCATGCTGGAGATTGTGGTAGTGAGAGACTGCTTGGTCTGTTCAATCTCTCGTGGTCTGAGGGCCGTTTGCCGAGGTCGTGGAAGACAGCTATCATCCACCCAATTCCAAAGCCTCGTGATCCCGACGCCATGCGCCCTATCTCGCTCCTTAGCTGTGTGGCTAAGACAGCAGAAAGGGTTGTGTGTGCCCGCCTTGCCTGGCGTCTGGGACCGTTGCACCCGAGGACTTTTGCATACCATCCTGGCAGGAGTGCTTCTCACTGCCTTGCTTCCTTCCTCGGGGAGCTTCGAGGTGGACGGGGGATGGCAGTCTTCCTCGACCTCGAAAAAGCCTTTGAGCTGGCAAGCCCTCTAGCCATCCAGGCAGCCCTTGCGGCCCGGGGAGTTGGGGGTAGACTTCTCTCATGGGTGGGGGATTTCTTTTTGCACAGGTCGGCAGGGGTCAGGTTTCAAGGGGAGCTCTCACCGTTTTACCACCATCTTAACGGCACACCCCAAGGGAGTGTTCTCAGCCCCTTGCTTTTCAATGTCCTTGTTGAAGGGCTATTAACGGTGGATTATGGTCCCGGCGTGACTCTGCTGGTGTATGCTGACGATTTGGCACTGGTCTTTTCGAGGGGGGACTGTTTCACCCAGGCACCCGCTGCTCTTTCTCGGCTACACGCCAAATGTAATGAACTCGGGCTGAAGGTCAACCTCGGGAAGACCAAGTGCCTACCTTTCGGTCTCCGCCCTCCAGACCGTCCTCTCTTGCTTGATGGCTGCAGCATTGAGCTGGTCACGCTCCACCGCTACCTGGGCGTCTATTTTGATGCTGGCCTCACTTTCGCCAAGCACGTCAGGTACCTGCGGGAGCGGGCTGCCACCCAAACTTCTGCTCTGCGTTATCTGTCTCGTCGCAGTCTAGGGGCATCCTATAACGTGTTACGCACCTTTTTTGTCCACGCTATCCGCTCTCTTGTGGACTATAGTGCCATATGTCTCACCAGCCTTGCCCCACATGTCTCTCAGTCCTTGGAGGTCCTTCAAAATGAGGCACTCCGCACCATGCTACATGCGCCATGCTGGACAAGGTTGGTTAACCTACGTCTGGAGAGTGGTTTTCCTTCACTGGCTCATAGAATTGCATTGCGTGCAACAGCTGAAACACTCCGGCTTGTGCATCGCCATCCGCTCCTGCCGGTCTCGGCTTTGCTGCGGCGTTTAGCAGGCCGACCCCCTGACCCGCTTACTCGCCGTGACTGGGCTCGTGCCACTACGGCCCTACTACAGGATTTGGGCGTGGCTTCGGAGGTGTGCAGTGATCCTGAGGCAGACTGTCCAGGTTACTTGCCTCCTCCCCCCTGGTCGCCCCCCCCTTTCACTGTTGTCTATCCCTCAGTGCCCAAGCCTCGCCACTCCATTCCGGCAGTTCTTCGGCAGGTCAGTCTTTGTAGCATCTCTAATGTCAACTCAACAGCTTCGGCAGTCTATTATACGGACGGCTCAGTCTCATCCGATGGCTCAGCGGGGGCGGCTTTTGCTTTGACTTTTCCTTTTGGACCATACACTGAATCCTGGCGCATCTCCACGGGGGTCTCCAGCCTTCCAGGCGGAGCTGGTGGCTCTTCTCGGTGCCTTGCGTCATGCTTACCGGCATCAGCATCAGCGAGTCGTTCTGCACACTGACTCACTCTCTGCCCTTCAGTGTCTGGAGTCTCTCGCGCTTACATCTCACCGTTTCCTACTAACGGCTATATATACTGTTGGGTCTTTCATTCAGCAGCGTGGTGGCTCAGTGATTTTTCACTGGGTCCCTGGACATGTTGGCGTTTGGGGGAATGAACTGGCAGATACAACTGCACGTGCGGCTAGCACCCTCCCTGCTGTCACATTTCCGCTTCGCCCCTGTGCCACCCGTGTCCTCTCAGAGGTGTATGCCACTATCTACAGGCGTACCAGGGATGAGCATGAACTCTGTATTGCCGAGGGATCACGCTCGGCTGCCTGGTATGCGGCGGCCACATCTTATTCACCTCTTCCGATACCAACTGGATTACCCAACTTTATTCTAGTTAGGATTAGGCGTCTCCGCTTAGGTTTCCTGTGCTACCGCCAGGTTGCCGGCTTGGAGCCTGACCCGTGCCCCCATTGCTATGCATGGTCCGCCGATCCTTTATCCCATTACTTACTAGACTGTCCGGCCACAGCGCTGCTTCTTGCAGGTCCTGGCGGAGGCTTCCCTCGTACTGGGGATGATGTCTTTGATGCAGCTAGGGTTGCTGGCAATGCATCTTTTCAGAGAATTTTGCGCACTGTGCGGGACTACCCTCTTCCTCGGTAATTCTCTCAGGCATTGATCCTGCTTTTTTTTTTTTTTTTTTTTTTTTTTTTAAGGCTTTTCTCTGACGGGCTCTTAGTTTGCCCGTGCCCCACCAAGTGTGGGTAAATATCAAACAACAACAACAAATTCGGTAGTGCATTCCTCTGATCAATTGCTCTATATGGGAAACTGAATTTCCTTACGTCTTTATCGCCTCTCTTCTTATGCAGTTTTTTGCAGTGTCCTCTTGCTGATGCTTCCCCATAGGTTAAGTAATCATTTATGTCTATTTTCTCCTTCCCTGATATGCATTTATATAGCATAATCATGTCACCTCTTTTCCTTCTCTCCTGTAGTGTTGGTAGATTCAGTTTATTTAGTCTTTCTTCGTAGCTTCGATCCCTCAAGCGGGTACCCATCTTGTAGCGGCCCTTTGAACTTTTTCATCTTGTCAATGTGTTTTTTGAGATGAGGACTCCAGACTACTGATGCATACTCCAGGGTTGGTCTGATAAATGATGTTATTATCTTTCTTAGCATGTCTTCATTTATGTATGTGAATGCTATTCTCATATTTGCAAGAAGTGTATACATGTTCCGTACCTTCTCACTGTGTGTGTGTGTGTGTGTGTGTGTGTGTGTGTGTGTGTGTGTGTGTGTGTGTGTGTGTGTGTTTTACAGCCATCAAAATTACTACAACGAAAAAGTTATATGTTTCAGCCTGTATATTATAAAACTTATTTTCAACCAGTCTGTCTACCTCTTCCAAACACCACCAAACATTGAAATTTACAGGAGTAACCAAACAAGAGGCGATAATGCTTTGTTACTACAGCAGTGACGCTGAGTTTGGCCAGGTTTGTCTGTCTGTCTGTCTGTGTCAGTGTATGAATTATGTATGTATGTCCAGTATGTGTGAGTGTCTGTCTGTATGTACGAATGGATGAATGTATTTATGTATATGCATGTACAGTACGTTAACAGTAGGTTGTTAAGAAAAAAACTATTGGATGGAACTGTACCAAATTAGTCTAATGACTGACTAGCGGAAAGAGTATTTACATTTTGAAAGATCAAGATTAAAGTCAGTAAAAGACTAAGGCGGGGCCAGTGCTGCCTTGGCCAATTGTGATACAAGACGTAGTGGTGATTTTTTTTTTTTTTTTTCAGAATTTGGGCAGGTTAGGGCGGCCACCATCCACTCATATGATATAATGCTACCTTCGGGTGACTTTACGCTGGATGACAAGCTACATGGATTCTTTTTAGCTCAGAAAACAATTTACTGTGTCGGATGGAAACCATGTAACCAAATGGAAGCCTGTTGGTTTAGTGGGTTAAGGCGCTCCAGCCGGATGTAGCCCATAAGGATTACTATTATTGCTCTTATAATGCCACTCAGGAAAGACTAACTCATCTTTATCGCTTTAAATGACCGGACTCAGTAGCCCTAACCTGGGGTCCTGCGTTACTGATGCCACACTAAAGGACTGCATGATGAACTGACAGACAGACAGACCGACAGATAGAGATACAGATATGAAATGCCCACACCCACGCGAAGCCCAGGGAGGGGTGTCGCAACACCCACCCCAGGAAGGACCCACTGCCCCACGCCCACCCGAGAAGGAAACCACGGGAAGGAGCATAGGGAGAGCGCGAGGCCCGATCGAGACAGGCTTAGGTTCCCCACGACCCTGCGCCCCCCTTCCACTCAACACGGCCACCAGCAGGAACACAATCCCGGCAGACTACATCACAGCCGGGCTAGCCCTCGCCAGGATCGGGGTGGGACCCGTCCTAGCACAGTCCCAAACAGCACCGCAGTGACGGCCACTGCACACACCGGGCAGGAAGTGACGGCCACTGTATGCACCGGGCAGGAAGTGACGGCCACTGTACACACCGGGCAGGAAGTGACGGCCACTGCACACACCGGGCAGGAAGTGACGGCCACTGTACACACCGGGCAGGAAGTGATGGCCACTGCACACACCGGGCAGGAAGTGACGGCCACTGTACACACCGGGCAGGAAGTGACGGCCACTGTACACACCGGGCAGGAAGTGACGGCCACTGTACACACCGGGCAGGAAGTGACGGCCACTGTACACACCGGGCAGGAAGTGACGGCCACTGTACACACCGGGCAGGAAGTGATGGCCACTGCACACACCGGGCAGGAAGTGACGGCCACTGTACACACCGGGCAGGAAGTGACGGCCACTGCACACACCGGGCAGGAAGTGACGGCCACTGTACACACCGGGCAGGAAGTGACGGCCACTGCACACACCGGGCAGGAAGTGACGGCCACTGTACACACCGGGCAGGAAGTGACGGCCACTCTATGCACCAGGCAGGAAGTGACGGCCACTGTACACACCGGGCAGGAAGTGACGGCCACTGTACACACCGGGCAGGAAGTGACGGCCACTGTACAAACCGGGCAGGAAGTGACGGCCACTGTACACACCGGGCAGGAAGTGACGGCCAC
Organism: Coenobita brevimanus; assembly: GCF_032717465.1. Classification (NCBI taxonomy): domain Eukaryota; kingdom Metazoa; phylum Arthropoda; class Malacostraca; order Decapoda; family Coenobitidae; genus Coenobita; species Coenobita brevimanus. The sequence goes on along the minus strand of NC_137035.1, from coordinate 13,962,581 downwards.
TGTACACACCGGGCAGGAAGTGACGGCCACTGTACACACCGGGCAGGAAGTGACGGCCACTGTACACACCGGGCAGGAAGTGACGGCCACTGTACACACCGGGCAGGAAGTGACGGCCACTGTATGCACCGGGCAGGAAGTGACGGCCACTGCACACACCGGGCAGGAAGTGACGGCCACTGTACACACCGGGCAGGAAGTGACGGCCACTCTATGCACCAGGCAGGAAGTGACGGCCACTGTACACACCGGGCAGGAAGTGACGGCCACTGTATGCACTTCGGCTGCAGCCACACCTGGAACCACACCTGCGGTGACGGCCACTGTACGCACCAGACAGGAAGTGACAGCCACTGTACGCACTTCGGCTGGTAACCCAGGGAAAGGTAGACCCACGGTGACGGCCACTGTACGCACCAAGAGGGAAGGGACAGCCACTGAACACCCTTCATCCACAGCTCTCGAGACTACCCCTTTGGAGGAAGTCCCTGGCTCGGCCCACCACTCATCCAGAGGCCGAGTGGGATGCTTCTCTCTCTCTCCTAACAGGTGCAGCCCCCCAGAGGAGTTGTGGCGAGGACCCATCACGAGCCCGGGGATCCATGCCCTGCAGCCTGCCCCTGGACGACGCCTACTGCTGACGGACTCCACAAGGAAGGGACGCCACAGGCAGCTCCAGACGGTGCCCCGACCCTGCAGAGACCACAGCCCCCAGACACCCAGAGGGCACCCCTCGGACTCCGAGGCGTGACCTCCCCAGCCCCACCCACAAACAGCCTTCCTCCAGGAGCAGGCCGAGGCAAGCACGGCTGCTGCCATGTTCGGCCCCAGTCCAGAGGGCCACCATGCCAGTCGAGGCCCCACCATGAAAGGGCCTCCCTCCACGCCAACCAGCAGCCCTGTCTGGATGACATTGCCCCCGGCAGTAGTCCCGTGCCCCTACGGGAAGGCACACCTGACGAGCTACCTCCCACACCTGGGCACCACCTGTAAGCAGCCCAGCCCCACAGCAGCCCGGGCCAGAGTCTATCAGCCTGATTGTGTCCCCCTTAACCTGTATATGTATATCATTGTCATTGTACTGTACTGATTGTAATTAAGACAATATACGTGTAAGGTTGGTCAACCGAGTTTTTATGCCCTGTTCCTCTTGTTGTGTATTCTAGTTCCAGTCTCGATAGAGAACCCCGGCTCAGTAACTAGTGTTCTAAGGACAAGAAGTCGGCTTAAGAACACCTAGCATAACAAGATAAATAGACAGAAGATAGATAAACAGATACATAGACAGTCAGACAGAGAGACATATTAACTTAGTTTTTACCACGGTGTTAGGCTGATGCTTTTGACATTGTGCAAGTGTGTCAGTATAGCAAAGATAAGGAAGATGTTGTTGCCTGGTTATGGTAAGTGTTGTGCTGGCGTTGCAAGTTCTCTATCGCCTTTGTTCTTTAATGTTTTCCCCTTTTCCTTTTTTTTTTTTTTTTTTTTGTTTCTGGTGTCATACACTAAAAACCCTGAAAATTTATCATGACTTTCTGTGGGACAGAAAGTGATGAGACGTTGTTGTTGTTGTTGTTGTTGTTGTTGTGGTGGTGGTGGTGGTGGTGGATACTCTTTCATTTTGTCTTGTACTTGTTGTTGTTATTGCTGAAGATGGACGCCTTCACGTGGTGACGCTGATATACAAATGATACAAATGTCCTTCAACGCCATACCTATCCCCCGACTGCAAGAAAAGGACAACTTCAGCCTGACGTCCACCGAGTTGACGTCCATATTAGCCTGGAACCAAAACAAGAAGAAGAAGATGATGATGATGATGATGATGATGATGATGATGATGATGATGAAAGAAGAAGAAGAAGAAGAAGAAGAGGAAGAAGATGAAGAAGTAATAGAACAACAACAACAACAACCGCTTTCGTAGGCTAAAACCAAAGCCTCGGAAATGTACACGAGACACCGAGCAGCTGTACATGGAGGTGATGACGGAACCATGTTGATCATTGCTGCTGTTGTGTTGCAGTTTATTCTTTTGTCTTGTGTTTTCCTCAGTGCTCTTACCTCTATCGTAGACCAAAACAAAAACCATGGAATTTTATGCTGTGTCCCGAAACAGCTTTTGTCTGGATGAAGGAAATGGTGTTGATGATGATACCTGTTGTGTTGGATTTTTTTCATTTTATCTTTTCTGCCTTCTGCATACCGCTGTCGTCGACTTAAGGGGAAAAAAAAAAAAAAGGAAATATCTGCTAAAGCCCCTGAGCCATTTTTTTTAAATACAACTGAGATAACAAAACGGAGGTAATTTCTGTCACTGTTTTGGAAGTTATATACCTTGTTTCTTTTGCATCTTTTCTTTCCTCTTCGGACCACTTTTGTAGACTATTAAGAACAGAAAGAAACCGTTATACTTTGCGGTAGGGTACCTGAGCACTCCATCTCTAAACAGCAGAAGGTGGGAAGACGGTGTTGGTGTGTTGTTAGCTGTGGTGTTGCTTGTTGTTTTCCGTAGTTTCTTTCCCTCGTTGTTTGTACAGATATCGGATGCTTAAATAACGTGGAAGTTGACGGTCGTGAACCACTAAGTCGCTTCACCAGACGGAAGGCAATGGCTGGACTTATTTTTTTTTTTTAAGGGGGAAGGGGGTTTATGGTCATTGGATCGTTATCTCTTTTTTATCGCTACTTCAATGGTCACTGCTCCTCTGAACTGTCTGCTTGCATCCCTTCACCACTACGACGGGCGCGTAGCACCCGTCTAGCAACCAACTCCCATCCCTTTTCTCTCCAACTCTCTGATGCAAGAGTTAACCGATACTCAAAGTCCCTCATTTATGCAACAGGTCAACTCTGGAACTGTCTCCCTCTGTCTGTATTTCCTACTTCCTATGATCTCCAGTCTTTCAAACCTAGTGTGTCCAGACATCTCGAAATGAACGGATCTTGAATTTGGCTCACTGTTGTATTGTTTTTGTTTTTTTCTTGGAAGGAACGGTTTGCGGGCTCCTAGTCTTTGGTTCCTTCTTCCTTGCATTAAAAAAAAACAAAATTCTCTTTTCTTGTCTTTCTTACCGCTATCGTACCGCAGTTTTTTCTTAAATGTCATAGGCCGAGAAAACACTTAGAAACGATACTTACGAATCCCTGTGTGTCCCTGCATCAGACGAACGAGAATTGGCAGACGAGAAAGGTTACTGTTTGGTGGTGATAGTATTTGCTGTGGTGGTGATAGTATTTGCTGTGGTGGTGATAGTATTTGCTGTGGTGGTGAGAGTATTTGCTGTGGTAGTGACAGTATTTGCTGTGGTGTTGATGGTATTTGGTGTGGTGGTGATAGTATTTGTTGTGGTGGTGATAGTATTTGCTGTGGTGGTGATAGTATTTGCTGTGGTGGTGATAGTATTTGCTGTGGTGGTGATAGTATTTGTTGTGGTGGTGATAGTATTTGTTGTGGTGGTGATAGTATTTGCTGTGGTGGTGATAGTATTTGCTGTGGTGATGAGAGTATTTGCTGTGGTGGTGATAGTATTTGCTGTGGTGGTGAGAGTATTTGCTGTGGTGATGAGAGTATTTGTTGTGGTGGTGATAGTATTTGCTGTGGTGGTGAGAGTATTTGCTGTGGTGGTGATAGTACTTGCTGTGGTGGTGATAGTATTTGCTGTGGTGGTGATAGTATTTGCTGTGGTGATGAAAGTATTTGCTGTGGTGGTGATAGTATTTGCTGTGGTGGTGATAGTATTTGTTGTGGTGGTGATAGTATTTGCTGTGGTGGTGATAGTATTTGCTATGATGGTGATAGTATTTGCTGTGGTGGTGATAGTACTTGGTGTGGTGGTGATAGTATTTGCTATGATGGTGATAATATTTGTTGTGGTGGTGATAGTATTTGTTGTGGTGGTGATAGTATTTGCTATGATGGTGATAGTATTTGCTGTGGTGGTGATAGTACTTGGTGTGGTGGTGATAGTACTTGGTGTGGTGGTGATAGTATTTGCTGTGGTGGTGATAGTATTTGCTATGATGGTGATAGTATTTGCTGTGGTGGTGATAGTATTTGCTATGATGGTGATAGTATTTGTTGTGGTGGTGATAGTATTTGCTATGATGGTGATAGTATTTGTTGTGGTGGTGATAGTATTTGTTGTGGTGGTGATAGTATTTGCTGTGGTGATAGTATTTGCTGTGGTGATAGTATTTGCTGTGGTGGTGATAGCATTTGCTGTGATGGTGATAGCATTTCCTGTGGTGGTGATAGTATTTGCTGTGGTGGTGATAGTATTTGCTGTGGTGGTGATAGTATTTGCTGTGGTGGTGATAGTATTTGCTGTGTTGGTAGTAGTAGTTGTTGTTCCTTAGGCAGTCTGGCCGAACAGCCCCGAGTCCCTTAGGAAGGCCATGGCCAAGACCGGGCTTTCCCACAGAGCTCTCAAAGAGTGTATGTTGTGTTGTTGGCGTAGGTGATTGTGTGCAATGCAGTCTTCCATAATGTGCTTAACAGTATGGGGTGCTGTGTTGCATCCTGGACAGGCATCAGCGACGGAGTTATCCAGCCTCTTCTGGTAGCTTAAAGGCCCTATCACACGGCACCTCATACGAGGTTTGCCGAGGATACGATGGTAAATCGGAACGGTAACGTGGTAAAATTGCCGACGATACCACGGGCATTTGGAACCCATCTGGATGGATTCCTGCCGAGGATACGACGGGCAAAACAGTGTGACCAAAACCCAGGCTACTCGACAGAGAATATATCATACTACATTATTAAACATTTAGCCTAACACTGAATACTTATTGATATTTTATAATAAATATCAATCGTTTTGAAGGCCTTATAAAGAGTTAATATTTCCTACACCGAGGAAACTGTGATGTCGATAAAGTATCACGTGTTTACAACTGAGGACTCCACTGCAGGTAGAGTAGACGAACCAGTCGCCACCTGAAAACACCACCACCACAACAACGTACTGATGGCTTTATCATCGATTTCCTGGACAAGGGCAGCTGAATTCGCCCTTATAGAGAAATTCAGGCAGTTCCGCGAGTGTACCAGTTTGTAAACAAAAGTTGCTTCTCCTTATTCTTTACTGAGTCAGCGACAGCGATCACTGTCCACAGTCGCGAGACGGGGCTCTGGCAACAGTGTGAGAAGCATGTCCTTTGCCGAGGATACGAGGAACATATGTGATAGCGTCCAAGTTTTGTTCCACTTAAATCTTCCTTGGCCGTTCCTGGTACGAGGTACCGTGTGATAGGGCCTTACGAGGGCTGGATGGTGCCCACATCTCAGCCTGGCCAGGTGGACCCTGTCCTCACGAGGAAGATAAGATTAAGAAGGGTGGATGTCAGAAGGTCGTGCATGCAGCTGTGTGTAGTCTTTAAGTGACTGAATGGAGCGGCGAGTGATCTGAGTGTGGATATGCTTCTCGAAGCTGGTCTGATGTGGGAGAGGAGGGAGAGATGACAGTATTTGTGTATGGTATCGTGTGCTGGGTGTTGTTTTGATGTTCCTTGGTGTGGGTGGATGTGCTGCCATGTACTATAGTGGATGTTGTGGGTTTGTGGAGGCTGCAGCAAGAAACTGGGTGCCTCTCATGTCTAGGTGATCCTTGACTTTGAGGACTTTGGTTTCTTGATGTAGGTGGTCTGTGGGTGTAGTAGCTGTGCAGCCTGTGATTATTTTTAGGGCCTTGTACTGTATGGTCTGTAGTGTGTTGTAGTGTGTTTTGGTCAGGTTAGAAGCCCAGGCAGGGCTTGCATAATTCATCACTGAACGTATGTATTGTTTGTATACTGTGGTGGTGGTTCCTTTGTTGTGTCCGAATGTTGTATGGGCAAGTGACTTCAAAGCATTGAGTCTTGGTGTTATTTTATTTTTAATGTTTGTGATGTGTTGTTTAAATGACATTGATGTATTGTATGTTACACCAAGGATTTTGGGTGTGTGTATGTGTGTGAGGTAGGGGAGTGTTGTTTATGGTAAGGTGTGGGGTGTGACTGTGTTCTGCTGTCCAGTTTGTGAGAAGAGTCACTGTAGATTTGGCTGGGGCTATTTTGAGCCTGTTTGTGGTGAACCATTCGTGTAGTGTGTTGAGGTAAGGTTGAATGATGTGTGCAGCTGTGTTTGCGTTTTGGTGTGTACATGTAAGTGTTATGTCATCTGCATAGGAAGCTATGTGTATCTGTGGTATGTGGGTACGTCGTGCATGTACAGATTAAAGAGTGTAGGGGACAAAACAGATCCTTGGGGAACGCCGTTTGTGAAGTTTCTGATGCTAGAAGACTGACCGTCAAATGTTACGTGTACACATCTGCCTGTTAAGTAGTTTGCCAGCCATCTTTTTGTGTTATTGTGCATGTTTGTGTTGAGTATTTTGTTTGTGAGGTTGCGGCGGGGGATGGCATCAAAAGCTTTGCTAATGTCTAGTGTGACTAGGAGTGTTCTGTGTGGTGGCCTAGCTGAATTCATGCCATCGAAAACTCTCTGTGTAAGGTCTGTAAGAAGGGTGTTTGTGGAGTGTGGTGGCCTAAAGCCATGTTATGACTGGGCTAGGGGAATGTGAGGTGTGACTAGTTGTAGCATCAGTCGTTCAGTGACTTTAGAGGGGGTGCAGAGGAGTGTGATGGGGCGATGTGAGGAGGGTAACGTGGGGTCTTTGTTGGGTTTAGGGATAGTGATGATATTGCCATGCTTCCAGATGTTGGGTATTATGTTGTGTGAGTAGCTGTAGTTTGATGTGTTGGTGAGTGCTTGTATGCCTTGTGGTCCTAGGTGTTTAAGGTGAATGTTGCTTATGTTGTCTGGTCCACAGGCAGATGAGTGCTTGAGGTTGTTAATGATGTGCTTCGTCTGGTTGTAAGTGAAAGGTGCATAGTCTGGGTCTGTGGGGAACTGTCTCTTACGTCGGATGATACATCGGTCTTCGGGATGAGGGTTTAGATGGCTGACTTGTGAAAAGTGATTGATGAGAGTTTTTGCTTGTTGTTTGTTTGAGGGTATGGTGTCTGTTGTTGTGATGGCAGCGTGTGATTGTGTGGTGTTGCTGTTGGAAAGTGTGATGCTGTTTAGTGTTTTGTAGAGTTTGCTGATGTTTGTTTTGTGGTCAAGTGTTTGGAGGTAATTTTTCCAGTTTAGTGTTTGCTGTTCTGATATTTTACTGTTTATCTGAGTGTTGAGTTCTTGTATTTGTTGTATGGTGTCTTGTGTATGGAGTGTTGGGGAGTGTCGCAGTGTGTCCCGTAGTCTGATGAGGTCTTGAATTTCTGGTGTGAAGTTGGGGTTGTGTCTCTTTCTGTTGCCTCTAGGGATGTGTCTTTTGTCTGCGTTTTGTATGATTGTATTGAAAGTGTGCACAGCGGTGTTGATGTTTGTGATGGGTGTACTGTTTAGAGTTTCGAAATGTTGTTCTGTTTCAGTTACAAAGGCCTCCCAGTTGGCTCTCTTATAATTAGTGTATGTGTGTTTGTGGCCAGCTGGGGTGATTCTGGTTTTGGTAGTGATGATGATTGGGAGGTGGTCAGAACCTAGGGTTCTGACCACTCTCCATGATGTACTGGGAGCGAGGTTTGGGGAGCAGAAGGTGATGTCTGCAGATGATGGGAGATAGCATTTGTTGTGGTGGTGATAGTATTTGTTGTGGTGGTGATAGTATTTGCTGTGGTGGTGATAGTATTTGTTGTGGTGGTGATAGTATTTGCTGTGGTGGTGATAGCATTTGTTGTGGTGGTGATAGTATTTGCTGTGGTGGTGATAGTATTTGTTGTGGTGGTGATAGTATTTGTTGTGGTGGTGATAGTATTTGTTGTGGTGGTGATAGTATTTGCTGTGGTGGTGATAGTATTTGTTGTGGTGGTGATAGTATTTGCTGTGGTGGTGACAGTATTTGGTGTGGTGGTGATAGTATTTGGTGTGGTGGTGATAGTATTTGCTGTGGTGGTGATAGTATTTGCTGTGGTAGTGATAGTATTTGCTGTGGTGGTGATAGTATTTGCTGTGGTGGTGATAGTTTTTGCTGTGGTGGTGATAGTATTTGCTGTGGTGGTGATAGTATTTGCTGTGGTGGTGATAGTATTTGTTGTGGTGGTGACAGTATTTGCTGTGGTAGTGATAGTATTTGCTGTGGTGGTGATAGTATTTGCTGTGGTGGTGATAGTATTTGTTGTGGTGGTGACAGTATTTGCTGTGGTAGTGATAGTATTTGCTGTGGTGGTGATAGTATTTGCTGTGGTGGTGATAGTATTTGCTGTGGTGCTGCTAGTTACTCGTTACTCTTGGTTACTCGTCTTACCGCTGTTGCAGACTTTAGACAATCGTATACACTTGGAAATTTGCCTCAAGAGTCCTTTTGCCTCACTTGGCCAGACGAGCGAGGCCATGTTGTTTTGGTGGTGATGTTCGGTGACCTCTCCTTGTTTGCTATCACAGGCTAAAACACACACACACACACACACACACACACACACACACACACACAGTCCCTCTTCCTCCCTCCCAGTAACACATGCACAGCCACGCCCACTGAGGCCACTCCCCCTGCACTAATCCCCCCCCCCATCTCCCTCTCTCACTCACAACACAAACACGTGTCTCGTCTAGATTAACACCATCCCACATCACTATTCACCATCACACCCACTATCATCACCATCACTAGTGGTCTAAGTAAACATCATCACAATCATCATCATCATCACCACAAACCTGCATCACCATCACAAACCTACATCACCACTACCACCATCATCATCATTAACACCAACACAAACCTACATCACCACTACCACCATCATCATTAACACCATCACAAACCTACATCACCACTACCACCATCATCATTAACACGAACACAAACCTACATCACCACTACCACCATCATCATTAACACCATCACAAACCTACATCACCACTACCACCATCATCATTAACACAACACAAACCTACATCACCACTACCACCATCATCATTAACACAACACAAACCTACATCACCACTACCACCATCATCAGCATCATCATTAACACCAACACAAACCTACATCACCACTACCACCATCATCATTAACACCATCACAAACCTACATCACCACTACCACCATCATCAGCATCATCATTAACACAACACCATTAGCTACATTATACGAGTCACCACTATGTTACATCATCACAAGCTACAGGACAGGTACACGTAGGAGGCGAGGTGAAGTAAGGTGCAGCGGCCTGGCACCGCTACACCTGGACACAGTTCCAGCCAGCTACGCTTGCCGTCTCCTTTTCTGTCTTTAAAATCCTCGTTCTGCTGTTTTTCTCGCTTTTTTTCTTGTTATTGTCCTTCCGCCTATCACACATTTATTCTTCTGCCTTTCTTGTTTGTGTCGTCGTCCATTTCCTTATTACAGTCAACAGGAGATGTAGCAGACAAAAGGAAGTAAAGGTGCAGCGGCTTAGAACTCTATTACAGTTGTTCTGATACTGACCTGACACCTCTCCCTCCTTTATCCTTTCTATATTTTTTTTCTTTTTCCTAGTTGTTGTTCTACTTGTCATCTCTTTGCTTAATCTATTTTTTTCCTCATTTTTGTCATATTCTGCCGTGTTTGATGTCTCGCCTTTCTTTCTTCGTTTCATTCTTTCATTCCCCATTTCTTTTTTTTTCTTTTTTGTCCTCGTTTTCTCTCTTTTCTATTTTCTTTCTCTCATCCACTTTTCTTCTTTCTTTCTCTGCTTCTTTTCTCATTTCTTTTTCCGTGGCTTCATTCATCAGTTATTCTCGTACCTTCTCACAGTTGTTATTTCTTTTCCACTTTTTCTTTCTCCAACATTCTTCAGCATCAAAAACTACAGGAGAAGTAGCAAACGATTTGACGTGTGTTGTGTTCAGTACTGACATACTGTACATCATTATCATCATTTTTGAGTAGTAGGGGTAGGCAGCCCCGCCCAGAGAAGTACTACCGCCAAGGTTACGGAAGACTCAAGGAATTGCCTGGATTCCATTTTCTCTCCTAGGCCTTGGTAGCTGGTTACACATCTTTCTGCCTCACACACCAGAGGACATCAGGCTGCCCTCTTTACACAACACACACATCCACATTATATTACATTACCTTAAACCAGCTATCCTCTCTCCAGAAAACACCGATCTTGTCATTACATACCCATTCCAAACACATCCCTGCTCTTCCCCCCATAAAAAGAACCATGGCTGCTGCTATACTGGGAATCAGTGTGGTGGTTTCTCGGGTGACCACCACCGGCAGGGCTGGGTTGTCTGCACGGGACCCTCCCGGTCGTCACCAAGCCACTGTGCCACCTCCAGTGTTGCGGCGCCCTAAATCTGCTCGTCAGTGCAGTAAAATTTTCTTTTGCAATATTAGGGGACTTCACTCCAACATCAACTCTGTTCAAAATTTCCTCCAGTTGGAATCCCCTGATCTGCTATTTCTGACAGAGATACAAGTAAGCTCCACCTCTGATTTAGCTAGATTTAATTTTCCTGGTTATATCTTGATTCAAAATTTCAGACCCAAAGGAGGCGTATGTTGCCTTGCTAAATCAGAAATTGCCCTGGAGGAGATTACTGCATTTAATTGTCCTTTTTTCGACTAAATTCTTTTTGGTAAAATTAAATATTTCTGTTGTGTTTATCGTTCCCCTAATGCCCCTTCAAAGCCAAGTTTATTTGACTCTCTGTCTTCACAACTAAGTGTCCTCAACATTAATACTGCATCAGAAATTACTATTCTGGGTGATTTTAATGTCGATAATGTCGAATGGCTCACTTATTCAGCCAGAACTGATGACTCTGGTCTTGAATGTGAGCTATTTGCAGACTCATTTAATCTCACCCAGTTAGTCAGTCAACCCACCCGTGTACCAGACAACCCTGATCAAAATCCCCACCTATTGGACTTGTTTCTAACAACCAATTCAGATAATTATAATGTCGAAGTGAAGTCCCCCCTCGGATCCTCGGATCATTGTCTGATTCAAGCCACCAGTGTAACACCTACCACATCCTCCTGCTCTGAACATGTCGTGGTGACTAAATGGCACTACGACAGGGCAGACTGGGAGGGACTCCATAATTTTTTCATGGACGTTCCTTGGACCTCCTTTTTCTCCCAAGATGCAAATGCCACATTGGGCCACATACAGGATTTCATGAAAGTCGGCATGGAAACATTCATTCCCCATCATAGTTACAGAAAAAGATGTAATTCTCCTAAATGGTTTGACCACAATTGTGCTAGAGTAACAGAACATAAAACAATAGCCTATAACACTTATACAAGGACCAAAACCAAAGAAGCCTTTAACTATTATAAAAATATCAGAAACCATCCCAAAACTATTATCAATCTTTCTAAATCAAACTTTCTACATAGACAAGCTAACAAACTACTAAACAATCCAAATGATAACAAAATATTCTGGTCAACCCTTAATTCATTCAAAACTAACTTCACTACCACCTCTTCCATTCCACCGTTACAGTCCCCCAATGGAAATCTAGTAAGTGACCCACGTGGAAAAGCCAACCTTCTTGTTGACATTTTTTCAACAAACTCAACCCTAAATTCAGAAAATCATAATATTCCTCTACTTGATTTTGATTCCCCTCAAATACCTCCTTTCATGATTCACACCAGATACGTACAAGCCGTATTATAGAATCTATCAGCAAACAAAGCTACTGGTCCAGATGAAATTCCTTCAATAGTACGGTACTTAAAAATTGCTCCTCAGTGTTGGCTCCTGTATTAGCAAAATTTTTCCGCTTATGCAATCCGTACCTCAATTTTTCCAGCCCCTTGGAAAGAAGCAAATATCCATCCTGTTCCTAAAAAGGAGGCAACTTCTGATCCATCAAACTATAGACCAATTGCAATAACTTCCATTCTCGGTAAAGTTTTTGAGTTGCTAATTAACAAACACATAGTCAAGCATCTAGAAATCAATAAATTGATTAATGATCGGCAGTATGGATTTAGACAGGAACGTTCAACTGTAGATATCCTTTGCCTTCTTACCCATCACATTAACAAAACAACAGACCAACATGGTGAAACACACACAGTAGCACTTGATATTTCAAAAGCATTTGACAGAATATGGCACCAGGCTTTATTGTCCAAGATGTCACACTATGGCCTTGCATCACTGGTTCCTCTAATTTCTTCTTACCTTCACAGTAGAAAACTACGGGTCATTGTAGATGGAATTTATTCTCAGTTTCATTCCATAAATGCTGACGTACCTCAGGGATCAGTTTTGGCGCCAACCCTCTTTCTCATTCATATAAATGACCTCATATCTGTCACGCACAACCCAATACACTCTTATGCTGATGACTCGACCCTTCATAGTTCTTTCACATTTAGTACCTCCTTTACACAATTTGATATTATAAATTCCCAAGTAAACACAGCAATTTCTCTGAACCGGGACCTTTCTAAAATTAATCAATGAGGACAAACAAATCTGGTCTCATTTAATGCTCAGAAAACTAAATTAATTAATTTCTCCAACAGAAAGAATCACTCAGACTCTCACATAATTTTATATGATGTAAGTATTCCCATATCCACTACAACTGATATCCTAGGTGTTACTGTAAACCCCAACCTAAGCTGGACAGCTTGTGTTAAATCCCTTGCTAAAAATACTTCTAAAAAACTGGGACTTATGTGCGCTCTCAGATCGAATACTGTTCACCACTGTGGAGTGGATGTGGAGCGGTTGCATTGAGGCAGTTGGACAAAATTGAAAATAAAGCCACTAGATTAATCAATAATCCTGCCATAAAGCGGGACCTTCCTCCGTTATCAGTACGTAGGAATATTGCTTCTTTAGCACTATTTTATCGATATTTTTACCGTAAGTGCTCTAACGAACTGGTTTCAATTGTGCCTCCCCTTCACATTCTCTCCCGAAATACTCGGGCAGCTGGGAGCGCCCATGAACTCACACTCTCTCCCCCACAATACAGAACCTCTGCTTATCAAAATTCATTTATCCCCAGAACTACTACTCTCTGGAATTCACTTCCTGGGAGTTGTTTCCCACATACATTTAATCCTCTCAATTTTAAATCCAATTGTTATAAGTATTTTATGAATGGAAGATGCCTTTTGGCACTTGGACTTTTTTTTTTTCCTTTGTTTTTCCTTGCTCCATTCATTATCAAAAAAAAAAATCATAACGTCATAATTACTATCATATCCATCCTAAACGTCATAATTACCATCACATCCATCCTAAATAACTATCACCATCACCATCATCACTATCACCACCAGCACCATTAGCTACATAAGATCAAAGCCACCACTATATTACTGCATCACAAGCTACAAGAGAGGCAGGAGGCAAGATGGACTAAGGTGGGGCGGTCTGAGGCCGGTATTCTTGTGCGGTTAAGGAACCTCCCTAACACCTCTTCCTTACCGATTTATTTTTGGATGCGGCTGGCTAATATCATTTTGTAGGTTATTTATGCAGGATATGGTGATATTAGCATGATTTAAGTAACAGAAGGGGACGACAAGGTGTGATAAGTAAAATAAGTCGCTTAGGAAGAGGTGATAGGGAGCTACCTTAACTGACGAGAATACGGGCCCAGGACTCTTCACAGGAGTACCAAGTTCCATCCAACTATGACTTTCGGTCTCCTATGCTGTCTTTCTCCTCTTTTGACTTTCTTCCTCTCTGTTTTCTTTGTAACTCTATTTCCGACTCTGTTGTGTTGTTGCCGTCTCTCTCCACAATATTACAGGAACGCAGTTTATAAGACACGTAGGAGGCGAGATGAAGTCAAGTGGAGAGGCCTGGGACTCTACTACACATGGACCGATTTTAGGCCCTTCTGCCTGTCTCCTTTCCTTCATTTACCTTTCTCCTTTCTTCTGGCCTGTCTTTAATTTTACTTAATCTAATCCTCTTCCATATCTTTCTCTCTCATCTTTCTTGCTTGTTTTCTTTCCTTTGATTCTATTTCTCATGTACATTCTTTTTTCTTTCTTCTTTTCTCTCTCCTCTCTCTTCTGTCTTCAAACTCCCATTATACCATTCTTTTCTCCTCTCTTTAACCGTTCTTCTTTTCCCCTTTAGTTTTCTCTTTCTTTCTCCCCTTCTATATTTCTTTTTATGATTTTCGTTCTTTCCTTCTGCAGTACATTACAGCAAAATAAGCATCATGAGGGGTAGGAAGCGAGGTGATATAAGATTATCATCACTAGCACCCATCTACCCTACATCACCATCATCATTATCAATACGACTAGCATTATTTTCATCAAATTGAATTTACATCACAATCACCATCATCACCATCACCATCACTGTCACCTCCACCACCATTAGCTACATTGCGTCTAATTCACTACTATTTAACATCATCACAAGCTACAAGAGAGGTAGGAGACAAGATGAAGTAAGGTGGAGCGGCCTGGCACTCCACCACAGGTGTACCCAGTTCAATACTTCACCTTATTTCTCTGATGTTTCCTTTTCTTTCCTTCATTCCTTCATCATCCTTCTCATTTTTATTCTTTCCCTTTTCTTCCTTACAATTTTTCATCCTTTTCTTTTCCTCATTGTACTGTCCTTACCTTTTCTCACTTTTTTCTGGTGGTTATTTAATGGCTTATATTTTCCTCTATTACGTTTCTTTCTCCTTTCATTCATCCCTTACTTTTTCCTTATCGCTCTCACTCCTTTCTTTTTTTTTTCCGTTCTTCTTCCACTAAATTCCTTCAACAGAACCTACAAGATAGGCAGGAGGCGAGGTGAAGAAAGGTGGAGCGTCCTGGCACTCTACTACACCTGTACCCAGTCAACACCTTTGACAATTTATATTTCATTTTCCTTTTTTCTTCCCTCCTCCTTACAATAATATTTTGCTTTAGTCTCATTTCTTTTCTTAGTTTCCGTCTTTCTCTTCCCCTCTGCTTTCCTTTCTTCTCTTTCATTTCCTCTCCCTCCTGCTTCCATTCATTCTCCCTCTATTCTCTTTTACTTGTTCTTTTCTTGCTCACTTCATTTCCTTATTGCTGTCTGCTGTCTGTTTTCATTACATCACAGCAGTAGACGCACAAACCAAGGTGCAGTAGGGGGTAGCCACCTGGCACAAAAATAAGGTGTACATGTTCGACTGTGTTGTACCAGGATCTTTGTTTTATTCACGTTTTGTTCATTGTTCCTTTTTCTCCTATTGTTTCCTGTTAGCCTTTCATTGTGCATTTTTCTTTTCTTTCCTTTTTTGTTTCTTCCTTCTTACTTTTTATTCGCTTGTCTTCTACCTTCCTTTTCTTCCATTTATTGTACTTCATCCTATCAATATCTCATTTGTTCCATTTTTGTTCATTAATTCTCTCATTTGCCTGCCGTTTCGTCAGTCTTTTTCCAACATTTTTTTTTTCTTCATTTTCTTTCTTTCTCCCCATTTTTCTTTCTCTGCCGTATTGCCTTCTTTCTGTAAAATATTGCAGTATCACAAACTAGAGATGTAGAAGACGAGATGATATAAGGATATGAGAAGTACTAACCTACTGCACCATCACCACCACCATCATTATCATCATCATTTCTATCAAGACTAACTTAAGTAACCAAATAACTAGCATCATCACCATCGCCACAGTTAAGTTCATCATCATCATCATTATACCCACCATCATTAACTCCTTTAGATCAGAGTCACCACTATATTAGCCTACATCATCACAAGCTACAAGAGAGGTAGGAGGCGAGGTGAAGTCTGGTGCAGCGGCCTGGCACTCTACTACAGGTGTACCGAGTTCAAACCTACCTGTGTAACTTACTCGTTTTATTTTATCATTGCCAATTCCTGTCTCCTTTTTCTCTATCTTTCTTTTTTCTGTTTACATTCCCTTCGTTTCATAATTGTCCTTTATTAGCTCTTTCATCTTTTCATTTTTATTTCTTTCACTTTCCTCTCCCACCTGCCTCTTTCTTTCTTCTGTTTCCAGTTCTTTCCTACATTGTTATTTCTGTCCTTGTTCTTTCTCATTTTATTTCTTTCATATCCTGTGATTTTCGTTTTGCTGATATTCTTTCCTTCCTGCCTTTTCATTCTCCTTTCTTTTTTATATCACATCACCAGCTACACAGGAAGGAGGAGGTTACATGAAGTCAGGTTATTATCAGCATTACTAACCCACAGCGCCATCAATAACACTATCACCACCACAATCTTATTATCAGCATTACTAACCCACAGCGCCATTAGTAACACTATCACCACCACAATCTTATTATCAGCATTACTAACCCACAGCGCCATCAATAACACTATCACCACCACAATCTTATTATCAGCATTACTAACCCACAGCGCCATTAGTAACACTATCACCACCACAATCTTATTATCAGCATTACTAACTCACAGCGCCATTAGTAACACTATCACCACCACCATCATCACCATCATCATCATCACCATCATCATCATCACCATCATCCTTACTATCATCATTATAAAAAAAAAATAATGATAATCGCCATCACTATAAGCACCACCTTGATTATTATTCCATAGTCACTTATTATAATATGCTTATTCATTCACTTATTGTTATTATTATCACAACTGACCACCACCACCACCACCACCATTAGCTACACTAGATCTAGGCATTACTATTGTTCGTTCACCTTAACTTGGCAAAGATTTTCGTCTTTTTGCAGTAACTTTCCCGTACTTGAACAGATCAGAACCACATCCCTGTAGCCTTTCCCTCACACTTCTTCGTGACTAGCATCATACTGTAAAGGTATTTGTTGATGGTCAGCATTCCAGTGGACAGCTGGTATTTCCAGGCCAAGTTAAATAGGACAGAGGATAGCACATCAGTTTAGTGTTAATCCCTTGTTACAGCTTAAGCATTCAGATTGGCCAGAGGGTCATTTTAGGCCAAGTTAGAGTGGACAGACTACTGCACCATATTTACTGATAATCCCTTGTTACAACTAAACACATATGATGATATGGTGGCAGTTTTATGCCAGGTTAAAATGGAGAGAGTATAGCACTAGTAACTAATAATGATCTACTCCAGCAATGTAGATTACGATATGAGTATTTTAAGCCAAGTTAGAGTGGACAGAGTACTGCAGCATATTTAGTGATAATCTCTTGTTACAGGTCAGCATTCAGAATGGGGAGATGGTAATGTTAGGCCAAGGTAAAGAAGGCCTAATATCAAAGGATTATAAGCACCAGGATAGGTAGGAGGCGATGTGGAGGAAGGTAGAGCGGCCTGGCACTATCACAGCTGCATAGAGTTGCAGCCTCTGTACTTTGACCTTCCTTTAATGACTTATTTTAGCTTTCCTTTTACCCTTTTTTTTATTTCCTTCTCCTTTAGTTTATGATTTGTTTTATTCCTGTCTTCCTCTTCTTTTCCAAATTTCCCACTTTCCTTTCCTTTTCTCCCTTTCTTTTTTGTCCTTTTCTATATTGTTCCTTCTCATACCTTGTCCTTTCACATTCTCACATTCTCTTTTCTCTTTTCCATTCCTTCTGTCTTCTCTCTTTCTTTCTCCTTCCGCCTTTTCTCTCGTCTCCTTTCTTGCTTCTCTGTATCACAGCAATAAAACACCAATACAAGTAGGAGCCAATGTGAAGTAAGGTGGAGCGGCCTGAGAGTCTTACAAAAGTGTCCCGAGTTCCACCCTGCCAGGCACTTGACTCCTTTTTGGTCGTTTTCCTCTCTCTCTCTCTCTCTCTCTCTCTCTCTCTCTCTCTCTCTCCTTTTTTCCCTTTAATTCTCATTGTCTGTTCTTTCGTTTTTGTTCTTTTTTTTGTTCCTTCTTTATTCTCGTATTTTATTTCCTTCTCCTTTTTATCTTTTTCTACTTTCCTTTTTGCTTTCAAATTCTTCTCCATTTCTGTATTTTCTTTATTGGTTATTTCATGTTTGTTTATCGTTATATTTCCATCTTTTCCGTTATTTCTTTTTCTCATATCAGTTCTCTTCTACTCCCTTTCATTCGTTCTTTCCTCCTCCATTCTTTCTCCACTATATTACAACATCACGACCTACAAAGGAGGAAGGATGACAGATGAAATAAAGTTATCACAAATACTAAATGACTGGACTTCACCACCACTACCACCACCACCACCACCATCATCATCATCATCATCAATATCTATACAGTTTCAGCTTCATCATTATCACCACCACCACCACCACCACCATCATCATCATCATCAATATCTATACAGTTTCAGCTTCATCATTATCACCATCAGCAGCAGCAGCAGCACCGTCACTACGCCAGTCATCACCACCATCGCCATTATCAGCTCCTTAGATCAGGGCATTATATTACAGCATCACAAGCTATAAGAGAACAGGAGGCGAGATGCAGTAAGGCGCAGCGGCCTGGCACTACTACACCTCACACCTGTACTGAGTTAACATCACCCACTTTGACGCCATCGTCTTCAGTATTTCCTTCCGTCTTTCCTTCAGTATTCTTTCTCCCTGTTCATTTTTATCACTATTCCTTTTCTTTTCTTTTTCTTTCTTTAACTTCCATTCTGTCTTTAATTTTTTCTTTCAGTTTCCTCTTTCTTCTCCTTTTCTTTGCCTCTTTTCATCTCCTTTGTCTTTTTTTGCTCTTCTTTCATTTTTCTTTGTAACTGTCCCACTTCATTTCTTTCTTTCTCCACTCCATTACAGCATTTCAAACAAGAAAGGAAGCAGGCGATGAAAACTAAAGATACTAGCCTACCATCAGTACTAACCTATCACGTCACCACCATCACCACCACCATCACCACCACTGTCATCGATATCATCACTACCATCATCATCCATAACGTTTTGATCAGAACTGACTTTAATCATCACTGATGCCATCACCACCACAAATATCATTACCCAAGCACTTATAATTTTTATTAAAACTAATTGCACCACCATTACCATCATCATTACCACCATCACAACCAGCACCACAGCCATCATCATTATCATCAATTCCACTATCACAGTTGGCTACATTCATTCCAAGCTACAAGAGAGGCAGGGCCGCAGGATGCGACATAAAGTAAGGTGTAGCGGCCTGGCACTGAGCACTTGTACACAGTTAACACTTGGCTCACACGTGGCCTTTTCTTGATTTCTTTCTTCCGCATTCCTTTCTTTTTCGTTGTTTAGCCGCGTAGGCGCTGCCAGCAGTACGATAACTGTCAACGAAGCACGGATGACAGGAACAGGGCATGGCTAACGATGATTTCCCGGTGGAAAGAACCGTAGATATCAGTGATCTTGTCACTTACAAACCTCTCTTGGTTTAGCGTGCCTAATTCATTAAATTCAATATTTAAAAATCGGCGCCATGATAGGCCGATATGGAAGTAGTCAAAGTTTTGTTATATTTACTCAAAAAAAAAAAAAAAAAAAAAAAAAATGGCGGGCACACAAGGCACCTGTGGCGACCAATCAGCTTGCAGCAGAGAAACCAATGAGAGTGCGTCTTTTGGGTCACGTGACACAAACGTCAGCTGCACGTCACACTTCCGTGAGCAGCCACGCCTCCTGATTCGTCCTGAAGTCTGATTTGAAATTAGCTTTAAGGTAGCTGGTGGGTGTGGTGGGTGGCGGAGCAGCATTGGGCGTTGTTTATTTATTTATTTATTTCCCGAAGAAGATGCATCTATTGATATTCTATGAGATCAAGGAGTGTTATCAAGAGCAGTTGACTGTCCTAACTGTAAATACCGTGTAATTACAGAAAAGACTGTAAGCGACTCTGGGCATAGGCTTTACAAGCTGTTCCCAGGCCCAGTATTTCTCCTACGTACCATACACCTCCAGTTGTCACCACTTCGGCGC
This sequence comes from Coenobita brevimanus, assembly GCF_032717465.1. Taxonomy (NCBI): domain Eukaryota; kingdom Metazoa; phylum Arthropoda; class Malacostraca; order Decapoda; family Coenobitidae; genus Coenobita; species Coenobita brevimanus. The sequence continues at coordinate 13,942,704 of NC_137035.1, read as the reverse complement.
TAACACCCACCGTCCATCTTGAATACACTATAGGGCTGTCACATACAGGACTATCTACAGGTGCTATTTTTGTGCTGGACAGGAAGGTCACCTTCACGTGGTGGCACCACTGTCGGTTATACAAATGTTCCTCATCTTCCCCATCCCCGGGAAGGATGATGGAGCACTGCTAGCGGATTCCCGTGCACCAATCAGTGCACAATTATCTTGGCTGTAGGGACTTGTGTGCACCAAAGACACCACGGTGCACAGCCAGGCACACACCACTGTGCACAGCCGAACACACACCACGGTACACAGCCGGACATACACCACGGTGCACAGCCAGACACACACCAGCGACAAGAGTAAATCTACGGTAAGAAACGAAGCACTAGCATCCTTGCACAAACACCCACCGTCAGAGAGCAGTGTAATCAAAACAAAGCAAAAAGCTCCTTTGTAATCAGCTTGTGGTATCAGAGAACATCGAGAAGGGTATAATGTCAAGAAAATATGAAGTCCTTTAAAAAACACCACCAGGCAATGGTTAGTAGTGGCTGTCTTGGCTGGATTCATTTGGAAGGTAAGCCCAGTGGACTGTGTTGAAGTTGCCCTTATCCCGCAGCCAACCATCCTCCTCTCAGGGGACAGGGAGCGAGTGGAGGGGCCTTTGTCTAACTGGACCAAGGAGCCGATCCATTTTATGGATGCCATCACGTGAAGGCGTCCCTCCAGCAACCAGTGAACAGTAAAATCCAATCAATGTAGTGTAAACAAAATATTAATTCCTTCAAAACATCACGCCATTGTGCAGTAAAATGCAAAGAAAGAACTCCGAACAAAATAACAACAACAGCAAGTAAAAAGATCGTTCAGTCAACCAGTGAACAGTAAAATCCAATCAGTGCAGTGTAAACAAAATATTAATTCCTTCAAAACATCACGCCATTGTGCAGTAAAATGCAAAGAAAAAAACTCCTTACAAAATAACTAAATAACAACAACAGTGAAAAAACATCGTTCAGTCAACCAGTGAACAGTAAAATCCAAGCAGTGCAGTGTAAATATTTAATTCCTTCAAAACATCACGCCATTGTAAAGTAAAATGCAAAGAAAAAAAAATCCTAACAAAATAACAACAACAGTGAGTAAAAACATCGTTCAGTCAACCAGTGAACAGTAAAATCCAATCAGGGCAGTGTAAACAAAATATTAATTCCTTCAAAACATCACGCCATTGTGCAGTAAAATGCAAAGAAAAAAAAACTTACAAAATAACTAAATAACAACACCAGTGAGTAAAAACATCGTTCAGTCAACCAGTGAACAGTAAAATCCAAGCAGTGCAGTGGAAACAAAATATTAATTCCTTCAAAAAACGCCATTGTGCAGTTAGATTCAAAGAAAACAACTCCTTACAAAATAAATAAGAACAAAAGTGAACAAAAAGATCGTTCAGTTAGAAGTTGTGAATACTTACAATTCAAGCCCAATGTATCAGGAGCGTAGGGGCCCGGGGCTAGGCTCTCACTCTTGGTTGTAAACATTGATTAAAGCATTCATGTAGTAACTGCCCCTAACCCTGGTGCAGCACCAGTGTAGCACTAGATAATCTCCAAATGTGAGGCGATCAAGTAGCTTTTTGTGTACGTTTGCGGGCAGGCCAGCCCTGATATATCCTAGCCGAGTTGACTCTAACGGTAATACCGCCACCAGCCATATCACCGTTCCTACATTCAAAATGAGGGACATCAAAGTTAGAACAGTGAAAAAGATTGCGGCCTTTTGATATATAGGCGTGGCCATGTTGTAACAGCCGTAGACCACCGTCGTAAGACCCAAGATGTGGTCATCTTGATCTATTTTACACCTTACAAATGGAGGAAATGCTTTCGTTATTTCATCATTTAAATTATCCAAGTCTCGCTCGTAGATATTTGGAATAATTTTAAACAGTGTTCGTGAAGAAATAGCATACAAGAAAACCAACTCAGTAATCCCTAAGATTACTGCAATAATATGAAGAATAATACTGCTAAAGTAACCTTGGAAACTTCCCAAATTATCTTGTAAACTATTGCCTATCTGTGCTTCTCGAGTGTTCTCTAATCCATATGTATTTTTCAAATATTTCTTTTTCAACCTGGAATCCACCCCCCAAATTACCTCTGGGACAAGGAGGATGAACAAAAAACACAATGAAATAGGAATGTAAAAATCAAAATAACGGTACACAACGGAAATCACATCGTCGTCGTCCTCGAAACCAGACGAATATTGGTTAATTCTGCAAACATGTTTTAAATTTTCGCTTATTGGTTTTCCTTTTGACAGATCTACACAGTGTAAATCACTGATAATACTGAAGTAAATTTTGATACATATTATAACCACGAATTTTGAAACAAGTTTCATGCAAGTAAAATAATAACCAAGCGATCCCACGGGGGACACAGGGTCCGATAGTCTTGCTAGAAAACTTTCCATTTTTAGTGGATTACTGATCAACGAACTTGTTTCACTGATCGCTCGGACTAAACTGAGTCAGCAGGTGGGAAGCCTCCCTTTATATACATTAGTTATTTTCACCAACCGGTGATGTATTGATATCACTTCAACCTGTGAATTGATAGTTATTCTCACTGGTTGGTATTGGACCACTGCCGCTAAGTTATTTACACCAACAATAAACATTTCAGTCAGCCGTTTGGAATTATTTGACAGGCAGGATTTCCTTTGAATTTCGTTACTCCATATTTCATTACAACTGACAGTTCAGTATGTGAAGTATTTCAAATAATACTATCAAAGACTTTAAGCCTTTTGCTTGCCTTGTTTACAAGTTAATGCTTTGGGGTAAACATACGTTTTGCTTGAGGCAGCAGAAACACCTTACCAAATCAGTTCTTCCGCCTGATAGTAGTCTTCACTATTTTCCTGGCCATTTCAGGTGTGGTATATGAGCGTTTCACGTTAAATTTTTCTCCCTGTTGTTTTTAGCCATGTTCCTTCCGCTGTATAAACTGTTTCTCGAGTGTAATGGCGAACACTTACAACATACCGTACAGAAATCCAGCAAAATTTGTTGGCGGCCGGGTCGCCTGTTATTATATCTTCCTAATTTACGTTTTAATGTAACCTACCCAAACTAAACTTAACCCAGCCTTACCAAACAATTTAACCAAACCGTACTTAATCAAGATTATAGAAATTTTTAGTCCGCCATTACGCCCGTGAAATAAAACGTAAGATAAGTGAGAAACAAAGTCAGCATTAAACATCATTTACGTCCCCCAAAATTGTTATTATAAAAATGCTGTAAATACGAAGGTTGATTAATTTGGTAGGTGGCGGCGCTAACCATCCATTCACTCGATGTAGACCTATATAATGCTGCTGTTAGGCGCCTACCCTTCCTCCCTTCTTCCCTTCCTCTTCTTCCTTTCCTTCATTCTTTCCTCTTCTTTCTGTCTCCGGGTGAAATTACACTGAGTGACAAGCCAAATGGTTTCCTGTACACCAGGAAACCATTTACTGCGGTGGGTGGTAACCATAGAACCAAATTATGGCGCCTGGTGGTTTAGTGGGTAATTACGTCGCTCCCCATCCAAGGAGTGGTTGGGGTTTATTGTTCATGTAATGCCATTCAGGGATGAGTGAGGCTGATCACTCAAATGTCAGGACCAACTTGCCTAGCCCCGGGCTCCTGCGCTTGTCATGGGGCAACACTGGGTTAGATGGTGAATGAAATATCTAAGTAGGTTTGAGTAACATCTCTGCTCAGTAAAGAAGGCAGTTGTGTGTGAGATTTATATTGTAAATATGATTGTTATTGTTATTATGAATACCGGTATTATTACTTATTATTGTTGATATTATTATTTTAGTAGAGTAGTAGTAGCAGTAAGAGTTGTAGGTGTAAATAATGCAATAGTAGTAGCTGTAGTACTAGTTGCAGTAGTTGTTGCAAGGATATTAGTAGTACCAGTAGCTTCAATAATAACTGATAATAATTGAATTTGGCCTGTAACCATAATTCTCTCTCTCTCTCTCTCTCTCGTATATACACAGATAGATTAATTGATACAGTGCCTGGACAAACATTTAATGGTTCAATTTTTATTTATTTTTTATGTAAAAGTACACTTGACAGAGAGGACTTTCAGATGGATTTGTGAATGGGTTCATGCCTGGTGGATGGATGGAGAGAGAGATGGATGATTGATGGATAGATAAGATAGATGCATGGATAGATAGAAGAATAGATAGATAGAAGGATGGATGGACTATAGGGTCTCTAGGATGTCCCAGCTCACACATCCCCAAGTAGCATTATGTGAGCTGTGGCAGGATATTAAGCCTGGAATATCTTGCAAGTCACGAAGAAATACAATTGAAAGGACGTAGAGCCATCATATTGTCATCTGTCACTGAGGTGCGGGATAGGGACTAAGGATGACCAATATCTCAGCCAAGATGAAATTTAAAAAAATATATAGAGGAGTTTATTCTGTAGATTCCTGTTTAAGTTTTATCAGAGAAAATAGAAGCTTAAATAGCGTACACTTACGTAATTTATTCGAGTTATATCTCCTGCAGTTATTTAGATAATTTACCAGTAAGGAGGGCTAAATATTGAGTCTAATGTAATCCCCTTTATATATATATATATATATATATATATATATATATATATATATATATATATATATATATATTAATTCGTGGTAATTGAAAAACGCATATATCCTTAAAATCAAGTAGAAAATGTTTGTTTACGCTTCGAGTTATGTTAAAATGGCGACCAAACCAAGAAATCCTCTCTGTGCCATTTCTTCAATATGTTCTGGCGTTTTGAGTGTCATCTGTTGGAGTTTTGAGTACGTATACGGTCGTGGTTTTATTGGAAGTGTTAAACTGAAGAAATACACACAGTAAGGTAAAAAACTGAGCGATTATGATTTTTTCTTGTTTGCCTTGGGCCATAGTTTCTTCCTTATTTATGTATTTGTGATATCTTTTGACGGGGAACCATAACCCCATTTAGCTCAGCTGATGGCCAAACATAGTTAGATTCTTGGAAGCTTGACTAGAAACCATGGAGACTCATTCCTACCTTTTAAATATTACCCTCAGCTCAGTTGATGGCCAGGCACAGATTCTAGGATTAGTTTGACAAGCAACCAAGGAGACTCATTCCTTGTAAAAAAAAAAAAAAAACAGTCTTGTAGCTCAGTTGATGGCAAGGCATAGTTAGATTTTAGGATGTTTGGCTAGTAACCAAGGAGACTCATTCCTACCTTATATACTGTATATTAGTCTTGTAACTCAGTTTGATAGCCAAGCATAGTTAGATTTTAGGATGTTTGGCTAGTAACCAAGGAGACTCATTCCTACCTTATATTATTAATCTTGTAGTTCAGATGATGGCCAGGCATTGTTAGATTTTAGGATAAGTTTGGCTAGTAACCAAGGAGACTCATTCCTACCTTAAAGCTCATCAGATAAAAGCATGTACATATGATTATTGTGGTTTTAGACTAGGTTAGGTATGATTTATTGTAATTATTTTTACTTGGAGTATAATTTCATGGTTTTCCAGAACGTATTTTGAGTTAGGCAGTTTGGGGGGTTAGTTTCACTTTTTTTTTTTTTTTTTTTTTTTTTTTTTTTTTTGTTAGGCTGTTTTCGGGGGGTTTTAATTTAACCTTTTTTTATTCAGGCATTATGTTTGAGATCATGGTTTTCTAGAATGTTTTTTGAGTTGGATTTTTTTTTCTGGCTCTGACTTTCATAATATTAGTTCAAAAAGGCACAAATCTGGGCTAAGCTAAGATGAAAGAAGTAGAATATATTCTATATGTAAGGTTCTATCTGTCTGTCTGTCTGTCTACTTGTCTATCTATAGCCAAACGCCTTAATCCCGTTAGGGGTGGCCACAAACCAATCACCTCCATGTCACCCTGTCCCCTACCATTTTGCTGCCCTCCCCCCAACTTACACCCGCCTCTCTCATATACGGTACCTGTAACGTGAGGCAGTAAAACAAAGCAAATTGCACTTGTAAGTTCCACGACATTAATATTTAAAGTAAAACCTTGTTATAACGTTCCTCACTCGATGTAGTGCTGCCTACTTCTTCCTTCACCTTTATCATTCTTTTTCTGTGTCTGTCATCCTCCTATTTCTCACCATCATCCACTCACTTGATGTAGTGCAGCGTACTTCCTTCACATTTATCATTCTTTTCCTGTGTCTGTTCTCCTCTCTTCCAATTTTTCACCGTCATTCACTCGCTTGATGTAGTGCTGCCTACTTCTTCCTTAATCTTTTTCTTTCTTTGTGTGTGTGTGTGTGTGTGTGTGTGTGTGTGTGCTCTCTTCCTGTTTCTCATCGTCATCCATTCAGTTGTAGTTCTGCCTACTTTTTCCATCACCTTTTTCAATTTTTCTCTGCCTGTCCTCCTGTCTTCCTATTTCTCATCATCATCCACTCACCTGATGTAGTGCTACCTACGTCTTCCTTCACCTGTATCATTCTTTTTCTGTGTCTGTCATCCTCTCTTCCTATTTCTCACCATCATCCACTCACTTGATGTGCTGCCTACTTCTTCCTTCACCTTTTTCATTCTTTTTCTGTGTCTGCCCTCCTCTCTTCCAATTTCTCAACATCCTCCACTCACCTGATGTAGTGCTACCTACGTCTTCCTTCACCTGTATCATTCTTTTTCTGTCTGTCATCCTCTCTTCCTATTTCTCACCATCATCTACTCACTTGATGTAGTGCTGCCTACTTCTTCCTTCACCTTTTTCATTCTTTTTCTGTCTGCCCTCCTCTCTTCCTATTTCTCACCATCCTCCACTCACTCAGTTCAATGCTGCCTACTTCTTCCTTCACTTTTATCGTTCTTTTTCTGTTTGTCCTCCTTTCTTCTTCTCATCATCATCATCCACTCACTTTATGCAGTGATGCCTACTTCTTTCCTCGCCTTTATCATTCTTTTTCTGTGTCTGTGCTCCTTTCTTCCTATTTCTCCCATCTTTCCGGTCACTTTTTATTCCTCTTCATTCCTTTTCAGGTAGGTTTACGTTGAGTGACAAGCCTAATGGTTTCCTGTAAGCCAGGAAACCATTTAACATTGCTGGGTGATAACCACATAACCAATCCATACGTGTTCCCTACATGTCAGCAGAAGTGTTGGAGGAGGGTTAGTTCCCCTCCCCCGTAAAACAAACAACTCTGGGACAAATGGTCCTGCTTTACCGGATTATTGCGTCTGGCTGTAGATAGACAGATCAGTAGACCGGATATCGGATTTAACAATCACTACGAAGGACACCAGACTTCCATCAGCGATAACAATGTCTGTTAAATGGGGTACAGTGGGTGGCAATACGTATGTTTCCTACCCGTTTTACTCCAACTTGGTCTAAAATTGCCCTCGCCCCATCAGGTTTGTTAAATTGTAACAGCAGACTATAGTAATGCTGCATTAGGCATGAAAAAGTGCTATGACATAGATGTGAAATAAGCTGCAAAATGGTGAAATTATGAGCAAAGTTAGTGTAAAATGGGTTTGGTGTACATTTTTAGTGCAAGAAAATGCTATTGTACTCATTTAAGTAACAGATTATAGTAATACTGTACTAGTCATGAAAAAGTGCAGTGGCAAGGACGTGAAATAAGTTGCAAAAAGGCCAAAATTTTGGGTCAGGTTAATGTAAAATGGTTTGGGCATGTTGAGAGGATTGAGGATGGCAGTTGGGTGCAGAAGATGAGAAGTGTGAATGTCGGGTAGGGTTGTGAGAGGCCGACCGAAGAAGACGCGGGATAAGGTTATAGAGTGTGACATTAGGGATAAGGCACTGAATCGGGAGGTGGCCGGAGATCGAGCTGCGTGGAGAGCCCCCAGGGATAAGGATCTGAATAGGAAGGCTGCCAGAGATTGGGCAGTGTAGAGGGCCGCCATTGGGTGACCAAGGCTGATGCTTTCAGGCATGTTGGAGCATTTATAAACAATACAGTACGATACAATTATTTTCCATCACAAGTCCCTGACTGTATATGGATAGATAGATAGTTAGGTAAATAGATGAGTAAAAAATGGGTAAATAGGTAGATAAGTACATAGATGGTAAATCGATAGATAGATAGGTAAGTGGACAGATGGGTAAATAGATAGATAACTAGATAGATGGGTAAATTGGTAGGTAGGTAGATGGATATATAAGTAGATAGGTAAAAGGATAGATAGATAGGTGGGAAAATATATAGATAATTAGATTGATGGGTAAATAGATAGATGGTAAATAGATGGATAATTAGATTGATGGGTAAATAGATAAGTAGATAGATATTGGTAGATGGTTAACAGATTGATAGATATTGATATATTTCATCATTTTTAATAAGTGATAAGGAAACAACTCCCTCAAAGATTAAACATTTATCTTATTCGTTGCTCTTACTGATCATTAATAAGTATAATCTATTTGTTTTCATGTGAGGGGACTGGGCCACTGCCATAGCTAGAATGCTGTACTTACGGTAGTTGTGGTTGCATGAAATTTGGTGAGGGTATAAGGTAGGAATGAGTCTCCTTGGTTACTAGTCAAGTCAACCCTCCAATCTAACTACACGTGACCATAAACAGAGCTGAAAAAGCTTGGGAATCTTTTACCCCTTACGTTTCTCCCTCAGGTGACAGCAGGGCTGGCACCAAAGTGGCTAACCCGGTTTTACCCACACGGGGTTTTTTTTTCAGTAAAACCCACTTGAAAAAAACAACTATTATACCCACTTTACAGTTTTTTTTTTTTAAATAATGTATTTAATAACAAATTCAGTTTTATTGGATTAAATGGTTATATTTTTGCACACAGTATCAGAAGTAAATAATAGCTACTTAATCATATTGTTTCATTGGTTAAAAAAACACAATATCGCCAAGTACTGTATTTATAATATAATATCTTGGAAGGATAATCTTAGTGATTAAAAAAAAAAAACTTATTAGGCTACATTTCTCATCACCAACATAAGTAAATATGAATATTATTCTTTGATTTTTTAAAACCTGTTCATAATACTTCTGTTTTTCTAATAGCTTTTATAACCAATATCCTTTTCTTTTGAAATGATAATATTTTTGTCACAATAAATTATGATTCTTGTCATGTTACCCAACCAGTATAACAAAAGACCCTTTTTTTTTTTTTTTTTTTTTTTTTTTTTTTTTTTCAAATAAGAATGCAATTCTTTGCCTCTGATAAAATAAAAATGACACCACTGCTGAATGACTTACCAACATGAAATAAAAATATTTCCGGAAAAATAAAAACATTATTCGTTACCGCAGTTTCAAAAAATAGGTCAAAGTTTTCTTTATCTTAAGAATATTTGTACATTGGTTTCCTTCTCAGCAGATTCAATTTTTATTACGTCCACATGTAATGTGGTGAATACAAACTTTACAGCCAGCTCTACCTGTCTCTAATTTTGAAAGTTTTAAAATTAAGAGTAAAATTGTTTTTGATAGATATGGTTTTTAGTTTTATTAAGGAGTGGGGCAAATTGGTTATATAACTAATCATTACTGGAGTTAACTTATATGCTGTGTCATATCATTACCAAATATCAATAATTCTACAGAAATATAAACATTGCTTTCTGTTCAAAATAGATGTATTATATAGGCTTAGATATTTGGTTACCAAAAGATAATGTGTGAAATCACATATGCAACAGAATTTTCAATAATAATTGTTTAGAAGATTGAGAAATGCAAGTACCGGTATATAATTACCAAAGAAAGGAGAGTAGCAAGGCAAATGACTCCTTCTCCTACTATTGTGCAGTGTGGACTGATCTTTGCCAGCTCATGAGTTATGCAGTGCTCTCAAGCCTCTCATGTTGAAGCCTGTTTTGCTGTGTGGCAGCAGCCCAAGGATAACAGCCAAACAGGTCAAACCATAATTGTGTTCATTTCCCTCATTCAAATAACTGTGTGAAAAATAAGATTTTATTGGGCTATTCATAATTATGTATAGCGGAAACATTATTTAAATTTAAGGTAAACTTTGAAAAAACCTGCTTTTGCCCGGTTTTGGGGGTATTTTGTGGAGGGGGGGGAAACGAAAAAAACCAGGTGGGTTGGGCTTTAAAAAAATTTTTTTTTTTTTTTTTTTTTTTTTTACCAACCCTGGGTGACTGACTAGTAACCAAGGAGACTATTCCAGCCTCAAAGCTCACTGGCTGAAGGATAAATTTGACTGGTAACCAAGGAGACTCATTCCAACCTCATAATTCACTGGGCAGACTTTTGGTTAGTTTGTCCTTTTTTTCTTTTCTGGACCCGACCCCAGCCCATCCCTAGGTCTGGATGGTGGTGGTGATAATAATAATAATAATAATAATAATAATAGTGATGGTGACGATAATGACAAACATGACAGTGATGATGATGATGACAGTGATGATGACAAAGATGATGATGATGACAATGGTAATGATGGTAAACAGCAATTCAGAGCAGACTATTAAATGCTGCTTTATGCTTTGCAGGAGTGTGTGTGGTGGTAAGGACTACAAGCAAGAGATAGTCACCAGGCACAGGAGTAGTGGAGCACGGCTAACAGGCAAGAGTGGAAGCTGTAATAAAAGCCACAGTTGTTACAAGTTTACCTCAACCTTACATGCACAGTTGGATGGTGAGACACGTTAATTTCTGTATTATACCCTGTTTACTCTAATTTGGCCCAAAACTGCCATCTCTTTGTCTTTAATGCTGAGCTGTAAAAATAGATTGACATTATAATATGATTCTAGTGATGAAAAAGTGCTATGGAGAGGATATAGAGCCATAGCACTGTCTTCTCCTGCCACTGAGCTATATTGAATGTTGTGAAAGGACAAAAATCTGTGCCAAGTTAAGATGAAAAATGTATAACTGCCATATTGGTGCCACCACATGAAGGCATCACCCAGCAGTGAAACCCTTAGCCATATTGGTGCCACCACATGAAGGCATCACCCAGCAGTGAAACCCTTAGCCATATTGGTGCCACCACATGAAGGCATCACCCAGCAACCTTCAGATAATTGTATACAGGTTAGGAGAGATTTTCCAACAAGAAGTGTTAGATACAGCCTTCATTATCCCCTTCACTTCAGAGGCTTAGTAAAATGTCTGGTATAGTCCGTTCATCTTAACTTGGCCCAGATTTTTTTTATTTTGCAGCTTACTTCACATAGATCAGTGTCAGGGAAGAACAGTGCTGCAGCACATCTTCCAGTGGCACTTCTTTGTGACTAGCATCATGTCCTGGGGTAAATATATTGTCAGCTTAGAATACAAGAAGGAAACATGGCAATATTAGGCCAAGTTACAGTAAAAGGAGTGTGTTGGCAAAAGTAAAGTACTGTATAATGTTATGACAATTTTTTTTTCTGTAATTTACCCTGGATTTAAAATAGTATTGATGTTGCTATTGCTGTTATAGTCATTGTTTTTGTTGGTGTGGCCCTGTGTAGGCTACATGTGAATGTGAACCCAGTGGACTGCAGGCTTAAGTTGTCCTTCTCCTGCACTCCACAGTCCTCCTTTTCAACCCAGTGGACTGCAGGCTTAAGTTGTCCTTCTCCTGCACTCCACAGTCCTCCTTTTCAGCCCAGTGGACTGCAGGCTTAAGTTGTCCTTCTCCTGCACTCCACAGTCCTCCTTTTCAACCCAGTGGACTGCAGGCTTAAGTTGTCCTTCTCCTGCACTCCACAGTCCTCCTTTTCAACTCAGTGGACTGCAGGCTTAAGTTGTCCTCCTGCACTCCACAGTCCTCCTTTTCAACCCAGTGGACTGCAGGCTTAAGTTGTCCTTCTCCTGCACTCCACAGTCCTCCTTTTCAAGGGTAGGGAGGAAGTTGAGGAACATGTATATAATTGCTGCCTGGTGCCACCACATGAAGGCATCCCCAAACATATTGCTGTAGGTGATTGTACCTGGTTTATTATCACCTGACACAACTCAAAATTTGAATACTAAGTCAAGGGTCCATGAAATGCTTATGAAGTAGTAACTGGTCTCCTTGGTTACTAATCAAATCATCTCTCCAATCTGACTACACTTGGCCATCATCTGAGCTACCAATGGGTTAGGGATATTTGTTAGGTTAGATTAAACACACTGTAATAACAAAGACATGCTGTGTACATCATCACCATCATCACCATCATCATCATCATTCAGAAAGTCAGGAAAAGGTAGAATATGATAGTGGGAGAACTAATCCACCTCATGACCAGTGAAATGTGCCACACACTCATTTATTCACCATTCAAGCCCTTGGAATCCTGACTCCACCTGTTATTACACCAGCCCATACATCATTCCCACCCATATTAATAACAAGAATGTCTGTCTATTGCTAGAAGCCTCAATCCCTTAAGGGGTGGCCACAGACAAATCGCCTCCATGTCGCCCTGTCCCCCGCCATTTCACTGCCCTGCTTCCAGCTTACATCCCCTTCCTCATATACTTCACCCCATCCCTCCATCTCATCCTTGGCCTCCCTCTCCCTCTCCTCCCCTCCACCTCACTTACATACACTCTCCTCGTCAGTCTCTCACTCTCCATCCTCTCCACATGGCCAAACCACCTCAGTGTGTTTCTCCTAATGCTTCCTATCACATCCACACCACAACGCACCTTCGCTTCTTCATTTGTCAGTCTGTCTCTCCATGTGACTCCACATGCTCCTCTTAAATAACTCATTTCCACTGCTGTCACTCTTGACTTGTGCCCCTTCAACAAGGTCCAAGCTTCACTTCCATACGTTATAGTTGGTGTGACAATACTGTCATGAAGTAACTTTTTCACTTCCGTGCTCACTTCCCAGTTTTTTATCACTGCTTTCAAGGAACCAGCAACCTTTCTTCCTTGTTGTACCCTTTCAAGCACTTCACCCTCCAAACTTCCATCCTTACTCATCACACTACCCAAGTACTTAAACGCATTTACATTTTCCATTTCCTCCTCATCCAACCTCACTATACATTCATTGACTTCACTTCTCTCGAAGATCATAACTTTACTCTTCCCTGCATTCACCTTTAGATTCCGTTTCTTTTACACTCTCCCTAACTCCTCCACCAAGCCTTGCAGCTCCCCTTCGTGTTCACTTAACAACACAGTATCATTTGCAAACAAAAGTTCAGGGAGTCTCCAAACACTGCCCTCTCTCACTAGGGCCACTCCCACATCCACTGCCCTACCTCGTATCCCATTTATAACCCCATCAGTATACAGTTTAAACAACCATGGAGACATGACACATCCCTGTTTCAACCCAACCTTCAAATAGAAAAATTCACTCAGTTCACTATCCACACGCCTGCAGCCTTAGCACCCTCGTACATACTCTTCACGGCACTCAGCAACTTCCTATCTACTCCATATATTCTTAATACTTTCCACAATCCTTGTCTATCCACCCTGCCATATGCTTTCTCCAAATCCATGAAAGCCTGGGAGGAAGGTTGAGTCCCGGAGGATTGGAAGTCCGGTATACTGTAATTATTCCCCTGTAAAAAGGGAAAGGGGAAAAAGAAGTGTGTGGTAATCAAAGGGGCATTTGTCTTCTTATAGTACAAGAGGATTAGCCAGTTTACCTATATGAGGGTGGAAAAAAATATAGAAAGCTGGTTTTTTTTCAGGAAACATTCCTGACTCATCCCCAATTACATATCTGATGAGTCCCCAAAAATCTTCTTTGGGCATTTTGCATAATTAACCTGATTTGCATATTAATTAGGGAAATTCACGAAAAATTGTACATTGCACTTTCAGCCTTCATAGGACTATTATTTCTAATAATGTTTTGAAGTTTTACTAATAAGTGAAGATTTATGCATACATCCGTTTCAATTAGTTTTGTTTTGTTTTTTTGGACCAATCAGATTGTTGTACATTACAGATAATTTGCATAATTTGCAGGCAGTTGGCGGAAATCGGCCATAATGTCACTGAACATCGCTTGGAATGAATGACTTGTGAGAAGTAGATGAGACTCGTCAATATCAGCATTAAAATCACTACAGATTTCTAGTAATTATGTATCTTTTCTTTCTTTCAGGTAAACTGTGATGGAATCCTGTCCCTCTTGTGAAAAACCAATTTCCTGTGACGGTGGTGAAATCCATGAGAAGGGGCTAAAAACACTTCTTGCGGTCAGTGAAGAGCTCGACGATGGTGTAGCAGATCGACTTACCAATATACCATTACCAATTCCTGTTCATGCCACATGCAGAAGACATTATACCAAGCCTTCAACAGTAAGCAGTAAGCGAAAAAGGCAAGATGACTCTCAAGATCGCGGTGAGATCAGTCTGTTCGTCGGTCTCAAACATTTGACATCACAGCCAATTGCCTGTATTGTGGCAGAGAGCTCATCGCTGACTTGACACTGATACTAGTGCCAACACCAAAACATGTGAGCAAGATCGTCGAGCTAGCCGTATTACATCACCAGACATTGCTGTCAGTCTTGATGCACCAGTGACAGTCAAACAACCGGCTCTTCTGAACAACCGGACGAACAAGGCTCAACTTATCCCTTTCCTTAAGAATGCTTTTGAGCAGAAGTATGTCACGTGTTACCAAAGTGATGGTGATGCTGATTACATGATCTGTCAAGCCGCTGTGACAAATGCACAAACTAGGCAGCCGGTTGTTCTTGTTGGCAGTGATACAGACTTGATGGTTATCCTTACTCATTCAGTGACAAAAAATTGAACATCAGCATGCAGACCACCACCAAACCAGATATATACTGTTTACTCGATATCCGACATCCAGGATGCCCTCTCTCTTAATGTGAAGTCACATATCCTTCTGGCACATGCCATCACCAGTTGCGACACCGTGTCAGCACCTTATAGGAAAGCAGGAAGTAATTTCTGTACTTCAAGATACACAAGGAGACCGGACCATATTGAATGTTTTCAAGGAGAAAGATGCTAGCCATGATAAGATTGCTGCAGCTGGTGAAAAGTTGCTGCTCAGACTGTGTGGTGCAAAGAAGGGCACCACACTTGACCAACAGAGACACCTGAGTTACATGCATACAGTAAGCCTGAAGTCGGTAATCTCTGATATCTTTCAGCTAAAATTGCTACCTCCAGCTTCTGTAGCAGCCAAGTTCCACTCGTATCGAACGTACCTCACTGTCCAGGGCTGGCCAGGCAATTTGGACATTTCAGACCCAGAATGGAGATGGGAGCTTATTGATGGAGTGTTGTCTCCTGTTTCAACAGATCGTGCTGCTGCTCCAGATAGGGTGCCGAAGATTGTTAGCTGCGGCTGCAAGGCAACATGCAGGAAAAAATGCAAGTGTCGGAAAGCTGGACTCTTCTGCACTGCAATGTGTTCATCGTGTTGTAGCCAAACATGTCAAAATTCAACCCCAGTCAATTATGATGACAGTACATCAAGATTCACAATCGCTATCAGGTTTTAACTTTAATTAGTCATATCTAAGTTTCCAGAAAAGATATATATGGTTTTGATGATCAAGTTAACTTATTTTATTTTGTGGTGTGGATCATCATCTCACATTATCCTTTATTTATTTTTGAATGGCACAAATAAGCTAATCTGATCATATTCTTGAATATTCACATTCCTGCACACACTGCAGTGCAGAAGCTCAGAGGCAAACTGTCCCCCCACATTTCCCTGAAAATCTGTTATCTTCATTGTGTAGTTTGACACAGCTGATGATTTGGGTCAGTAACCTCATTATTATCCAATTATGCAAGTCAGTCTAATTATTTAATAGTTGTAAATGCCCACTATCTGGTTTGTTTATGGCAGTGTTTACTAAATAAAAACCTTATTACATACCATAGTAAAATTTTTACATGCTTCAATAGCAATAGTATACAATTTGTCAGATTTCGGCCATTTTGCATGCAAATAATGCAAATTAGGAGGTTTTTGCACTGTTCTGATTCGTCTGTAAGGTCCAGAAATAGAAAAAGTTTTCATAAAATATTATTAAACTCGAGTGTTTTTAATCAGTTCAAGGTAATGGTTGATGATACTATGAACTGTTTGGTCCATTCTCTTACTTTCGGGGCATTTGCTCATTAATATGCAATTTAGGTTAATTATGCAAAATGCCTAAAGAGGATTTTTGGGGACTCATCAGATATGTGATCAGGAATGTTTCCTGAAAAATTCAGCTTTCTACATTTTTTTTCCACCCCAAACCCTACTGCTTTTGTACTGTTAGTGTAATAGGAAAAGTACTGTATATGGTAGGATACTTATTGACAGAGTTAGGGGAATAACAGAGGAATTAGTTGGAGAAGAACAGGGAGGTTTTAGGAAGGGAAGAGGTTGTGTAGATCAGATATTCACTTAGATCTTTTGTGGAAAAGTTTCTAGAGAAGGGAAAGAAGTTGTATGCGTCCTTCATAAGAAGAAGAAGAATCCATCCATTCATCATTAAATCCTATGATGCCCCATGAGGAGCGTAGGACCTGGTGCTAGGCAAGTTGGTCCTGACATTAAAGATGAGAGTCAAATAATGATTACAATAATGATGATGATAATAATAATAACAACAACAATAATAATTTTTGTTTGAAACATATATGCAAGGGTGTGAAGTGGAGGAGTGGGAGGGTGTAAAATGTGTAAGGTCGGGCTTGAAAGGGCGAGGAAGACGCATGAATGAGATCTGGCAGAGTGGAATGAGAAATTTCAAATGTGTCAGCACGAGATGTATGTATGTCAAGTTCAAGTTTGAGAAGATGAAAGTGGTAGTGATTGTAGCATATGCACCATGAGGTGACGGGAGTGAGACAGAGAAAGACAGGTTTTGGGATGAGCTGCATGAATGAAGTAGTAGGAGAAATGCCCAGGAGTTATAAAGTGGTTGTAATGGGTGATATGAATGGTCCTGTGGATGATGTAATGGGTAGTGATGAAGTACCAGGAGAGAATGATAATGGAAAGCGACTGAAGGACGTGTCAGGAAAGGAGGTTGTGCATTTGTAATTCCTACAACAGGCATAAAGATGCACATAAGTATACATGGTACAGGGGGAATGGAGATCGTGGTGAAAGGAGCCGGATTGATTACATGCTCATAGAGAAATTGATGCTGGGAATGGCTGCCGATATGAGGGCAGTGAGAGGAAGATGTGGAGGTTTGTCAGACCATGATTGTGGTGTGCAAGATCAAGCTGAGAGGAGTGAGGTGGACCAGGAGAGAGAGAGAGAGGAGCAGTTAGGGAGAGAGGCTGAAAGTTGAGAAGCTGAGGATTAATGAAATGACAGATGAATACAGGGCTAAAGCAGGGGAGGCGTTGAATCAGTGAAATGGATCTGGACAGTCTGTGGAATGCATATAGGGATTGCTTAGTTAGGAATGTTAAAGCAGTGCGTGGTGTGGCAAGAGTAACAACGAAGAAGAAGGGTACGGTATGGTGGGATGAAGAGGTTAAGAGAGCAGTGGAGGAAAAGAGGAAGCAGTGGCTAGAGTGGATACAGGACAGGGGCTTAATTGAAAGAACTCCCTCTTCTGTCGTTCTTTCCTTCATTCTTTCCTCTTCCTTCTGCCTATGGGTAACTCTACACTGAGTGACAAACGATATGGTTTCCTGTACACTAGGAAACCATTTACTACGCTGGGTGGTAACCATATAACCAAATTATGGCGCCCGGTGGTTAGTGGGTGATTAAGGTGCTCCAATCGGATTGAGCCTGTGTAGGTTTATATCCAGGGGATGGTTGGGGTTTAATGCTCAAGTAATGCCACTCACGGATGAGTGAGGCTGGTCTCACCTTAAATGTTAGGACCAACTTGCCAAACCCCGGGTTCTAACGCTTCTCATGGGGCGACATAGGACTGGATGATAAATGGATGGATAGAACTGAATATATTGAGGGCAAGAAGCACGTAAAGAGATTAGTGAAGAGGTAAATGATCATCTAGGATGAAAAATGAATGCAAATTACTCTGAAAATACGAAGCTATTCTGGAAAGAGGTGCGGAAATGTAAAAGTAACAGTGGAAGGAAGTGTGAAAGTGTGAAGGATGTAAATGGTAGATTATTAACCCATGGGGATGAAGTAAGGTCCAGATGGAAAGAATGTATTAAAAGTATGATGATTGGGAACAGAGAAAGCAGAGCCACTGTGAACATAATTGGTTTTGGGGGTGTGCAGAGATGGAATGCAGTGCCAGGAAACGTGACATTGGCTGAAGTGAAGAACACTGTGAAACGGCTGAAAAATGGGAAAGCAGCTGGTGTTGATGAGGTGTACGTAGAGATGATTAAGTGTAGTGGAGAGAGCAGAATGAAGTGCTTGTTGGAGATAATGTAAGAAGGCATGGATGAATGAAACTGTTCCAGTAGAGTGGAAAAGGACTGTGATTGTACCCCGTACAGAAATAAGGGTGAGCGAAGTGAGTGCAAGAATCACTGTGGCATAAGTATACTGAGTTTTGTAGGGAAGGTATATGGAAGAATTATTATAAAGTAAGAGAGATATCAGGAGGCATTGTGAGTGATGAACAGGGCGGCTTTAGGAGTGGCAGAGGATGTGTGGATGAAATATATTTTTGCTGTGTGACAGATAGTGGAGAAGGCTTGTGAGAAGGACTATAAGGTGTTTATGGCATTTATGGATCTGGAAAAAGCATACGACAAGGTAGACAGAGATGTATTGTGGAAGGTCGTGCTTATGTGCAGTGTAGATGGAAAGCTGCAAGGTGCCGTTAAGAGTTTTTATGATGGTAGTGAGGCATGTGTAAATGGGCCTCTGAATGAACAGATCTGTGGGCGTGAGACAAGGTTGGATGATGTCCCTATGGTTGTTCTTTATATATATGGATGGGATGAAGAGAGACGTAAAATCACGATTAATGGAGAGAAGGATGGCATTGATAATGAATGGTGATGGATGGAATATCTCATTTGTTGTATGCTAATGATGCAGTACTACTTGCAAATCCTGGACAAGAGCTTGGTACCTTGTGCAGAGTTTTGTAGATGTCTGTGAGCGTTGTGCCTTGAGAGTAAATGCAGAAAAGAGTAAAGTGATGGTAATCGAGAGAGAAGGTGGCTCCCAGTGTGATGTTACAGTGAATGGAGAGAGACTGGAATTGGCGAAAATTCAAAAACCTTGGCACAGCGATAGAAAAGAGCGGAAAATGTGCAAAATAAATGGAAAGTAGAGTGACACAAGGAAGGAAAGTAGCTGGTGCAATGAAAGCCTTGATAAGAAACAGAGGCTTCAGTGTTGCAGCTGCACGAGGCTTACATGAAAGTGTTAGTGCCAGCTTTAACATATGGATGTGAGACCATGGTGTGGCATGAGAATGAAAAGTCAGAATTAAAAGCAGTGGAGATGGGACTGTTGAGGAATGTATGTGGAGTACGGAGAGTAGATAGGATGCGGAATAATGTGATTCGTGAAAGATGCAGAGTGAGGAAGTCTGTGGACACCAGAATCGAAGGGAGTGTACTGAGATGGTATGGTCTTGTGGAGAGAATGGATGATAATAGAGTGGTGAAAAAGGAGCGAATTTGATGGAAGGAGGAGGTGAGGTAGGCCAAGAAGAAGGTGGAGAGATATGGTGGATGAGTGTGTGAGGAGGAGAGAGATGGAAGTTGGTGAGGCTAAGGGACTGACAAGAGATCGAGCTGGCCGGATGAATTTTGTGCAGAGAAGCACATGACCAGGGATTTGGCACTTTTTTTTTTTTTTTAATGTTGTTGTGTATGGATTGACTCAGTCAGGTTCCCATCAACCTTTGTCCTTTCGCCTCACTGTTGCATCTTTATCCCGTTTCTGCCGTTACCTCAGTGGTCACTGCTCTGAACTATCTGATTGCATCCCTCCACCACTACGGCAGACGCATTCCACCCGTCAAGCAACAAACTCTCATCCCTTTTATTTCCAACTCTCTAATACAAGAGTTAACCACTATTCCCAGTCCTTCATGTATGCGACATGTCAACTGTGGAACTGTCTTTTTCTGTAGTAGTAGTTGTTGTTCCCTAGGCACTCTGACCAAACAGTCCCGGGTCCCTAAGGTAGGCCACGGCTGAGACAAGGCTTTCCCACAAAGCTCTCAAGGAATGTATGTTGTGTTGTTGGCGTAGGTGATTGTGTGCAGTGCAGTCTTCCATAATATGCTTAATAGTATGGGGTGCTCCGTTGCATTCTTGACAGGCATCAGCGACGGAGTCATCCCGCCTCTTCTGATAACTCAAGAGGACTGGATGATGCCCACATCTCAGCTTGGCCAGGTGGACCCTGTCCTTACGAGGGAGGTAGGATTTAGAAGGATGGATATCAGGAGGCCGTGCAGGTAGCTGTGTGTTGTCTCTGAGTGACTGGATGGAATGGCGAGTGATTTGAGCATCGATATGCTTCTGGAAGTTGGTTTGAGGTGGGGAGAGATGACAGTATTTGTGTATGATATCGTGTGCTGGGTGTCGTTTTGATATTCCTTGGTGTGTGTGGATGTGCTGCCGTGTAGTGTAGGGATGGTGTAGGTTTGTGGAAGCTGCAGTAAGAATTTGTGCCTCTCATGTTTGGATGATCCTTGACTTTGAGGACTTTGGTTTCTTGGTGTAGGTGGTCCGTAGGTGTAGGAGCTGTGAAGGCTGTGATTATTTTTAGGGCCTTGTTCTGTATGGCCTGTAGAGTGTTGTAGTGTGTTTTAGTGAAATTAGAAGCCCAAGCAGGGCTTCTTGGTTGTGTCCAATTGTTGTATTGGCAAGTGACCTTAGGGTGTTGAGTCTTAGTGTTAATTTGTTTTTATGTTTGTGAAGTGTTGTTTAAATGACATCGATGTATTGTATATTACACCAAGGATTTTTTTTTTTTTTTTTTTGGGGGGGGGGTGGGGGGTTGTTTATGGCGAGGTGTGGAATGTGATTGTGTTCTGCTATCCAGTTTGTGAGAAGGGTCTGTTTGTGGTGAACCAATCGTGTAGTGTGTTGAGCTAAGGATGGAGGATGTGTGTGCCTGTGTTTGCATTTTGGTGTGTACATGTAAGTTATGTTGTCTACACAGGAAGCTATGTGTTTTTGTGGTGTGTGGGGTGTGGGTATGTCATGCATGTATAGGTTAAAGAGTGTAGGGGACAAAACAGATCCTTGGGGGACGCCATTTGTGAAGTTTCTGATGTTCGATGACTGAACGGCAAATGTTACATGTGCACATCTGCCTGCTAAATAGTTTGCCAGCCATCTTTTTGTGTTATTGTGCATGTTTGTGTTGCATATTTTGTTTGTAAGGTTGTGGCAGTGGATGGCATCAAAAGCTTTGCTAATGTCTACTGTGACCAGGAGTGTTCTGTGTGGTGGCCTGGCTGAATTGATGCCATCAAAAACTCTCTGTGTAAGGTCTGTAAGAAGAGTGTTTGTGGAGTGTAGTGGCCTAAAACCATGTTGTGATGGGGCTAGGGGGATTTGAGGTGTAACTGATTGTAATACCAGTTGTTCAGTGACTTCGGAGGGGGTGCTGAGGAGTGTGATGAGGCGGTGTGAGGAAGGTAACGTTGGGTCTTTGTTGGGTTTGGGGATAGTGATGATAGTACCATGATTCCAGATGTTGGGTATTATGGTGTGTGAGTTGGTATAGTTTGATATGTTGGTGAGTGCTTGGATGCCTTGTGGTCCAAGGTGTTTAACTCTCCTCCTCTTACTGACTCCCTTCAACTTCTGTCTCTTTGCCGCACTGTTGCATCTTTATCTCTTTTCTATCGCTACTTTAATGGTCACTGCTCCTTAGAACTGTCTGCATGCATTCCTCCACCTCTACGACGGGCGCGTAGTACCCATCTAGCAGCAAACTCTCATCCCCTTTCTGTCCAACTCTCTAATGCAAGCGTTAACCGTTACTCCCAGTCCTTCATTTATGCAACAGGTCAACTCTGGAACTGTCTCCCTGTCTATTTCCTGCTGCCTATGATCTCCAGTCTTTCAAACGCAGTGTGTCCAGGCATCTCGAAATGATTGGATCTTGAATTTGGCTCTCTATTGTATTTTGTTTTTCTCTTGCAGGGAACTGTTATTGCGGGCTCATGGCCTTTGGTTCCTTCTTCCTGGCATAAAAAAAAAAATACAATACTGCATGAAGTTGTAAATACAATACTGTATGAAGTTGTACATACAACACCTATGATAAGAACACAGTATAATATAGTACTGTTACAGTAAACTTACCATGCCAGGAAGGGATAATGTTGTCACCGTGGAAGGAAATGGGAGGCAGGGGGAGGAATTCTGAAGAGGTTAGATGCTGGCACCACACTATACCTGTACACCTGAGCACACCACACTATACACCTGAACACCAGAGCACACCACACTGTAAACCTGTACACCAGAGCACAGTACACTGTACACCTGCACACCAAAGCACACCACAATATACACACCAGAAATGTACAGTATTACATGACTACTAGGGCACTGAACAGTACTGTACAAAGTTAAGATGGCAATAATATACACTGTACAGTATGTACTTAACACTAAACTTTACATTTAACACTGCACATAACACGACACTGTATTGAACACTAGTCCTCGTCAGACTCCGCGAAAAGAACTTCTGGTGGCTCTTGTGTCTCTAATGCCAGTGAGGAAGGTGTGCTGCTGCCTGATCCCAAACTCGGTAGGCTCGCCGACGAGGTTGACGCCACATACACACTGGAAGTTTCAGACACTGTCCGCTGCTTTTTCCCAGCCGGCGAGGGCAATGGTTTGGAAAAGTCTGAAATTTTCTGCTGAACCTGAGTGGCCTGGTTTTGTCGCATCTGGTCCAGTCTGAGCATCTCATAGTTCTGGCCGAGAGATCCTCCAATTTTGTCAGTCAGGGCCAGCAGTGTGTCTGCAACATCAGTGCCAGCAGACATAGATGGGCCAGATGTCGTCTCCTCTTCCTCCTCCACAGGTGGTTCTAGTGAGGTCAGCTCCTGCACTATCTCCTCCGTCTGGCGGTGGTACTCTAGCAGACCACCATCCTCATCCAGCCACTCCTCCACCTCCTCTTGAGGGACTGAGCCTTGGCCAGCTGCAGCCAACAACTCTACTGCCCTCGGTGGCTCGAACCCCTCAAAGTCTGTCTTTTGGTCTGGAGTTTTGGGGGTGCGGAGGAGCTTGCATCACTCGTTACGGAGTGTGGTGACTGGCACTTGTTTCCAAGCCTCTGCCCAGTTCAGTATGGCATCCTTGATGGTGTACTTCATGAAGTTTTCCAGTGTTTTCCTCCCCCTGGTGTCAACATATTCCTCCTCCTCCATCCCATCCTCTGTCACCACTAAACACTGCTGGAGATACAAGTTCTGGTAATGTTGCCTGGCACTCTCTATCACCCTCTGATCCATGGGCTGAACTAGGACAGTGGTGTTGGGTGGCAGAAACATGGCCTTGATCTTGCCATCCTTGCTGCAGAATTTAGTAGTGGAAGGGTGGGCTGGGGCGTTGTCAAGGAGGAGATAGCCTTCACATCCTCCTCCTGTACTCCATACCAGAAGTGGTGCTGCCGATGAGATGGGTCGAACGTATTGTGAAACCAATCATGCACAATCTCTTGGGTGAACCAGGCGGAAGGGTTGTTCTAATATTCAGTAGGAAGCTTGTCCATTATATCCTTCAGTGCCCTAGGCTTCCTACTTTTTCCTACCACGACTGGCTTCAGGCGGTGTGACCCATCAGTGCTGGCGCAGGCCAACAAGGACATGCACCCCTTTGCACTCTTCCTCCCTGGAATCTTGCTCATCTCCTTAGAGACCTGAGTGTTGGTAGGTAAAGATTTCCAAAATAGACCAGTTTCATCAGCACTATAAATTTGGAAACCGTGCAGGCCCTCCTTCTCTTTCAGCTCAAGAAACTGGTCTATAATCAGGTCCATGGCATTGGCATCGGCGCTGAGCAGCTCCCCATGATGGCTTTGTTCACGATGCCATGACGTCACTTAAACCTCCACAGCCAGCCATCACTGCACTTGAAGTCATCGTAGCCTAGGTGACTCGCAAGCCTCTGTGCTGCATGCTGGATATCCACCCCTCATACAGGAACACCCTCGGCTCTCTCCTGAGTGTACCACTCATAGAAGGCTTCATCAAGAGTTTCGTGGGGTAGTCTTCACTTATGGTACACTTTGGTTGTCTTGTTGCTCTCCATTTCCTTTATGGCCTCCTTAACCTTATCTCTTGCCTTGATGAGGTCATCAATTGTCATTTTCTGAGGCCATACTTCTCCATTAATTGACCCCTTGGTGCCCCCTTCTCAAAATCTTGAATAATTGCATATTTTTCCGGGATGGAATCTTCCTCTTCCCTTTGCCTGAGGTAGACAGGATAGCAGACTTTGAAGCCCTTGTTGATCGCAGATAGGTAGGTAGGTATCACGTGGGGCAAGAGGTAACACGATGGTTAGAGGTACAGGGGGAGAGAAACGCACACGGCAAGCACCAGGCACAGACTGAGAGCAAGGCTGCAAGGGAAGGGGTGAGGCACACCACACGCAGGCTAGACTATGTGACTCATCAACACGCTGCCCCCTAAACAACAGGTCACGTGAAAGCCAGCGGGTTCATGAACATCCGCGCATTTAACGACCTCTGATCATAAAATCCAGGGGATGTTCAGTCCTGATTTGGCCGTCTTGTGAAAGATGGCGTGTTTGCAAACTTCCGCTGCATATAGCAATCTCTGATTGCAAAATCCAAGGGAAGTTCGGTCCTGATTTGGCCGTTCGTTAAATCCGAAATTCGGAATATCGGGGTTCGTTATATTAAGCGTTTACTGTATACGGTATATAAAATTTCTTGAATAACGGAGTTAAGTTGTTTCTTGAATGATGTTAGGGGATAAGTGTTCTTGAATAATATTGAGAAAGTTTCTCCCTGAATAATGAGTAGTTTCTGCTTGAATGATGTTAGGGGATAAGTGTTCTCCTTGAAGAATGTTGAGATAAAGTTTTCTTGAATGATATTACGGGATAAATGTTCTCCTTGAAGAATGTTGAGATAAAGTTGTTTCTTGAATGATGTTAGGGGATAATTGTTCTCCTTGAAGAATATTGAGATAAAGCTTTCTTGAATGATGTTAAGGGATAAATGTTCTCCTTGAAGAATGTTGAGATAAAGATGTTTCTTGAATGATGTTAGGGGATAAATGTTCTTGAAGAATTTTGAGTTAAATTTTCTCCTTGATATATATATATATATATATATATATATATATATATATATATATATATATATATATATTTTAATTATACGGGAGCCAAATATGCATTGGAAGGTTAAGGGGGGAGGGAAAAATGATCCTGGGTGTATTACTATTTTTTTTATATACCTCATGAGATGTTTATATGTTTTAATAATGTTTACATGTCTAAATATATTTAGTAATGTTTAAATGTTATGTTTAAATACGTTTATAGAAGAGACGTGCATATGAAGTGTGGCTGCAGAGGAAGGATGAGATGTCATATGAAAGGTATAAGGAAAAGAGGAATAGAGCGAGAAGGGCTGTGCGTGATGCTAAAGTGACAGCAGATGAGAGGTGGGGTAGGCGGCTGACAGAGAATTTTCAACAGAATAAGAAAATGTTTTGGAAGGAGGTGAAAAGGGTGCGAAAGGGAGAGTCTGGGAAGGAAGAACGAGTAAAAGCAGAGGATGGAAGGATGTTAATTGAGATGGATGCAGTAAGGAAGAGATGGGCAGAGTATTTTGAAAGATTATTAAATGTAGAGGAGGAAAGGGTGGCTGAGATTGTGGCGGATGGAAGGGTGCAAGGAATAAATGTGTTGGGAGAGTTGAATGATTCTTTGATCACGAAGGAGGAAGTGGAGAAGGCAGTAAAGGAGATGAAAACAGGGAAAGCTGCAGGTATGGATGGGTGTGCTGTGGAATGCCTGAAGGGTGGTGGAGTGACTATTGTTGACTGGTTAGTAAGATTGTTGAATGTGTGCTTTGAGAAAGGTATGGTGCCAATTGACTGGGCAAGTGCTTGTGTGGTCCCGTTGTATAAAGGCAAGGGTGATAAGTATGAATGTACTAGCTTTAGGGGTATAAGTCTGTTGAGTGTTGTAGGTAAGGTGTATGGTAGAGTGTTAATTATGAGAGTTAGAGAGGGTACAGAGGGAGTGATTAGTGATGAGCAGTGTGGCTTTAGGAGAGGGAGGGGATGCGTTGATCAGGTGTTTGCTGTGAGACAAGTGTGTGAAAAGTATTTAGCGAAAGGCAAGGATGTGTTTTGGGCATTTATGGATTTAGAGAAAGCGTATGATAGAATTGATAGGGAGGCTTTGTGGACTGTTTTAAGATTGTATGGACTTGATGGTAGGTTACTAAAAGGGGTGAAAAGTTTTTATGTAAATAGTAGAGCATGTGTAAGAGTGGGAAATGCTGTAAGTGATTGGTTTCCCGTGAGAGTGGGGCTGCGACAGGGATGTGTGATGTCACCTTGGTTGTTTAATATTTACATGGATGGTGTTGTAAGGGAGGTGAATGCAAGAGTTTTAGGTGGTCTGAGTCTGGTAAATGTTGATGGTGGAGATTGGAATCTGAAGCAGCTGCTGTTTGCAGATGATACTGCACTGGTGACTGATTCAGAGGAGAGATTGAGACAGTTGGTAGAGGAGTTTGGAAGGGTGTGTGAAAGGAGGAATTTGAAAGTAAATGAGAATAAGAGTAAAGTGATGAAGTGTACGAGGTTGATAGATGGTAGGGGGATGAATATAGTTTTGAATGGTGAGTTGCTTGAGGAGGTAGATTGTTTTAAATATCTAGGGTCACATGTTGCTGTGGATGGAAGAATAGATGCAGAAGTGAAGTTTAGAATAAATGAAGTAGGAAAGGTGCTGGGAGGAATGAAAAAAGTGTTTAAATGTCGTTCGCTTAGAATGGATGTAAAGAGAAGGCTGTATGAGGGTGTTGTGGTACCGACTGCATTATATGGGGCTGAAACATGGAATATGGGTGTAGCAGAGAGGAAAAGTTTGAATGTAATGGAGATGAGGTGTCTGAGGAGTATGTGTGGAGTGACGCGTATGGATCGGGTGCGAAATGATGAAGTGCGAAGGAGAACTGGAGTTGTTCAGGAGATGGCTGGTAGAGTTGAGCAGAGGGTGTTGCGATGGTTTGGGCATATGGAGAGAATGGATAATGAGCGATTGGTGAAAAAGATAACTAGATCTGATGTGAGAGGTGTAAGGCTGAGAGGAAGACCACGAATAGGATGGATGGATAGTGTGAAGAGAGCGCTGGATGCGAGAGGGATGTCTGTCGAGCAAGGAAGAGTGGCTGTGCGTGACAGAAATAAATGGAGAGAAATTGTGAATAAATAAGTGATGACGCAGCCCTGAGGGGATATTCTCCCGCATTTGGTCTGATCAACTAGCCAGGTCAGGTGCGGGTAAGGGGATGGGTATGTTATGATGTGGCAGGGGTAAACCAGCTCTGCTGTCGGGCCCTGCTGCGGATGTCACTGACTGCATTGCGCAGTTGACCCTTGTGCGGTGTGGTGCGGTGAGGATCTGTCCGTTCTCCCCTTTGGGGCTAAGATGTGAATGAATGTGTTTAAATGGATGAGTAAATGGAGAGTGTGTCGTCCTGCCTCGGCTACCTCCCTTTCCTTGGGGGAAGCAGCCTAGGTATATAGATAGATAGACGTTTATAGATATTTATAAATGTTTACATATGCTCAGAAATTAAGTAATGTTTAAATGGACTTATTATTATTATTATTATTATTTATTGGGAAACATACTATAAATTTTCTGCCGTAGCCACGATATATATATATATATTTTTTTTTTTCAGATCCAAAAAAAGAGGGGAGAGAGCAGAAAGAGCAGAGAGAGCAGAAAGAGAGTATTAACTGAACACAGACGCCTCGATCCCAATGACCAATTGACGCTAAGATCCAGGAATAGTAATAGTCAACTATAGTAAGAGTCAGCTAGAGCCAACAATGGTAACAAAGAAAGCACGAGGACGTTGCACCTTCCTCACCCCTACCAACAGTGTAAGGAAAGCACAAGGAAGTTGCACCTTCCTCACCCAGCCAACAGTGTAAGGAAAGCACGAGGAAGTTGCAACTTCCTCACCCAGCCAACAGTGTAAGGAAAGCACGAGGAAGTTGCACCTTCCTCACCCAGCCAACAGTGTAAGGAAAGCACGAGGAAGTTGCAACTTCCTCACCCCAGCCAACAGTGTAAAGAAAGCACAAGGAAGTTGCACCTTCCTCACCCCAGCCAACAGTGTAAGGAAAGCACAAGGAAGTTGCACCTTCCTCACCCCAGCCAACAGTGTAAGGAAAGCACAAGGAAGTTGCACCTTCCTCACCCCAGCCAACAGTGTAAAGAAAACACAAGGAAGTTGCACCTTCGTCCCTAAAGCCATGATTTCTGTTCCTTCTGTCTCTCCTATTCTTTCAATCCTCGGCGGACACTCCCTTTGCAGCACTTTGGTCGCGTATCCGTAGAGTCTCTGGTCAACACATCCCGCCTCAAGCCCCTGTTGTTTCCTTAGATGGTCGTTCTATAGCTGGTGCGTCCTTGGCTGCTGAAGCTTTAGGTAGTTATTTTAGTCTTGTAAGTACAGGGTCCCACCTTCCTCCAGACTTTCACCGTACTAAGTCTCTTTCAGAATCTGTCCCGATTTCTTTTACTTTATCTGCTGAGGGAGCTATCAATGCTCCTTTCTCTCTCCGTGAATTGTCGTCCGCTCTTCAGCCGTGTAAGGACTCCAGTGCAGGTCTTGATGGTATTCATTATAGTATGTTGAAACATCTCTTCCAGTGCCCTGTCTTTTCTTTCGGCCCTTTACAACTGGACTTGGTCTAAGGGTTTCTTTCCTCCTGCTCGGCGTGTGGTGGTCATTCTACCTTTTCCCAAACCCTGTAAAACAGGTCGTCTTCCTCAAGATTACCGTCCCATTGTCTTTCCAGCTGTTTATGCAAACTGCCTGAGCGTATGATCAATCGTCGACTTATGCGGCACCTTGAATCCCGTTGTCTTCTTTCCCCATTACAGTTTGGATATCGAAAAGCTCGTAGTAGTTTAGATCCTCTCCTTCGTTTGGAGTAGTTTATCCTTCACCCCAGCCAACAGTGTAAAGAAAACACAAGGAAGTTGCACCTTCCTCACCCAGCCAACAGTGTAAGGAAAGCACAAGGAAGATGCAACTTCCTCACCCTTACCAACAGTGTAAAGAAAGCACAAGGAAGATGCAACTTCCTCACCCTTACCAACAGTGTAAAGAAAGCACAAGGAAGTTGCACCTTCCTCACGCCAGCCAACAGTGTAAAGAAAGCACAAGGAAGTTGCACCTTCCTCACGCCAGCCAACAGTGTAAGGAAAGCACAAGGAAGCTGCACCTTCCTCACCCCAGCCAGAAAAAGAGGAGGGAGGAGAAAGAGAGGAGAGAATGGAGAGAGCAGAATTTTACCCTGTCTATAATTTACGAAACTTGATCGTATCTGTGTATCTAATGGATGATTTATAACTCTTACCCTTATGCTCCCTAACACCTGTCCTATTGTGACTTATTGTGGCTGAGAGACAGAACTCTAATCGGAAGCTGTAGTTATATAGAGCTTTAAATTGAAAAGTTCCTGTACCTTAAAGCCTGTGTGTGTCTGATTTAGTCTTTGGCTCCCAGGGTGGTTATGGGTTATAGATCTTGCTTAAACATCCTTATACAGCTCATGAGGCGTTAGGCCTTATATTATTATTACTGTTCTGAGTACTGTATTAGTAAAAAATTGATAGTGTGCGTAGAAAGAAATTTGGAGAGACCAAAAACTGTGAAGGGAGAGAGAGAGAGAGAGATGGTGTGTAAGGAGATGAACTTTGAGAAAGCAAGAAAAGGGTGTGAAAATGAGAGTGCAAGAAGTGTGTGAAAATGAGAGACCAAGAATGTATGAAAAGAGAAAGAATACAAACAAAACTCTCACTGTCATCATCCTGCAGTCCACCATCCTCTGTTTGGTGGATAAGGAGGAAATTAAGGGGAGTTACGGGGTATAAATAGCCAGGCAGGTCCCCCGGCTGACGGACTCCATGGCACTGGTACTATACCTAACAACTCAAGCACCATTACAAGCTCCTCAGTGTTACAAAGTCTTACTACACATGTTTATGACGCTGTCTCACAACACAGGACAGACGGAAGCTTCTTGTTTTGTGTAAATGTTCAAAAGAATTTTCCTTTTTCATTTTTTGTCACAATACACAAAACAACCTCCACAGAATGACCATATTTCTCCGAAAGAAATTTTCCCCAAATTATGAATCCACATTCTATAATTAACTAGGGATGAACAGCTTCAGCAGCAGCTGACATGCAAGTTGCACTGGTAAGTCTAGCTTACATGGATGCTCTGATGAGTGGCAGTGTTCACTCCAAGGGTATTTTAAGTGTCTGGGTGATGTAGTTAACCAACATCAATGTGATTTTGACCACAGTGATTAGAAGATAGGGAACCCTAATTTAGGCACTGTACAGAAACAAAACATTGTAGGCATTAAATTCTTTTACCTACTAGTAAACGGAAAGAAAGTAGAGTACTGTACAAACTAGCCCAGTGACACCACACTCCAACTGCACCTTGTCCTGGCCTATCTGCAACATGCCTTCCTCAATGGTCCCTTGTTCACCAAATGGATGATTTTCACAGGCCTGTGTATAAAGAGTAAGCTTATTATGCCATACAGCAATTCACTTGTATGTTGCCTGTTATGCTATAAATCTCCACTGCTAGCCACCTAAAAAGCTGACATGCTAGTTTCTCCCAATTCACAGTTCCTATACTAGTAGTAGCTATGTAAAAAGGTGTGCTATTCTGAGCACACCCCTGATTTATAGGGATGAACTGCTGTACATTCAGTGTTTACTAAGGATATCTACCTTTCTTTCTAATGCCAGATGCCTAACCCATAGTTCATGCAAGACAGCTTAAACAAAATTACTGTCAAGACTATCACAACATCATGCCAATTCAAGCCACCGTCCCTCATGCACTCCTCCAACACCACCAAGGCTGTCATAATACATCACCATTCCATCATGCCACTTCTGATACACTCCTCCAATACCACCAAGACTATCACAGCACATCATTCCATCATGCCACTTCATACCACTTTTCATACACTCCTCCAATACCACCAAGACTATCACAGCACATCACCATTCCATCATGCCACTTCATACCACTTTTCATACACTCCTCCAATACCACCAAGACTATCACAGCACATCACCATTCCATCATGCCACTTCTCATACACTCCTCCAATACCACCAGGACTATCACATCACATCACCATTCCATCATGCCATCTTCTCTCAAACATTCTTCCATGGTAACTCTCCACCACATTCTTATTTTCCTTTCCTCAGTCTTCCTTTAACTTCACCTTTTTACACTCTCTGTTAACACTTTTTTCTGGAATCATCATGAAAGAATTATACTCGCAATGGGGGAAAAAAAAAAAACTTATTGGGATAAACTTTACTGGGGAGAAGTTACGGCATGACTTGCAGTTTCTTCAGGTGCAGGGATAGAGACTAAGGGACTTAAAAGTGTTGTATCTCCAAAAACAACCTTACAACTATTGGTATACTTATTCCAATATCATATTTGCACTGGGATGATTATCCAGCATACTGTACATTTGAGGAGAAAACATTGTTTCAGATACTTTATCTTAGTCCTTATCTGTGTGTAAGCTAGTGATATAAATTTGGGGAAGACATAGCAGCCATTCCCATATATAGTTCCCATTCGGGATGCTGAGAGATATGCCTTCATGTCCTGCCACAAACATGGATTGAACAAATGTCCCTTGACTCTCTTCCTATACCCTGACAAGAGGATGACAGACTGCAGGAGAAAGGCAACTTCAGCCTAGTTCACCACAATCACATTCAGATGAGTCTAGGGCAACAACAACAACAAGTTGTTTGGACCTGAAGCTCTCTTACTACTTTACAAGATCTGAGAGTAAACAACTAACTTATTACTTCCAATAAATTACAAATAATACTATGAGAATTTAAATGCAGTGATGTCCAATGCAAACAATTTTAGTAATATAGATTTTGCTTGCTTATTTTAATCATCCACATCCTGTCCTGGGCTGCATTCACATTACCCTAGCAAGCTATCATCACCAATGGGAAATGCATTGTTTGCCTTCTGCTTAGCAATCATGGTTGTTCCACTATCAGTCCACATGCCAGCAAAACAATCATGCTGGGATGTGAAAAGATACCAAGACAATGCTGCCTTCATAACATAAGCTTTCGTCACAAATGGAAAATCATTCATCACTGCTGAAACTTATGTTTTGGTAATTCTCTTGGTGATATTTAGTTTTATTTACCATAAAATAAAAGCATTAGAGGCTCTTAGCAAAAGAGATAAGAAAAACAAGGTTATTGTCAACACCACGTACAAGCCCTAAACTAGAGTTTCACACTATTTTTCAGACATGACAGAAGTTCTGTAGGAGGCAGTTTAACGTGGACAACAGAGTCCATAACGGTGTTGTCATTTACTACAACTCAGCAATCATTGTTAGTCAACACCATACATAACATACAGTATTTTGACTGCTTTTGTTTCTACAGCAGATGGTGTGACGGGAGTAATCGCTGCTGCTCACCCTGGCCTAACAAGCACCACTTCGCTGATATGCCGGCAAAGCTAAAATGATCGGCGGGGGTGAACAAAGCCCCGGTTTGTCAATCTGTAGACACAGCAGGACGGTCAGAGCATGATGCTGATCTCCCTTCAGGCTCATACTTGGGACGCCGAGTCTACTCTGTTAAATAAAAAATCCATATTGTCAAATTCATGATGATGATTCCAGTAAACTACTTCATCTTTCACATATCTAGAAAACACTGAGTGTCTAACGACAACCTGTTATCAGAACAGCATTGGCATGTGTACATGTATCATGTTTCGGTCCAACCCAACAATTGCTCTCTCTCTCTCTCTCTCATTTTTTCTTTATGATGCCTAGTGGTCTAGTGGTTAAGGTACTCCAGTTGGATGTGGCTCATCAGTGCCTACATCTGTGGGCTAGTTGGAGTTTCTTACTCACAAAATCCCACTCTGGGAAGAGCAACTGGTCGCTCTTGTGCTTAATGATGAGAATAAGTTGCCTAGCCCCAAGCCCTGACACTCCTGAAGAGTAAAAAAAAATGAGTTGGATGATGGATGGATGGATGCCACCCTCACTACACCATACACAACTTAAGAATTCCCAACCAAACACTCTCTGTATGCACTCCACTAGTTTTCCAAAGCCATTTGCTCCCAATGGACCAGGAAAAAAACTGTATGGCAGGGTAAACAAGGTGACTGTGGACAACTGTACAAGCTATTGTGTTGCATGAATGGAAAGCTGTTGAATGATCTAATTTTCGTCTTCTACGATGGTGACAAAGCATGAGTAGAAGTAGATGGCTGTCTGGGTAGGTACTGTACAGTATTTCAATATCAGTGTTGGAGTGAGTGTTGTCACCATGACTATTTATTGTGTGTGTGAAAGATGTTATGAGTGAGGCTAAAACTTGAGTCATGGACAGAGTGATGGGACTGATAGTGAACAGCGAATGGTACTAACTTAAATAAGATGTGTGCAGATGATGCTGTGTTGCTTGCCAATAGTGAAAAGGAACTTCGAAAATTAGTTCAGAGATTTGTAGATTTCTGTGGGCATAGTGACTTTAAAGTACAGTATTTATGACTTGTTATGGTCACTCACTGCAACAAGAAAATGTCATCAAACAGTTCCAACAGAATTATCAGAACTAATATTTGTAATCTGATTTTTAAACTGCAAGAAGCAACAGAACCAAAATGAAAATCTCTAAATGTTTTTAAAATAGACATTTCTGTACAACAGTCTTGAATGTGTATGAAAAAGCTGTACTTTGGAGCTTGATTCCTCAAAACCTGCTTTGCAAGATACTTTCATTATAAGTGTATCTCTGGTCTATTGCGACAAATTTTAAAAAACTTAAGGTTCCTCTGAAGCCTTAGACATCAGGGAGTAATTGAGATCAACATACAATTAATTATTAATGAGGTTATTTCTGAGAATCTATATATATATATATTTTTTTCATATATCACCTGAACTAATGATGAGGCATACAGACAGCAAGTTTACACACCAGAAAGATTTTTGACAGCAGTAGAGCAGGTGGCATCCTTGGTTGTTGGCTGGTTGAATGACATTATGCTTTACGCTGAGAATGTATTAAATGTCACTTCCTCTACTGTTAGATGACCTACGCCTCTGAAAACATAATTTGACAATTTGTCAATAAATGATCATATAATTGTGTATTTAGGTTTAACAGGTGCATGCAAGAAAATAGAACATTTAAATTCCAAATATGGTTTACACTAGCTATACTGTATAAGAAATTATTATGCTAACCACTAAGGGTATTATTTCAGAATAACATCCATCTTCTGGACACTGGAATTAATATATTATTTCAGAATAACATCCATCTCATAGACACTGGAATTAATATACTATTTCAGAATAACATCCACCTAATGGACACTGGAATTAAGATATTATTTCAGAACAACATCCATCTAATGGACACTGGAATTAATATATTATTTCAAAATAACATCCATCTTCTGGACACTGGAATTAATATATTATTTCAGAGTAACATCCATCTAATGGACACTGGAATTAATATATTATTTCAGAATAACATGCATCTAATAATGGACACTGGAATTAATATATTATTTCAGAATAACATGCATCTTCTGGACACTGGAATTAATATATTATTTCAGAATAACATGCATCTTCTGGACACTGGAATTAATATATTATTTCAGAATAACATCCATCTAATGGACACTGGAATTAATATACTATTTCAGAATAACATCCATCTAATGGACACTGGAATTAATATACTATTTCAGAATAACATCCATCTAATGGACACTGGAATTACGATATTATTTCAGAATAATATCCACCTAATGGACACTGGAATTACGATATTATTTCAGAATAACATTCACCTAATGGCCACTGGAATTAAGATATTATTTCAGAATAGCATACATCTAATGGACAATGAAGCCTTAAACTTTTCAACATCAGAATGTTTTCATTTTTTATTCTGGAAGCTACTGGTAATGCTTACCACTACTACTTAATGCCTGTGTCTTGGTTGAGGTCACTGGTGTGAGTGTGTAGTATACTGCTGGATCACACTGGCATCTGCCAAGAGAAATGTCCAGAAAATTTCTCAAAGATACTGGCCTCAAACAACAACAGTAACCCTAAATTAACATTCTGCTGAGGTACTTAACTAATGATTTAATTATGTGTAATATTAACCATAAAACATTTTCTAGAAGCGCAAATTACAGTATGTCCTGAGATATGAAGAAAATCTTCGTTAAATATCCTGGTTGGTTTTGCATCATTTTGGATTTTTAAAAATGCAGCTTGGTTTTACTGAAAGTGGCTTTCAATCTGATCCATGCGCCTGGAAAACAAATTATATTTTTTAATAGGCTACAGTTCAATTCTCAATCCACTCGCTTGATGTACTGTTGCTTACTTCTCCCTTCACCTTTATCAATCTTTATGTGTCTGTCGTCCTTTCATCCTGTTTCTCCCATCTTTCCTGTCACTTTTTATTCTTCTTCTTTCCTTTCCAGGTGGCTTTACATTGAGTGGCATGCCTAATGGTTTCCTGTAAGCCAGGAAACAATTTACAATGCCGGGTGGTATCCATATAACCTACCCACACGTGTTCCCTACGTGTCACCAAGTGGGTTGGAGGATGGCTAGTGCCCCTCCCCGTTAAATGACTAACTCAAAGAAAAAAGGCCACCCCTTATGGGATTTTGGCGTCTGGCTACAGATATATAGTCGATACTGAACCAACAGGACCATTTTGTTGTGTGCTTGACATTTTCTTTTTTTTTACCTACACCACTGCACAGGTAAGCCCCGTCTACACTAGGGTCATGCAGCGTGCTGTTCCGCGTCGTTGCCCAGCTCATGTTGCTGATGCCAGTGATGTCCATACTAGTACTACAATCGGCAGCACACACCAGTTACCGTTGAGCTGCAAGAGGATGGTGATGGATACCAACACTACAGCAATTCAAGAGACTGTGATGTGGAGCATTGTGGTACTACTGTATGTTGTGCCAAAAAGAAAAAGAATATGAAAACAAGATGTGGTGCAAGCAATGGATGTCTCGACATTGTTTTAAATTTGCAGTTCTTAAGTCCCTAAATTTGCAGTTCTTAAGTCCTTGTCCTTGTAATGCTTGTTTTTCATCTGCCAGATTCATGGATGCATCTTCAGCAGTTCTGTAAAATGTAGGGCGTTGCCCCTTGACCATTCAATACCAGTACTTTCTTCTGACACTGTGTCGTACTGCAGATCAAAAAGGGCGGTAACGGAAGCCAGACAGCTACTGTGAGGGCACTGCAGCGCGCTGTCACCATGAAATGTCCCTCGTCCAGATTTGCCTGAAGTATGCAGCACAGACCCTCCGCGGCACGAACACCCGAGTTGGGCAACATGACTTGCAACAGAGCGTGACCCCTAGTGTGGACGGGACTTTAGTCTATACAGCAGATCCACTATGGCTGCTGGTGCTGTGTTGGAGTAACTCACATTTTGGCATTGTGTAAAGTATATGGCACACCAGTGTACCGGTTCCCCACTAACCTAACTAACCAAGTTCACCACCACAGGACACAGTTCAACTGATCCGCTGTGGCTGCTGGTGTGGTGCTTGGGTAATTAAGTGTTGGTGTAAGCAACGTTGGATCTGGTTAGTACTTGGATGGGTGACCGCCTGGGAACATCAGATGCTGTTGGCATCCCTACGTGTCAAGTGGGGTTGGTGGAGGATTAGTGCCCCTCCCTGTAAAACAATTAACTCTAAGCCCTTGGCCACCCCGTTTGGGATACATGGCGTCTGGCAATGTGATGTGTGTGTGTGTTGCACATATGGTAATTATTGTACACATGACTGTTAATCTTCTTTCTTTCCACATGCCCTGTCTTTTACCACCTAGTTTTATTATCATCACTAACCAACTGTTGCTGCTTGTGTGTTGTTGGCCTAATTCAGGTAGTGGTGATGTGACCACAAAGTTATATTTGGTTTAGCACATACACAAAACATAAGCACTATTGGGTAACAAATATTATCACAAACTATGGCTGTCCTTTAAGGGTATAAGAAAAAAAAAGATTGATACTTTCCCACAAGGACACATCCTTTCCATATTTCCTATTGAAACTTGTCTTTCACGGGTTACTTGTTATACTTCCTAAATTACCAAAGTTACAGGGATTTTTTAAAATGACATCTGTGAAATACATACAGACTTGTTTATATAAACATCATACATTCCGTCACCCTCATGAAGGTACCAGCAATGCCAAACTCTCCAAATGCATGTCTTACTTTGGGCTTAATTTGAAATTCCCAACTGATATGTTAGGTTTGGATAATTTCAGTTGATTAAGGTAGGACTGGTTACATTAGGAAAGGATTGGTTAGGTTAGGATAGGATTGGATTGGCTGTTGGAATAAGTTAGGTTATGACAGATCAGATTAGGTTTATTAAGACTCAAGCTTGGGATTTGGACTAACAGGTATCTGAGGGGTGTCTAGGTTAGGTTAAGTGGCAATCCTGGATGGTTAAAATCAGGGGGGTGAGGGGGTGAAGGCCCCAGTTAGGATACTCTAGCTAAGGATGGGTTAGGTTAGGCTGGATCATTAGGCATCCTGTAAAAATGAATGTCTGATGCACTAACGCGTCCCGTCGGCAAGATAGTCAGCAATCAACGCATCGTCTGTAAACAGGCTGCCACAGGCAAACTGGCGGCTTCCTTAATAACCCAAAAGAGTATTTTTTTCCTTTACACTTTTTGCAGTCTAAAATAATCAGATAGCTATCTATATTGCATATGGAAATAAAAATACTTTCCTGAAGATCATGAGATTGTAAGAAGACATGCAATCGCCGCATCCATTTCACAGAAAAAAAAAAAATGAAAGAAAACAAAATGAGTCTGCCCATTAAAAGAAGTTGTACAGAGAAAAGTAACAACACAGAAGGAAATGTAGGTAAATAAAGAGAGCAAAGACTATTTTTCCCATTTGGAGCAGGGGGCAGGGTGGCTCAGTGGTAGAGCGTCGGACTCGGGACCGAGGGGTGGTGCCATGCCGGGAGGGGTAGTGCCCTCCTGTCACCTAGCAGGGCTATATGATTTAATAAATTATAGCTTGGGGGAACATCTCCCTTTTCCCCTTTGAAGCAGAGGGGCCTGAGGCTGGGCTGGTGTAGTGCAGAACACTTAAGGACAGGAGGCTGACCTACGCCTTTGGTAGTGAGTACAAGACAGAAATACCTGTGGGATTCCAACCACAGTGCACAGCCACAGGCCACTGTGCATTCTGACCCAAGAGCTCTACTACCACACCACCATTAAAAAGGTAACAAAAGTGGTAACAAAGTAACAAATAACTCAGCACAGAAAGTATACTCCCTCTGGCTACCTCTGGGACTTGAACCACAGCACATTTTGACCCGAGGGCTCTACCTCCACGCCACCATTAAAAAAAGTAACAAAGTGGGTAAAAAAGTGAGTAACAAGTAACATCAAAGAAAGTAAATGTCCCTCCAATAAGACAGAGTAAACTGAGAGTAACAAATAACATCAGAGAGTAATGTCTGTCCATAGAGAAAATTCTCACCACTAAGCAAAAAGACAAAACAAAATGTAGATTCCATTAAAGTAAAACAAAAACTTATAAGATGAATCAAATCACACCAGGTGTGGGGGTGGGGCCTGCCGCTGTGTGGGGTGATGGTAAATCAAACCAGGTGTGGGGGTGGGGTCTGCCGCTGTGTGGGGTGGTGGTAAATCACACCAGGTGTGGGGGTGGGGCCTGCCGCTGTGTGGGGTGGTGGTAAATCACACCAGGTGTGGGGGTGGGGCCTGCCGCTGTGTGGGGTGGTGGTAAATCACACCAGGTGTGGGGGTGGGGCCTGCTGCTGTGTGGGGTGGTGGTAAATCACACCAGGTGTGGGGGTGGGGCCTGCCGCTGTGTGGGGTGGCGGTAGCGGTGGTTCAGGTACAGTGCCGAGACACTGACCAACAGTTTGACCACAAACCACGCCACCACCCCCACCCAAGCCCCATTCCACACCTCCCACACCTGTATCACCCCAACTATGGCCTCCAGGGGGTGAAGCAGCTGGGCACAATAGATGGCACTCAGTGCCAGCTGCCAATTCAGCATACTGACACCCAGCATTACACTCAGCACCAACAGGACAACCTGAAACACGTCATTTTTGACAAACCAAAAGCCAACCCAAGTGGTGAGGAGCCAACAGTGATAAACAATAAGCCAAGTTAGACCCGCGTTGAGCTCATACCGCAATTGTGAAGAAATTACCATCCCGGTCAATTCAGACAACATTAGCCTACCGGGATAGTGACTATATTGTTCTCCTAATGACTTAATTGCCCAGTTAAGCCTTGATGGCTCAATATTATGTCGCAAAATTGTGTTTAGAGCAACACCATTCTCAACAAATTTGTAAACAATATCAGAAATATCCTTACGGAAATACGGAACACATGTTTTGACAAAAATGGTGAAACCTAAATCAGTAAGTGACACAATTACGAAGCAACAAGTTATGAGTACGAACAATATCTTTTTGAGGAGGGGCCGAATCCCGTTAGTGTTGACGGGGATAGTGGTGGGGCGGTAGACCCCGTTGTCCATGTGTACAACTGTGTGCCACATTTTGGGAGGAGCTTACCAAAACTTAATCGTAAGCTATATCACAATCCAATATCGTACTACACAGTACGATTAATTTTAACCTTACTAACCGTTATAAAATTACGGGTCACAATGAAAATGCGAGAGCGCGGACAACACACCCTCTCACTAACTCGTCCACTAGAGTCGCTCACGTTCGTTCGTTCAAAGATTCCCTGCCCCTATAGTGCAGACTGGGCCATACATTAGCCCGGTCAGTGGGGTATGGGCTGGTTAGACAACAGTAAGGGGGGAGAACAGGACCTGGGGATTGCCCAGCACACACGTCCTGTCTCCTGCCTGGCTTTGTGGTGTGTGAGTCGCTCACGCAAGTGCTCACCTTTTATAGCCCCAAGACGCCGGAAGTGGATATTATGAATACTTTGCGCTGCCAATATTTCCTTATTTTTCTTCCATAATTACCTCAGTGCCATTCAGTCCCTTTAAACTTACACATTTTAAGAAAAAACAAAATGCTTACTCCTATTTCTAGTAAATTAAGACTGATTTAGTGTTAAAATTGCATGTTAAGAAAAGTCAAGTAGGCAATATTTTCGAGACTGCCTTTTTATCAGTCGTATAAACTTAAATTCAAATCTGCGTTTGTATTTTTGAATGCACCACAGCAAAGGCAACATAAACTAGCCACATTGTTTTGTGAATATTCATTGTTTCCTTTTTCATTTCCTAACTATTGTTTCTTCAAAGAAGACAGAAATAAATAACTTTTCACAAAGACTTCTCCAACGCCCTTGGAAAATATCATGCATAGTTATGACACCTAACACAATACTAACCTACAGGCCTGTGACTCCATATCCTTTCCATAGCACCTCTTCGTGACTAGCACCAGTCTGTTAGTGCTAATCTCTTATTACAGCACAACACAGAAGATGGTTAGATGGCAATTTTACGCCAAGTTAAAGTAAACAGAGTTTAGTATCGTCACTATTATACTTTCCTCTAACTTCTAAAGGCCTTACTTTGATCAGCTGGATTGGTGATAATTACAGTATAAGGGAAAAACATTCAAGCACCAGATTCTGTGGCTACTAATGGTGCTTTTAATAACAAAATCAAACAATTTATGGATGCTGTGAACTCTCTTCAGCTACAATTAGGGTGAGGTGGGGGTCAACCGTACTATTAGTGGCAAAATATTCACCAAACATTCAGATAAAGCTTTTATTATGAAATGTAAATATCAAAAGAAAATTCAGGAATAGGGCTATCTTTGGTATGGTTATCACCTCTTTTGAAAAACGATAAGTTAACTTAAAAGTGTATTTTCAAAAAGGTAGCCATGTGTATAGAGTGTGGGGGTGAAGCCTACATCCTATTTGACAACGCTTTAATGTGTTACCGAAGTAAATCTAAGTTTATATATGAAGTACAGTAGACAATGTAAGAACTCACAGCAAAGACATTTACCGGTATCTACTGTACTCCATGACTTTCATATTGCCTTACAAGCAACACAAAAATTTAATATTCCATTATTAAATGTTTTACCTGGCTCAATACTGAAATGTGGTGCTAAATTATTGTACAAATAAAGGACATATGCTGTCCCAGTACAAAAATGTTGGCCACATGTTACAGAAATACATACAGTATGCCATAAATGAAGAAAAACAGGCCAGGTTAAGACGTAGGACTGTTATTATTTAAAAAAGATATAAGCTATAACACTACATAAATAAAGGTGAAGGTACACACTGCACTCTTTAATCTACCTCGGATGTTATGCCAGCATGTTATCCTGATGTTACAAGTCTACTTCATTTTGTACTGAGTTAGAGCCACATTGAATTTAATTATTCTGGCAAGCCTCTGTTTTACCTCCCCCCCATTTGCAAGGCATGTTGATAAACCTGTGAAAGACATATTACGTGAGTTCTTCACACACAAATCACCTTACTAATACTGTATTTTGCAATTTGTGGTGGACCGTAGAGAAATGAATTGGTATTGTACGCCTTACAACTATCGGTAAAAGTAAAATGGCACAATATCTTTATTGGGTTATAGGCCAAATAATTCAATCTGCAAGGCTCAACTGCATATCCCATATCAACAAAATTATACATATATCCCTGCAACAAAATAGTACCGTATATGACTGAAAATCATGTTGCACCAAACACATGTACATAATTTCATGCTGGATTGCTAGCAGTAATGTTCCGTGAGTATCCAGGTACCTTCTAGGTATTTATTTTGTATGATGTGTCCACTACCCACGCCATAATATTTATAAATTCGACACAGGCCTCGGGCTTCGATGGTCATCAATTTCTTCATATAGTAGCTAAGTAGACAGACTCTACTTACGATAGAATGCCCTACCATCAGAGTCTACCAGTATTCATTGTCGATATACGTTGTATCAGCAGTGCTAAATGTTATACCAGATATCCAAAAAACTGAAAACTCACCTCTCACATCCAGCTTGCCAGATGTAAACATGGCGCTACCAGGCGGCCCAGCTGTCGTGCCGCGTTTTCTTCTTCTTAAGCGGTAACTATTCTAGGATGAATAGGGAGTACCTGTATATGAGAGCGCTGAACCACCCCCTTGTACGGTTGATGCCAACCTCATCCTACCCTAGAGCGTCTGTACCACCCCATAGTACGTTTATACCAACCTCACCCAAACAAATGTGTCTGTACTGTACCCTGGATTATGCATGTCACTAATGCCACGCGTAAAAAATATTATGGTTAAAATCTGGTGGCATCAAATATATTACATACTAATTATCACAGCAGGATGCTAAAATACCACAAGATATTCGCCTACGTGGATATACACGTATAAATACTTTTCTACTTCAGACAGTGCACAATTATCCTATACCTATTCTTCGCAAACATTCATATTTACTGGAATTCAATGTATAAAAAGATCATTGTATAAATACGTTTGACAATTATACTTACATAACACCGTGGCTGAATGTTGTTGTTGTAGTGCTTACAGTATATTCTTTTACAGTAACTGTACAGATAAACTGGTATACACCACTTTTATGTGATTAAAGTGTGTAATATGCATTATGACTAGCCATTCAACATACCATGCAATGCTATCTACAGCTGTGGTAGTCCATCTCTGTTCATTTCCAGGAGAGTTTGACCATGCAGTGTCTTCTCCAGCTGTGGTACTCTATCTCTGTCCTCTTCCACGGGAGTCTGACCATCAGGGTGGAAGGAATGGATGCTACCATCAGGGTAATGTCATAAATAGTTTGGGATCATTGTGACATACCTAACCAATAGTGTTGCTGTGTGTGCAATAT
The DNA here is from genome assembly GCF_032717465.1 of Coenobita brevimanus. Classification (NCBI taxonomy): domain Eukaryota; kingdom Metazoa; phylum Arthropoda; class Malacostraca; order Decapoda; family Coenobitidae; genus Coenobita; species Coenobita brevimanus. The sequence goes on along the minus strand of NC_137035.1, from coordinate 13,899,495 downwards.
GGACACCATCAGTATAAGGAGAGTGCATTGATAAAAAGACAGTTTACAAGCATTATCTTCACCATAATCACTGGGACAGGGGAGACTGCCTAACTCATAGTGCAGCTACTCTGTAATGTCCTCATCACAAATTGGCTATGCTATCATATTTTGTATATAAAACTTTATGACACTTGTATATTATGACTATATGCCATTATGTGTTCTGTATTATAACATGTTATGGACATCCATACATTGTACCAGAGGAAACGTCTGTCAACCATTTGTGCCCCTTTTACAAAATTAGTCATTGCCATCAAGTTGCATGTGTTACATATAATCATTATACAATCCTAGAGGAGGAATGGGTGAATATCTACCATAGTCTGCTGGTGTCAACTGATGATGTACAACAGCATCTGGATGGACGTTGATGGAAGGACAATCTTCAGCACTTGTAGCGGGATGTACTGGTGGATCCTCGATTGACATATCCCCTGTGGAGGTGGAGCCAATTAATACAAACTATACCGTTAGTCCTAATACATAAGGGGAATAGCAGGTAATATGTGCAACATTTATCCATACATAAAGTACAGTACATAAATGTTTGGCAATGTAGCTTTGTTCTGTCTGCAACTGATATGCAGGTTAATAAAATATCTCCACTTTATCATATATATTACAGTAAAAGCATGTCAACTATAATTTTCACCTCTTTGGGGGGTTGGGGGACAGCTCAAGCAGGCCAAGTTATCAGCATCACCTGGAATTTCCTAGTTGAAGTAACATGTATTAATCGGTCAAGTCTGGGTAAGCTGAAATTAAGCCAGGTCTTTATGTGGGGCAATATCACGCTCATCACATTATACAGACAGGGGTCTGGGGTTGAGAAATCCATTGGTTGGGTACAGTGGTATGACAATACAACTTGTTGATCCACTAACTGGATGGCAATACATAATTATTGACAAATGTCATAACATTAATGGTACTGACATGCAAATATGACTTACGGAAGGGGTCACTTTACTACTTTATTTATATTTTGTATAAGACATGTATTGATGTTATCCATTCTCTGTACAAATACACAATTTAAGAATGCTATAAATATCATTCAGACGAGTAAATATTCTATTAGGGAGTGCAACACATAACTATTACTGGTGGAATGGCGACAGCTGTTGGAACAAGTCTGCGCTAATAAAGTAATATTCTTCACGGAAATGATCGCAGCTTTAAGACAGATGGGCACAACCTATATGTTCTTTGTAATACAAATTTCAGCTATTCTATGAAAATAAGACTATGTTTGATATAAGTAATGATAACACATTTATTGGTGGTGATGGTAATAGAGGTAGAAAGTTCAAATTAATTACCTGTATAAAAAGACTTGCCTTACTGTACACATGTACCTCACATCACTCATTCACTCCCTAACTCACTCATTCACTCAGAAAATACAGTGTGTGTGTGCACACAGGAATAACATTTGCGGCAACTCATTTATTCCAGAGTACCCGGTATGCAATGCTGTCATCAACACTGCACTGTTGCATTTCCCAGTGGCTAATTATCTCAAAGCTAATGCCACTTTACATCTGCAGATAAAAACACGCAGCCGGCCGGGGTCGGACGGGTTTTGAGGACTGGTTGGAATTTGGGCGTGACTGGACGTGGGATATGGGTGTGGCTAGGAATGGTTGGGATTTGGGCGACAGCAGACGTGGGATATGGGTGTGACTAGGACTAGTTGGGACTGGGCGTGGCTGGACGTGGGATACTGGTATGGCTAGAACTAGATGGGATTTGAGTGTGGCTGGACGTGGGATATGGGCGCGGCTAGAACTGGTTGGGATTGGGCGTGTCTAGGTGTAGGATTTGGCACTGGCTGGGCGTGAGAGTTGAATGTAGCTGAGCTTGTGGTTGGGCGTGAGATGCGGGTGGGGCGGGGCGAGGGATTTGGGTTGGGTACGGGGGAAGGGATTTGGGTTGGGCGGCGTATGGGATTTGGCCATGGTTGTGCTTGGTAACTGCGCGTGGGATCTGGGCGTGGTTGGGAGGCTGGATGAGGACTAGACAGGATTCAGGTAGGGCTGGGTGGGATTTGGGCGTTTGGGAATGGGATTTAGGCGTGACATCTATAGTAGCCGCAGCGAGAAATGAACGCTGTGGTGGGGCAGCCGGTCATCCGGGGATTCCCCCACTGTAGCCATATCCACATGTCACCAACCATAGAGGTAGGATGTCACCGACCATCGGCCACCGCTGCAGCCCCGCTCCATGATCCTTACCCTGTGTCTCTGGCTTTCTCTTTCTCTCTCGGTTTCTATATAAACTGCTGTATTTCCGAAACTAATTATGAAATTATTATGATTTTTGTTCCACACCACCACTGAGGTAAAAATCAAGGAGAGTTTTCTGTATAAAGGTTTCCCCCCCCTTGTCTGAGGGCAGGTCAGTTCTGGCGAGTGTATAATTATAGGTCAGGCGGAGGTATCGGCAAGGCCGCACTCCCCCGCTCATATGCCACATTTAGGAGGGGGGGGAAACCTTTATACAGAAAACTCTCCTTGATTTTTACCTCAAAGGTGGTGTGGAACAAAAGTCATAATAATTTCATAATTAGTTTCGGAAATACACCAGTTTATATAGAAACCGAGAGAGAAAGAGAAAGCCAGAGACACAGGGTAAGGATCATGGAGCGGGGCTGCAGCGGTGGCCGATGGTCGGTGACATGTGGATCTGGCTGCAGTGGGGGAATCCCCGGATGACCGGCTGCCCCACCACAGCGTTCATTTCTCGCTGCGGCTACTATAAGATGGACGGAGATTGGGGGGGATTTGGGCGTGGTTGATGTGGACTTTGGCCATTGTTGAATGCGGAGAGGTGTGTCTGCTGGGATTTGGGCTGGAGGTTGGAGAGATGTGGTGGAGTAAGGATCAGGGGACACATCAGATGGTATAGCTATATGTGAAAGCAACTTACTTGGTGCATCATACGTCCATCCGTAATGGACTGGATTTAAATCTGGTGGATCCGGATTGAGAGCACAACTCTAGATAGCTGCCTGTAAGTGAGCTCTACAGACATGCTTTTCGAATGTTTCTGTAGTCTGTGGAAGAACTTTTATATCCGGTGCTGAGTTGAGCTTGTTGTTAGACATCTTACTGGACCAAACCACATATCAGAGTAATGTCATATTCTCCTCAAGTGGGAATCCATAGCATGCAGCAATGAATTTGATGGCCTCACACACTTCGTTCGGTGTTTGTTCTTCAATGTTGCCCAACTTACTAAGAGTTTTTTAGATTTCAGAATATTGGCCTCTGTATATTTGCCAACAAATTAAAGTCAATGACATTCCTGTATTTGACACATCACTAACATACTTGTGGGTACTGGGCTTGCAAAAGGCGAGGGACAACCTGAAGGATGTGCTCTCATATGAGTAGGCAGGGATACCACCATCAGTGTTTGATGCGAGGTCAGGTGAGATGCGCATACAATCATCAATATCTACTCTGAAGAAAAAGCTGCCAAGTTGAGGTGAGTAACCCTACATCATCTCCAGCTGATGGTATAGTTCTAGATGGATGTGCTGTTGTCTGGGTTATTGCCTGGGCAGATCGTAGTGTTGTAGATTTCATTAGAAATGTAGTGACCTACTTTACTGGGTGCCTCCAGACTGCTAACACTCACCTAGTATTGATAGATACTACAGCAGAAGCATCAAGCAGATCACACGAACTGCTCGAACAGGAAAGGATGCCTGCCGTCACCACCAGCTATCTCTTGACACCTCACTACCACCTAATAAGGTGCGCCTCACAGAACCAGAGAACAAGGTCCAGCTTATTTCTGTCATATGTGATTACCTCAGCGATAAACATCATCTGCTGCCACATAATGAAAGGGGACTGGTAGTTACAGGAGCAGAGCCAACACCAGTAGAAATATGTAATGGGGACATGGCAGAGACCAGATCTTTGCATCACACATGAGGAGGCTGACGTAATTATCATCCAACAGGTTGTTCATATGACTGAGACAGGAAAGAAGACCATCAACGTTACTGCGGTTGATACCGATGTGTTTGTTTTGTTGGCTCACTTTTACGAGTATATGGAAAGAACTATACCGTACCATCAGCTGGAGATGATGTAGGGTTACTCACCTCACCTTGGCAGCTTTTTCTTCAGAGTAGATGTTGATGATGGTACGCGCATCTCACCTGACCTCACATCAAACACTGATGGTAGTATCCCTGCCTACTCATATGAGAGCACATCCTTCAGGTTGTCCCTCGCCTTTTGCAAGCCCAGTATCCACAAGTATTGTTATAGTCTCACCAATCTAAAACCAAGGTTTGGGTGGGGTCTGGCGCTGGGTGCAGCCATGCCATACTTCCTAAACGAGTGATGAGTAGATTCTGTTATATATGTAATAGGCATCACAGATAGGTACAAACATACTAATACAATATAAACGTAAGTATTCTAGCATATCAAAGGAAGGTAAACTTGTAATGCATATGGCTCTTGTACATCAATAAAGAAACGTGTCATACATATTTTACAGTGGTGCTGAAAAAAATGTAGTTACTTTTACCGACTTTCACGGTAGTTCTAAGTTGGGTAAGTAATGTAACAATTACGTTTATAATATAATTTGAAAGAATCAGTAGAACATACGCTATTTTCTTAATAGAAATAAATAAGTTAAAACACTCACGAGCGGCAACATCCAGGCCCATACTGGGAGTTAATCCATTGGAGGGAGATTAAGCTTCTGTCACGTGCTTCCACTGTTCACTTTGTTATATATATACCGGTAACTTAAATTATATTTATAACTTAAATTAGTTTGTCTTTACACACAAAAAAAAAAAAAACACACACAAACACACACACACACACACACACACACACACACACACACAGAAGTGGGTGAAGTCATGTCAGGCCAGGTGGCGAGGTGTGAGCGGACGAGCTCTAACGGTGTCAGGTCAGCCACTACCCAATCAGAGTATAGGAAACAAGGCAACGCTGTACGCCGGGAAATCCCCGGCTGGACTCCACCCAAACCTTGGTTTTAGATTGGTGAGACTATAGTGATGTGCCAAATACAGGAATGTCATTGACTCTGATTTGTTGGCAAATCTACCGTGGTCAATATTCTGAAATCTAAAAAACTCTTAGTAAGTTGGGCGACATTGAAGAACAAACACCGAACGAAGTGTGTGAGGCCACCAAATTCATTGCTGCATGCTATGGATTCCCACTTGAGGAGAATATGACATTACTCTGATATGTGGTTTGGTCCAGTAAGATGTCTAACAACAAGCTCAACTCAGCACCGGATATAAAAGTTCTTCCACCGACTTCAGAAACATTCGAAAAGCATGTCTGTAGAGCTCACTTACAGGCAGCTATCTAGAGGTGTGCTCTCAATCCAGATCCACCAGATTTAAATCCAGTCCATTACGGATGGACGTATGATGCACCAAATTGCTTTCATCTATAGCTATACCATCTGATGTGTCCCCTGCTCCAGCAGAGGTGCTGGAGCTGATCGAATGTGGATGTTCTTCCTCACAACCCTCTACAACATCCCGATGTAGTTGTGCCTCTGCCCATTTACCATGCTCCCTCTTCTGTGCGTGTTGTGGTGGTGATGAATGCAGACACCAGAGAACAATTACTGCAATCTCAGTAATAATGATGATAATGAGGATTTTGAGTAGATTCTTGAGTGACTGGAAACTAGTGACAGTATATCATGACAATGGGATAGTTATGAAACATTCTAAATCTTATTCTATTTTATCAATGTTTATATTTCCCATATTTTAAATTTAATTTGTTTATAATGGAATACTATGCATTTAGAAAGAACATCTCTAGAAATTATTTGAGGATATGTACATAAAAGATCTCTAAGTCAACTGGTGGCTCTTGTAACCAAAAATGTATTCCAACGACAACTTTATTTTTGCCAGTTGAAGAGAAGTCTACTAAAATGTTACTGGATGTTTATGATATATGCCTCAATCGATTCCTAGCCCCTGAAAACATAGGAAATGACACCAAAATCAGAACTCTAAGAAAAAAATAGGTCGAGTTATGGTCTGAAATGTGTCGAAGGCGGCCATTTTGAATTTCGGTAATAAAAAAATTACCTCAAGAGTGCGAACTTTGCACTCGACTGATTTATGATCAGTAGGGTCAGATCTACCAGAAACAGCAATAAAACACTGTATATGTCTCAAATCCGGATTCATTCGTCTTCCACAAGACTATGTCTGATAGAACTACAGAAAGCCTTGATCGTTTCGTTCGTTTCGTTTAAAGATTCCTTGCACCTATAGTGCAAGCCGGGCCATGCATTAGCCCGGTCAGTGGGGTATGGACTGGTTAAAAAACAGTAAGGGGGGAGGACAGGACCTGGGGATTGCCCAGCACACACGTCCTGTCTCCTGACTGGCTTTGTGGTGTACCTAACCTTTTGTAGGCTGGTGCCCGCTGACCCTATCTAGGTCAGTATAAGATTAAAAGAAAAAATCTATTTCAAGTGGATGGCTGTCCTTACATTACACTGTACTATTCCTCACCAACGTTCTTGTGATTTGCAAGGGTTGTTAAGACTGATGAAGTTTCAATAGGATTGGGTTCCTCGCAGAAAGAGAATAGAGCTAAAGGAGAGAGAGAGAGAGAGAGAGAGAGAGAGAGAGACGGGGGGGGGAATCAATCAAATCACCTCTCGCACTGCGAGTCGCAGATGTAATCAGCTCAGTGACTGGACAACAACAATGACTGGCGTTTGTATCACGTTTACAAAATGGTAATCTTTATAAGACATGACCATCCTATTGTATTTTGCATTTTTTTTTTTTAACCTTCGTTTGCCATGAGATTAAGTACTGAGTATTTTCTGACCGCATTTTCGTTTCGATTTATTTTTTTTTAAATGATGAAAAGTGTATAAAAAGCGGTTTTGTTTACAGTCCCAAACAGTGCCAAAGACAGGACGCCATCTTGTGGGGCGCGAGGAGACGGACACCATCTTGTGGGACGCGAGGAGACGGACGCCATCTTGTGGGGCGCGAGGAGACGGACGCCATCTTGTGGGACGCGAGGAGACGGACGCCATCTTGTGGGGCGCGAGGAGACGGACGCCATCTTGTGTGGCGCGAGAAGAGACGGACCCCATCTTGTGGGGCGCGAGGAGACGGACGCCATCTTGTGGGGCGCGAGGAGACGGACGCCATCTTATGGGGCGCGAGGAGACGGACGCCATCTTGTGGGGTGCGAGGAGACGGACGCCATCTTGTGGGGCGCGAGGAGACGGACGCCATTTTGTGGGACGCGAGGAGACGGACGCCATCTTGTGGGGCGCGAAGAGACGGACGCCATCTTGTGGGGTGCGAGGAGACGGACGCCATCTTGTGGGGCGCGAGGAGAGACCACTGAGCTCTATAATATGCAGAGACTATCTCCGAAGCCAGCGTGTAACTTTAGCAGCCACACTGAAACACTTGCACTCGTCGCCTCCACAACGGTAATGCAATTGGATCACTGTTCTTAGCCTGCTGTTTCTGTTTCGCAGTTGCTTACATCAGCTACCGTAAGCAGTGGGCCATGGCACTATATTTTCCAAATTCATCGGCTGATTTCAAAAGGCGTGGGCGTCGGTGGTGTAGATAAATATCAGCGCCGCCCTGAGCCCCTCGCGGCGGTTACACAAACTACATGATATTACCCATGAGAAAGCCTCGCCATACCAAGGTGTATATAAAGAGAGGTGTCTTCACTCCCACTGAGGTCTGTAGTAACACATTTTGAAAATGACTTTTTAAGGTTTAATTTAGATCAAACACTTGGTTAAAATAAATAAAGAAGGGGAATTTTTGTTTTATTCCTGATACGTTTATTAACACCGAATAAATAATAAAAATAATTCTCTATATAGCGGTATGTGGCAGTCCCATCTGTGTCCTGACTGGCAAGCTGTTATGAAGTCACTAGCTCCGCCCCCTTACCACACGTCTCGGCGGGAAAGCGGCTTGTTTGTGTTTACGGTCAATATTTGTAGCAATTTTGTGTTGTGCTGTCGCTACATGCAAAGCTGATTCGAGAAAGAGAAGGAAGTTTGTATCTTTTCATGTACTTCCGCGAAACCAACACGAAAGTGGCTATAGATGCCTGAAAAGAAAAGATCTATCGCACGTCAAGCAAGTAAAACCATGGCATTTCATTTGCACTATGGATTTTCCCCCTAAGTGTTTTAACTTTCACCTGTCATGTGACAATGTCATGCTCTCTTTACAACACAGTTCGTGCCCTACCTTAAATCTACCAAGCCTAGGAAACATTCGCAATCCTGTTTCGTATGAGGATCACATAAAGTAAGTATTTTATCAATGCCGACTTTCTGCTTTCAGAACATTAGATTTTTATTGGAAATAAAAGATTTAAGCTTCCGGTACCTTTTCAGTTACCCACTAAGTGACGCTATGATAATACTTGTCAGTTTCAGCATTACTTGATAGTTCTCTGGATTTTGTTTTGCACTGCTGTGGAATTGCAGTATTTTCATCAGACTAGACTATCGCTTTCACTGCACAGAATGGGCTACTGAATATGCAGGCTGTTTAGCAAGTATTGTCATTAATGTTATGTATGAAATAATGTATATTTGGAATATTGCAATAGTTTTCCAATATATTTTTCTTTGCACGATAGACAATTTTCTATGAATAACAATACCGAACATTTGTGTATGACTATTGCAGAAAACATGTTAATAGAACTTTTTTGTTATTGTTGTTGTTGTTGGCTTACAGTCTTCAATACTCATCACCAGTTGCTAACGACAAACTCGCTGAACACTGTATTTGCTACTGTGTAATTAACAGCAGTTGGTTCTGTCGTTTAAATTCTTATATAATCAAGGTTCTTATCAGTAATGTCTTAGCCTATGCCTTCCTTATCGCAAAGTTTGACAAGATAAAGTCTTTCAGATTACGCTTTGTATTTATTACAATAAGGCATGACCACTGGGCATGAAGGAGTGAGGATTATTTTAACCCACTGGATCCCAGGGATGCTGGGCGAGGCATGGCAGTGGGAGAGTACTCAGCGTACCGCCCTCCGCCTATCGGCTCATAGTCGCGAAGCTCATAGGTCCTTATCCGGGGGTTCCCTACTTTATAAAGACTTGAAAAATCCCAGTTCTGTCCAATACTCAGGACACTGGGCTCCAATGCGATATAGTTAGGACTTTTTTTTTTTTTCTTCCTAGTTTCGGTTGGTTTTGTTTTTAAGTTTACCAGGTTACTACTGATCAGCTAGTCAGGTCAGGTGCGGGTAAGGGGATGGGTCTGTTATGATGTGGCAGGGGTAAACCAGTTCTGCTGTCGGGCCCTGCTGCGGATGTCACTGATTGCATTGCGCAGTTGACCCTTGTGCGGTGTGGTGCGGTGAGGATCTGTCCGTTCTCCCCTTTGGGGCTAAGATGTGAATGAATGTGTTTGAATGGATGAGTAAATGGAGAGTGTGTCGTCCTGTCTCGGCTACCTCCCTTTCCTTGGGGGAAGCAGCCTAGGTATATAGATAGATAGATTACTACAGGTTCCTAAACTGGGTATTGTCTTTGCTAATATAACTGCAGTATCAGTTTTATGCCAGGGTTTTTCCCCAGGAAGCTGCTGGCATTTTCTATCTCTGTGCGTGTACGGATAGGCTGTGGTAAGGGGGCGTGGCCAGGGCGGGCCAGAGTTAAAGTTGCCAACTAGTCAATTTCCTTGAGCCCCATCAGCATACATATCTCTTTATACACACCTTGCTCCATAGAGCTCAGTGGGAGACGGACGCCATCTTGTGAGGTGCGAGGAGAGACGGACGCCATCTTGTGGGGCGCGAGGAGACGGACGCCATCTTGTGGGGCGCGAGGACAGACGGACGTCATCTTGTGGGGCGCGAGGAGACGGACGCCATCTTGTGGGGCGCGAGGACAGACGGACGCCATCTTGTGGGGCGCGAGGACAGACGGACGCCATCTTGTGGGGCGCGAGGAGACGGACGCCATCTTGTGGGGCGCGAGGACAAACGGACGCCATCTTGTGGGGCGCGAGGAGACGGACGCCATCTTGTGGGGCGCGAGGACAGACGGACGCCATCTTGTGGGGCGCGAGGAGACGGACGCCATCTTGTGGGGCGCGAGGACAGACGGACGCCATCTTGTGGGGCGCGAGAACAGATGGACGCCATCTTGTGGGGCGCGAGGACAGACGGACGCCATCTTGTGGGGCGCCAGGACAGACGGACGCCATCATACAACGTTATTTTTGAACGAAACTACAATTATCGGTGCGTACTTTTCCAAACCTAATTTTTCTAAACCCAACCTTAACTATCCTAACCTAACTTATCCCTTATGTACCGTAATCATATTTTCCTTGTTTATTGATAGATCTTCATACTCGAAAAAGCACTAACCGATATTATAAGTACTGCACACCTTTACAAAGCTGCTGAATCAGTTCAAAGGAAGATAATTTTCTTAAAGTGGTCGTGTCTCCTTAATGATTTACTACAAGATAAGGCTTGACACAGGAAGGTAAGTGCAACGCTCAACATACCCTTTAGTCTAAGCATCAGAAATAACTTACCGATTCACTTCTCCCAGCTTGTTTTCTACATTTTTAATAAAAGTTTTTATGGTGGTAAACTTATTTATTTTTTCCCCTGTTGGTTTTGCCAATCCTCATTCTGAATCATTCATGATGGTTTCTCAAGCGTAATGGCCGACTTAGAAAAAACGTATTCAAAGCAACCGAACTTCATTTTTACAGCTGTACTATGGCCAAGCTGGTTTGAAGGTAAATGCTCCACCTCTGGGATTTGACGCCAAATTAATTTCATCTGGGGCAGCAAGTATAAGTCAACTGAACATGTTAACGGGATTATGGCAGATCTAAACTTATGAGGCAGTCCTACCAGATGTCAACATTTCTCTCTCTCTCTCTAACACTAAAAGCAAAGAGAACCAAAAACAGAGGCAGTTTAGCATGTCACTTAAATATCAATACACAATTAAAATAAACAAATAAATAAAGCTCAATACATTTTGAGACGCCTGGGCACATAGCAGTTTGCCCCACAGCACCTCTTTTAATATTTCATTTTTGCTCTCTTAGATGATTTTATTCACATTAATACTGACCCAATGAAGTCGCGGGCTTAAAGACAGCCATAATAAACCCCTTCAATATTCACTTTAATATTGACCCGATGAAGTGGAGCACACATAGAACAACAAGCGTACGTTTACTCTCCTAGAAGAGTATTCTTTGTTTTACTCCTTAGCATTAGTACCGTGAGTAGAAACACTCCCCATGCAGAGTGCATTTACTCATGCTGGCTGTCAGCTGTGATTAAGCGCTTGCGCATCACGTTAGTCTTTTTCCGGCTGTTTACGTTGGAGATTCAGTTGAAATTAGCGCTGTGTAATACATAAATATCGGTGCACAAGTAAGGTAATTGGTAACAAATATTGTGACAGTATATTTGTAAAGGTATCATCTATATCGTGGTCTAGTTTAAAAAAAACTTATAGCTGTGTGTGTAGGTAATGCTGAGCTATAGTACTGGTCAGGTGGTCATGCGTGAATTGAGGGTTTGAAAAGCGTAGGCAAATACCTAGCTGGGAGTCATACAGTATAATTATTGGGCTTTATATTAAGTTTCAGCAGTAATTTGCAATACTACTGGGTTAGGATTGACTTACATATATGTATATATATCCCATAGTCAGAAGTTATGGTACTTGATTGTAAGAATTGATAACAATAATGGAGGATCATAATCAAATACGTTTTCATTGTCAAAAATGCATTTATCAGGCTAGTAGATTTAAGACTTTATTAAAGCACTATACATTGGTGCATGCATTAGAGAGAGATTTCAAACTTGTTTGTGGCACAGATGGTTGTACAAGAAAATACACAAATATTCGATCTTACCAGCACCACATTAAGCAGTGTCATAAGCCCTTTTCTGTTCAACACTTGTCACCCAAGCATAATGAAAATATTGATGTTGGCTATGCTGTACGAGTACCAAGTATAAACAATGTTGAGGATGACATGGACTTTGATGACAATGGAGAAAATCATGCTGATGATGTGGGAAGAGCTCATGTTCCTGAATATGACTATACTAAAAGGTTAGCAAAGTTTCTCCTGCCACAGCGTGAAATTCATAAAGTGACACAAGCAGCTTGTAGTGCTGTTGCTGAGGAAATTCAAAATATTGTGCAACTAAACAATGACCAATTTCTTGCAAAAATGAAATTGCTACTGGAACAAGATGAACATGAAAACCTGAATAGGCTGAATAGTGAAATGAATGAAAAACATTTTCAGCAAACGCAGCTGGTAAAAGATGCTTGCAGTAGCCTTTATCATCCTCATCAGCTTCATCAATATGTCTGTGATCATATGAAGTACGTTGGTCCTATTGAACTTGTCTTAGGGGAAGGTATTGATGGTAGATCACATAAAAATATGGTTTAAAATATGTTCATTATTCAGTATTTAGTGTTGAATAAGAACGTCATTGTCACCTGACACTGAATATTTGATGTGTCCACAATGGAATTGATGGATATTGCCTGCCAACTTGTGAAAGTTGGGCATAGATTTTGTCACCTTTTTTGTTTAGAAAGTGTAATTAGGTATAATTACTATCTTTAATTGGTTTCACTTCATGTTTTTAAAGTAATTATTGACCGGTAACTTACTATGATCTATATTGGTATTTTGTCAATGCTGTGTTAGTGCATTAATTTAAGTTTACATATGTACATCATTAGTATTTTAAAGAATTTTGTGCTTGCCTAGCAAACAAAGAAGTCACTGTTTTCTTAAAGTTTAATGATTGGGAAGCGTACACCAATGTGAATAGCTTAAATTCTGTATGTTAATACTTCCAAGGTATTGTGTGCAGTCTGATGTAAACTGATCAAATCAATATTGGAAAAAAATATCTGCTATGAACACTTCTGTAATTGATATTTGAATTAATAATGATTAGTTTAGTTTCTCTTAATACAGGCAAGAAAATGCACAATTTCTTAAATAGATGCAAGTAGCCTTTGAGTTACAAGTTGATTAGTTATAATCATGTGGCAAATGTGTGGCCTATAATGGACTGAATTTTATAACATGATTTAACATGCATCTGTTACAGTATTACAGCTCATACTTTTGTGATACATTGCATTGAGATTATTTCAGGTGAAATGTATTTTGCATTTGTCAAGGTAAAAGACAAAAAATTGCACCATGAAATCTTTCAGCTTTACAATTGTGTACAATATATTTCTGTGTTATTTCTGTGTTCATTCACCAACTGAATTGAACATTTTATGAAGAGAAAAAGTTGCTTATACTAGTACATGTTCTACCATCATAGTTGTTACGTGTTGAGAAGCTGGTGTTCAGATGGATCTCTCTGGATTAATGTGTGTTTACAGGGACAGGTATTTTCATTTATGAATTCTGAACACTACCTATTTTTGTAAGGAGGGAGCTAGAGTTAGACTGATTTTGATATTGTTTTTCTAGTCATGTAAATAAATGTGTTACTCTTATTGATTTAGACATATTTGCATTTATGAATTCAGAACACTACATATTTTTGGAAGACTTTCTACTGATATTTTTGTACGTAAATGACATACTTTTTGTATTTAAAGAATTTGATATAACCAAATTATGGCACCTGGTGGTTTAGTGGGTAATAAAGGTGCTCCAATTGATTGACCTTGTGCAGGTTTATATCCAAGGGTCGGTTGGGGTTTATTGATCACATAATGCCACTCAGGGATGAGTGGAGCTGGTCACTCTCATCTTAAATGTCAGGACCAACTTGCCTAGCCCCGGGCTCCTACACTCCCCATGGGGCAACATAGGATTGGATGCATGCATTTAGGTATCTGTATTTAGGATTTCAAAATACTGCATATTTTGAACGAGATCAGTTTTACTATAGATATCTTTTTTAGTATGACTTTTGACATGAAATGATAAGAATTTATAAACATGTAAAATCTATCTGTGTATTTTTCTGTTTCACAAAGGGCAGCTATTGTGGAAGGAATCTGCACTACAACTTCCAGCTTACTTCAAGGTGGATTGATTTACTCTTTGCAAAGGGTAATTATGCTCTTTGCTAGAGTATTTATTACTCTTTTTGAAAAGTAAATATACCCTCCTTGGAGTAAATATACTCTTTTAGGGGAGTACAGTGTCATGTCAATTTTACTCTTGAGGAGAGTAAATGTACTCTTCTAGTAAGAAATACTCAAAAGAGTAAGTTTACTCTCTCACATTTCTCAGAAGAGTAAATATTGACATAGGCGCTGTACCCCCCTAAAAGAGTAACTTTTACTCTTAAATTTTTTTCAGTGAGGGCTTAGAGACAGCCTTAATAAACCCCTTCAATATTCACCTTAATATAACCCAATGAAGTGGAGGGGTTAGATACAGCCTTTCAAAAAAAAAAAAAAAGAAAGAAAAAAAAAAAAAAAAGAACTGGATGGGCAAGATCTTGGCTTCAATAAAAACTTTCAATATTCATGACCTGGGTGGGCAGGTCCAGCTCTTCCGATGCTGAATATAACTGTGTGGCAGCAACAGCTCTAAACTAAAAAGGATGTAACCTGGCCTGAAAGGGTAAAAGACTGGAGGCCATAGGCAGGGAAAAGACTTCCAGAGTTAACCAGTTGGGTACATGTAATAAGAGTACCAGCTAACACTTACATCAGAGAGTTGGGACTATACTTACAAGTTTCTTCAACACTGCAGTATCATAACATCAGTTACAAAAAATATCTCTGGGAGCATTTGGTTCAAACGTCTGGTTCCAGTACAGCACTGGGTTAAGTCCACCTGAACCAGAAAAAATAATGACAAACAGCAGAGCTGTGAGAGAGGTTTACAAAAAATTACAAATCAATCAATCAAGAAAGAAAGGGTAAATGATGCGGGGTGCATAGCCTCACTCACCCTCCAACTCCACCCACGTGGGTCCCTTTGTGCAACCCTCCAGGCAGTGACTCTTCCTCCTCTAAGTATCTCCCGACAGGAGTGATCGACTTGCTCCAGCCATGAGTTATGTGGCCTTCCCCTTGGCCTCCTCCACCCCGGGTTAACTCGTTCAGAGATCACCCTGTGAGCAGGATCAGCCTCAGGAAAGCAGGCCACGTGCCCATATGGCTGGAGTTGGCGTTGACGCATTGTGTGGGTAACAGGCCTTGATTCAGTCTCAACGAGTAGTTGCTCATTACATACCCGGTTGTACCAGCGATATCCCATGATCATGCAAAGACACTTAGTACCAAAGGAGTCAATTCGCCACTTCAAGTCACTGTTTAGTGTCCCTGTCTCACAGCCATAAAGTATGACAGGGTGCAGCAGTGTCTTGAAGATGCGAACTTTCGTCCTTTTACACAAATAACGAAAGCACCAAATACCCGAACTGAGTGAATCCCTATTCCCGTAGGCCAGATCAATGCGACGAGAGATCTGTCTGATCTACTGTTGTTATGGACTACACTTGGAGGATAAGTGAATCTTTCCAAGACTTCTATATCATCACCCTCATAAAGACTGCCTAAGTCATTTTTCGGCGGTTTCTTAATTTTTGCCTATATCAATTCTTCATCACGTGGCGCACCTATTGGTATTGCTGTCTTTGCCCGGTCTAGGGTGTAAGTGGTCTAAAATGCGCCTCAAGTTTCTGCCTGTCATTGAAAATTATGAAAATGAGTTTTTTTTTTTTTCCCCCGAATAATGACTTAGGCAGTTTCTTTATGAGGGTGACGATATATATCCTCACCACAGGCTTACACAGACTGACCTGCTGCAGCCAACAAGCCACCAAATGCCTGGGCCCAGATTCTACAAACCGTCATAGCTAAGTCCGTCGTACATATCTAAACAAAATGGCGCATTTTAGACATAACTCCGTCAGAAACTCGTATGGTCGACCATAAACTCCTATGGACGACCATAATAAGACGCGCGATGGTATGTTCGGGTTCACCCTGTCTTAACGCCGCCTATGACCGTCAGAAGTGTGTCAACATGGCCGCACCACAGCAAGCAGATCCCCAGCCGAGGAATATTTTCCGAAGAAGGGACGTGCTTAACGAGCTCAGTGATGCTGAGCTTATCAAGAGATACCGGCTAGACAGGGACGGTATTTTGTATGTCACCAATCTTGTGAGAGACGCCTTATCGAATGACACCAAGAGGAGAAACCCACTCACCCCGGAGCTTAAGGTCATCATAACACTACGTTATCTTGCTACCGGAAAAATGCAAATGTGCAGAGTTTGGGCTTTACAGTACTTGTAGGGCTAGCCCCAGCAGGTTAGGTTAATTATGGACGTCTGAAAAATATTAAATAATAAATAATTAAATATAATAAAATAATAATAATGGGATAGGTAAAGTTTAGACTTGTCGAAAAAAGAATACTTTAGGTTAAGGTTAGTGTAAAAAAATATGAAAATATTAAATAAACCAGAAACAAATTATAGAAATATATAACTCAACCTAACCCAGATGAACTGGTTATTGTCCCATTGCTGTTCATAGCAATGAACATTTTCTTTAACTTTCTTTGGACTTAAGAAAATATTTGTAATGTAGGTTAAGTATATTATAATAAATAATGATATGAATAAAAATATATATATATATATATATATATATATATATATATATATATATATATATATAATATAATTTAACCTAACCAAGTTTAGCCTAGCCAACAAAAAAATACTAATATGAAATTAGATGAAATTAATAAGGTAGGTTAAGTTTACGCTAGTCAGACTGTTTTTGGTTACACACTTTTCAACGGGAATACGTTTCAGCGCATTTTCTCACAAACGAATTCCTATTTTACTATGTCTAACTTCCCCAAAAGTCGTAATATGAAGTTAAAACAATTTAAATCCAAGAAAATAATGCCAAGAACCTATTTTATTCCATAAATTTAAAGTTGACAAATTGTGAGCGGTGCGTTCTAGCAGCTGACGGTGTTGTTGGATTAGTGAGGTATGGCCGACGACTTCCGACGGCCATAAGACTGACTGTCATAAATTTGCTTAGCTATGACGGTTAGCTAGGGTCGACCATAAGCACTATGCAGAATACAGGCCCTGGACCTCGGTCTTGACCCAACAGACCTTTAATCCCAATGGCTTCGTATTCTCGTGAAATTCCTCAAGGGCAATCAGTAGTGTTTCCAGCGGCTCTGCTAGGATAACAGCATCATCAGCAAAGTCAAGGTTAGTAACTCTGAAATTGCCAGTTGATACCCCAAAATGACTTCGACCCTCAGTCCGGTTCAGTACCCAATCCGTATGTGTTGAAAAGTGTAGGGGCAAGGACACATTCCTGTCTTACACCAGAACTTACTGGGAAGAAGTCAGATGTCCCCCCCCCCACTTGGTTGAGTACAAGCCAGCAATCAGTCGGATTATCTGATTATCCCTGCGGGGATCCCATGGAGTCGCAGGAGTTTCCATAGTACCTCCCAATTTACTGAGTCAAACGCCTTCTTGAGAATCTGCTTGCAGACCTTGTCGAAACTCATGATGGAATTCCACAAGAACTCAAAAAGATAAGATACGGTCAACAGTAGACTTCCTGGGCGTGAATCCGGATTGCTCAGGCCTCTGAGACTTTAGCAAATGTCCTCTGATACACATCAGGAAAATGTGAGCAAGAACCTTACCCAGCACACTAAGCACTGTAATATCACGGTAGTTACTACAGTCACGCTGGCCACAAAGACCGGCTGCTCTACAATTTTTCAAGCTAGCCACTGCCTTCCTAATTTCATCTAGAGAAGGCACGGCTTCATCAACCTGCGGGACAGCGGTCAATGGTTGTACGTACATCAGCCGATGGAAGCTCTCCACTGGGAGGTTCAACCATGTACTCGCACACCTGCTCCTCGCCCAACGTGCTCTATACTCACTTGCCCCCGACACGAGCCATCCATCTGCTGTCCGAACAGAGTTAACTTGAGAGGTGGGTCTGGGGTGGTTTCTTCAGGGCTCGGTAGGCGGGTCAAAGGTCATATGCATGAAAACTGCCTTCCACCTCCTCAGCGATTTCCCTGACATACCTCTCCTTGTCCCTTCTCAGTGAAACTCGTGCCCGTCGAGACAGAAGTCTGTGCTGCTCCTGACAGCTATATAATGAAGCGAGCTTTAATTCCGTACAGCTGGCTCTCCATGTTTGTAGGGTATATTACAGACCTGTTTGTGACAAAAATCCATATACATAACTGGCATCCCACCTAAAGTGGCCACTGCTGTTGTAATTAACCACGTGATTGCCTAAAAATACCTTTCAGTACCACAATACATCCTCACGATCATCAAATGTTAGAATCTAACATACTTGTTTATAGTGTGTTTTAAGATGGCTTACCAAAGGTTGTTACACCACTTCACAATACAATGGTCTGCTCCGCCAGACTGGGGTTGATCAACAATAAAATACAATTTCTATTTATCTATCTACTGCCAGACGCCTTAATTCCGTAAGGGGTGGCCACAAACAAACTGCCTCCACATTGCCCTGTCCAATTCCACTGCCCCGTTCCCAGCTTACACCCTCCTCTCTAATGTTCCTCTCCACTCCATCCCCTCCATCTCATCCTCGGCCTCCCGTCCCCTCTTCCCCCTTCCACTTCAGTCGCATACACTCTCCTCGTTAGTCTCTCGCTCTCCATCCTCTCCACATGGCCAAACCACCTTAGTGTACTTCCTTTAAAGCTTTCTATCACGTCCACATCCACAACACAACGCTCTTTCACTTACTCATTTGTTAGTCTGTCTCTCCATGTAACTCCACATGCTCCTCTCGAATAACTCATTTCCACTGCTCTCACTCTCGACTTGTGTTCCTCCAACAAGGTCCAAGCTTCACTTCCATACGTTTGAGTTGGTATCACAATACCTGTACTGTCATCCAGCGACTTTTTTACTTCCATGCGCACTTCCCTGTTCCTTATCACTGCTTTCAACGAACCAGCAACCTTTCGTCCTTGTTGTACTCTTTCAAGCACTTCATCCTCTAAACTTCCATCCTTACTCATCACACTACCCAAGTACTTAAACGCACTCACATTTTCCATTTCCTCCTCATCTAGCCTCACTGTACATTCAGTGGCTCCATTTCCCTCAAAGACCATAACTTTACTCTTCCCTATGTTCACCTTTAGATGACGTTTCTTCCACACTCTCCCAAACTCATTCACCAAGCCTTGCAGCTCCCTCTCGTCTTCACTTAACAATACATTATCATCTGCAAACTACATTACAGGGAGTTTCCAAACACTGCCCTCTCTCATTAGGGTCGCTCCAACATCCACTGCCCTGCCTTGTATCACTTTTATAGCCCCATACATATACAAATTGAACAACCATGGGGACATGACACATCCCTGTTTCATCCAACATTGAGATAAAAATTTAAACAAGTTTAATATTGATGGCTTGTTAAACTACAAGTAGTCCAATTCACAAATAGCAAACCTGCAAATATGGATGCCTGCCTGTATCTAGCCCATGGCACCAGACTGAACGACTTTGCTATTGCATGTGATTTCTTACACTACATCCCACTGATACTATCCAACAAAAGAACCACTGGCAGTTCAATCACTCACTCAAGACAAAAGCCAAAGTGGCACAGCCTCACTCACCTTTTGGTACCAAGTATACAAAGGTCCCTCTGTGTAAGCCTCCATGGAGGCAGTGACCCTTACCCTCCCAGGTAACTCCCAACAGGAACACTCGACCTGCTCCTGCTGTGTTTAGTGGCCTTCCCCTGGAAAATTTAGAGGGAAGATAGGATTGTTTCAGTCACACCAGATGTTACCTAATCCTGGCTTTTGTTCAACTTTGTCTACATACATTTTTATCCAATGGTATTTCTTACAGGAGTGCATTATGAAATTTTATTTTCTTTCCAGTGGTCTAGTCACATACAGTTTTAAATATATAGACGCTATCTAAACTATTTCATAAAAATATTTATTGGAATGTTGGTTATAAAATGAAACGAAACTTACAAAGTGGGCTTCAAAAATGTAAGTTAAAAAAAATCCACAACATGGACTTCAAACTTCCACACCTCCCTCTCTTAAGGAACAATGCATCTAAGCCAGAAATCAGTGCACATAACCTTGTGCCACTGCTGTCATCCATAACCACACTTCATGACCAACAACACACCTGCACTATACTCTGTCCACTTTAATATGGCATAAAATCTTATGGTGTTATCTGGAAAAAAAAAATCAACCTCAGTATATGAATGACTAAAATCCAAGCTTTGCCTATCTGGATTGCTGTTTTATGCACCAAAACTCTTCACTCAAATCAATATCCTGCCCTTCAAAAAATAAAATCTTCATCTACACAAACCACTAGATATGGAGATACGCACAGCCAACTCCTCAGACACTTTTCCTGGATTATATTTTTTGCAACCAAACCCATTCAGTGTTTCAGTATTTAGGTTTACTTAGGAGTAACCCTCTGTGACCACGTAACCCCATATAACCCATTTATTACTAAGTGTTATTCAAATGCAGTTGCAGGTATTGTGCTGCTGTGTGTGCAGAGTATATTATGTCTAGACATATACTTGGAGTGGCACATGAGAACTATGGCCACTGGACACAGCACCACGCAACTCATGTATTAAAGTGATTACCGGTATCATCTGAAGTTATTACGCTGCTGTAATGTGTATTATGACTGGCTCTGTACTTGGCGGGAGGTAACCATCTATGGCCGCTTGTGATAACCCCGTATAACATATGCATTACTGAGTGATATCTGAATTCCGCTGTGGCTCTTCGCTGCTGTAGGTGTGTAATGGGTATGACTGGACATTTTCCTGGGGGAGGGTGACCAAAGCCACACAAGAGTAAAGCTGTATGGCTCCTTCACATACTCCCTTGTAATTCATGTACCAGAAAACACAAATAAAACTAATGTATCTGAACAAACTTTACCTGAAATACTGCTCTTGGATACAGAAGTTGCCTGAATCAGAGAGCACAAAGCAAAGAAAAGGTTAACGGAATGTCCAAAGCTGTCATTCGTATTAATACCCAATCAAATCCATCATTTAAGTGAATGTTTGTGGTCAAATTACCAATAACTGATCCCAATTTCAGTCCATTATGAAGCCCAGATAACTCAGACTGGCAGCATAACAATTTCTGATGGCTACTCATTTTAATATAAACCCAAATCTGTTCTGTGAGTGGATGGTTTAGCTAGAGAATTTGCAACCAACCTGAGTCCATTATGCAGCCCTGATGATGCAGGACTGGCTGGGCAGAGTCCATTATGCAGCCTTGATGATGCAGGACTGGCTGGGTAGAGTCCATTATGCAGCCCTGATGATGCAGGACTGGCTGGGTAGAGTCCATTATGCAGCCCTGATGATGCAGGACTGGCTGGGTAGAGTCCATTATGCAGCCCTGATGATGCAGGACTGGCTGGGTAGAGTCCATTATGCAGCCCTGATGATGCAGGACTGGCTGGGTAGAGTCCATTATGCAGCCCTGATGATGCAGGACTGGCTGGGTAGAGTCCATTATGCAGCCTTGATGATGCAGGACTGGCTGGGCAGCAGTAGTACTTGCAACCTCAGGCTCAATGAAGATGCCCTCCTCCTGCAGTCCACCATCCTCCTTTTGGGGGATGGGGAGATGGGGGACATTAATTTTGTATAACAGCAGAGAAGCAGCTAAGTTATATCAATGCCACCACATGAAGGCATCCTCGGGTAAAACGGCCAATATACAGAAAAGATACATCACTTGGAACCTTCATATTGGATGGGTTAAGTTGCGTTAGGTTTGTGTAATTCCCATAACAAAAACAATTTCAGCCTGCAGTCCACTGGGTTCAACTTCACATGAGGGATTTGCTGCATAATCGATCAATACAGTATACAGAAAAGATCATCACTCAGGACCTTAATTTTTTGGAATGGGTTAGGGTAATAGATCTGGTTTGTGTAATTCCTGCAAATAAGGGCAACTTCAGCCTGCAGTCCACTGGGTTCATGTTCTGGTGAGTCTGGAGCCACAACAACCACCTCGCTAGTGTGATGCTTAGGTGACGACTGAAAAATGTCAAAGTTGGGGCCAAAAAACGCCAAAGTCAGGATTTTAAAAAGGCAAAGATTAGAACTGAAGGATGCCATTGTTATAACCCCAAATGCCAAAGTTAGGACAAAGATGCCAAGGTTAGGACTCACATTTGCCAAAAGTTAGGACCCTAAATGTCACTAAAGTGGCAATGGTTAAGACTAAACAATGCCAAAGGTTAGAACTTACAAACTAGCAAAGTAACACATCAAAAAATGCCAAAGGTAAGGAATGGAAAACGCCAACAGGTAGGACTGAAAGATGCCAATGTTGGGACTAAAATGGCCACAAAAGGTTTGAACGAAAAAAAAAAAAAATGCAGTTTCATATATATATATATATATATATATATATATATAAAAGGTTAAAACTAAAAAATGCCAATAGTCAGGAATGAAAATGCCAAAATTTACAACTGAAAAATGCTAAAGTTAGGATTGAAAGCTGCCATAGTTAGGACTAACAAATTCCAAATGTCAGGATGCAGATATACGAAAAGTTAAAACTCAGGAAATGCACAAGGGTCACCCCTAAAATGCCAAAGATTACAATTAAATATGCCAAATGATCACTTAGAACTCGAGAAATGCCAAAGGCTAGGAGTGAAAGATGCCAAGGTTAGTACTGAAAAATGCCTCAGAATCCAACAAATGCCAAAGGACTGGACCACAAAATGTCATGTGTTGTCTAGCCTGGGTTGGGCTGAGATACACCGTAATACATTAGTTTTATCAGTAAATTTTAAAATCCATGGAAGCAAAATACTAAATAAACCAAACAATAAAGTGACAATAACGGGCCCAATAGTGAAGATGTATTAAAATGAAAGATGGACGGAAACACGAGTGGTGTATATAATCAGTATGGCACCAAATGCTAACTGTCAAGGCCGGGCTGTATTACTGGAGAAATATACTGGTGAAATTCTTCTGCCAACTCCCTAACATTGCCAACCACACGCACTTCATCATAGGAATCCGGATCAGTCCTATATGCTTTGGCAATTTGCTCACAGGTCCAATCCCATCTATTGCTGATGTACATGGCCACATTGAGACTGTGATATACACAAGTACCGTAATGATTACTCTGCAGCTAAATGGAGTTACAAACAAGCCGATCAGGGGGGCAATAGTTAACAAGATATTGAATAACTTGTAATGGTGGTGGATTACCTTCACTGTCAAAATAATAAAAGCCATCATATTGATCTCTGTAGAGAACCACTGCATGTGTCCAACTCTCACACACATCCAGTATCAGAATAAACCCACAACACCGATCCAGAACATACTGGTGAAGATGCCCCTCCTCCACCCAGCAGAACCGTCCCTCAAAACGATGCCAAGTTAACAGCAGAACAACTTCATCTTTGTACAACAGTCTTACCTTATCCAGCTCCGGCACCCAGCTGTTTACACCCCTTACTAATCCCCTGCCAGACATTCTGTACAACGATAAAGGTTTCAGACAATAATACACCTGATAAGCAAGGAAAAGCAATGAAAGCGGAGGGAATCAGGAGAACTCACCAACTCACACCCTTCTCTGATCACGATTCCACTCCAACTGAAGCATCGTTTTCTATCACATTATTTTATACTGGCCAGTCCAGGGTTACTACTCAGTTTAAAATTTACCGCCCGTCATATGTATAAGAGGAGGACGTGTTGGGGGTCGCTCTGTCTTTGATCCCCTTGGAAACCCAGCTTCCGTGGCTCATTCTTTCTTAAGACATTCCTTCCTAGAGCACTGACCAAGTGGCTGTTATATCCGATTGTTATAATTGTTTGCACATCTCGGGAGGACTACAAAGTTTGAAAGCTACAGCGAGACATCCCGGAATGCTGCACATTCAAAATTCAAATCTGCCAAATTCAAACCAGCCAAATACAATCTGCCAAATTCAAACCAGCCAAATACAATCAGGACGGGCAAGGCTGGCGGATCGACATGGCCTCGAAGGACACCATTGGAGTGAAGCATGGAGGTGAATTGGGAGCTGTATCAGTAGCACAGATGGACTTGGCATTGTCTAGCGATATGAGCGAAACGAGTGAGGCTCCATTCACGGCTAGAAAGAAGAGGAAGAACAAGAAAAAGTCGCAGGGTTGCCAAATACAAATAGCTGATGCAGCAAAGAGTAATAACGACGATGAAAACTCCTTAATCAACAAGAAGAAGAAAGCAGACAATGACGAATGTGTGGTGGACAACTTTAGATCTGGAGCAGTCATGGATGTGGATAAGGAAGACACGGATGCAGCCCATTTCTTCACCAACCAGAAAGACACTAATGAGGACTCTGGCCAAAGAAAGCGCCTGTATTTCCCCAGTGTGCTTGATATGGACTACCAGAGCAAGATGCAGTGGACGGTAAGACTTTTTAAGAAGTATCCTGATTTTGAGGTCTTATTTAAGGAGGGTAAATATAGACCGTATGTAACTGTGAAGGATGATAAGGCAGTTAAGGTTCTAACTACCACAGGTTTTGAAGACATTGTTTTGGAGAAACCTAGAGATGATGGAAAGTTTACCAAAGTGCTTGTGTTCAACTACCCAATATGTCTGGATCCGGAAGATTTGCTTGTTGATAAGCGAGTTGTTTGGGCCAAGCGCCGAGAGCTTAAACATAATGGTCAAACTAGTGTAAAACCGCAGGTGATTGCACTCATAAGAGGTGACATTCCAGAGTGAATATTTGTTCCTTGCATTGGGTTTAGGAGAGTGTCTGTATATGAGGAAAGTTCTGTTTTATGTGTTAAATGTAGTAGATGGAGTCATGGCATTTAAATGTCAAAACAACTTTAGATGTAGGTTTTGCAGTAAGTACCATAGTTCAAAAATTGTTTGGATAAAATCAAGGAAAATGTGAAGATTGTACCTAAATGCTGTAACTGTGGCGGTGAACACAATGCAAATTCAAGGCTGTGTAAAATGAGACCAGCTATGGGAGGCAACAGATCAGTGAACTCAGTGCAGTATTCATTAGCCATTAAGCAGGTAAACAATCTTGTTACACCAGCTGTTAATGTATGGGAACGCAGAGAAGAAGAAAGGCGGCGACAGAGTGGAGTGGTCAACCAAATGAGAGAGAAATTGGCTTGTGATACACATGACAGCAGTGTTATTCATGCACTTCAGGCAGAGATCAGGGAACTTAAAAAGGTAATTATGAGTATGCAGGATAAGATCACTAAAGTTTATAATGTTAAAGAAGTGCCTTCTATTGGAATTCGTAATAGTGGTGATTTCCAGAATGTTTCTTCTTCCAGGCAAAGAGGTGGGGGTAACCATCCACGTAAAGTAGTTGGAGTATGTGAGAGTACTCATGTACAGAATGCTTCTGGGTGGAGTGATGAGGGTAGCAGTTCAGATGTGGTTGGTCAAACTAAAGTACTTTCTATGGATGTGAATCACTGTGAAATAAATAATACTTTGCCACTGGAAAGGAAAGAAGTTAATAAAAAGCTGGTTAATAGGCTTGTTAGATACAGTATTGGAGTATATGCAGCGGCCAAATGATGATCTGAAAACAAATGTAGTCACATTTGCCAAGATATTTAGGGAGGAGATTATAGTAAATGGAGGGGTTGGATCTTAAAATTTTATCTTGGAATGTTAATGGTCTCCAAAAAAGGTCAACTGATGTCCATGCTTATGTTCTTTCCCATGATCTTGATGTGATACTTTCCAAGAGGTTGGTGTTAATGGTATAGGTTTTAAGCTGGCAGGATATCAAAGTTTTGAAATGCATGCAGATAATGCAAATAATACAAGAGGTCTGATGACACTGGTTAAGAATTGTATTCCTTCTGATATATTTACAGCTACGGCAATCAATGGTACTGAATGTCTATGTGTTAAGTTACATTTGAGGGATAGTGTGCTTTACGTAATCAATATGTATGTACATGCAGGCAAGTTAGATCTCGAGAATTTGCCCCTGTGTATTTTTGATGAGTGCTGTTTATTGGTAGGTGATCTGAATGCCCGGCATCATAATTTGGGAAGTAGAGGTAGTCAAAATAGGAATGGTTTTATATTGAATAACATCCTTAACTCACTGGAGAATGTACGAGTCTTAGGGAACGGAGAACCTACACATACAAGAGGTGGCACAGGATTGATTATGCCTTACTTTTTAACGTGTGTGAATATACAGGTGATGCTTCTGTTGTTGGTGAACTTGTGAGTGATCACTTTGCAGTTGATGTTTCTTTAGGCATAGGTAAGATATCTTATAATAAAAGACGAAAAAGGTATAACTTAAAAACAGATAAAAAAGCTGCATTCATACAGAAGATTGGCGAGTGGTATAGAAATTATAAGTATGTTAATGGTCATGGTAATGATGAAAACAAATTTTATGACGACTTGCTGTCTGTGGTTGATGGTATTTTAGATGCCCCTAAGCAGAATTGTAACAGAAGTACGAAAAAACTAATGTATGCAAATGACAAGGTGGTTCAGAGCTGAAACAAGTTGCTACGAAAAGCTCAAAGTAATTGTAGCAAAAATCCGGATGATAATCGGAGTAGAGATACAATGATGCAAATAGCTGATGGCACATCAGAGGTAAGAAAGAACATGAGAGGGAAATATTGGGTTAATTTCTTGGAAGCTATTTCCTGTACTAAAACCACTGGGGGCGTATGGAACCAAGTCAATAAAGTGAGAGGGAAAAAGAATAGATTTGTTGCTCACCCCGACCCGAAGGGTGAGGCAAATGAGTTGATGAAGAAGTGGGCTACTGCTGCTAGTTTCAGTGGTCTCCCAGACAATGTCCAAGCTTGCTTGCGGGATGAGAGGTATAAAAGAAGACAACTTGTGACACTGCAAGCGGCAGTGAATGATGAGACTTGTTTACCATTTACACAGGATGAACTTTTGTCTGGCATTAAGAAGGGCAAGTCAACTGCTCCTGGTGAAGGTGGGATGACATATGATGTGATTAATTGTTTAATTTTGATGGAAGATAGCCCTTTGTTTGATTTAATTAATCTTTCTTATAAGAATGGTAGATTACCTATCAAGTGGAAACATGCTTTTATTGTACCTATACCCAAGGGAATGGACAGTATAGACCTATTTCATTAACATCTTGTTTATGTAAACTAATGGAAAGACTCATACTTAATAGGTTATTATTTGTGATTGGAGACCAATTATCTCCAAATATGTTTGGCTTTATAAAAGGGAGAAGTACTTCTGATTGTGTTATCAAGGTTTTAAGTAGTGCTAATGTTAAGTGTAGGGTATCTGTGGATTTAAAAGGCGCATTTGACTGGGCCAATAGTGATGTTATTTTAGAAGAGCTTGTTAACAAGGGCGTTAAGGGTGCTTTAATGAGGTGGATTGAGAGTTATTTAACTGAAAGGAGAGCAAAGGTATGGTATCAAGGATGTGAATCAGAAGAAATGTTGATGGAATTAGGCACGCCTCAAGGTGGTGTGCTTAGTCCTACTCTATTTAATGTCCTGATGGATAAAATAACTAGGCATAGTTTTCCCAGAGGTACTGAAGTTACTATTTATGCTGATGATAATACAATGTAATAACGAAGCAACCTTGACAAGGTCTATGGCAGAATTACAAAACCTGTGCTTGCACATGGGAATGGTGGTCAATGAGGATAAATGTAAAATTCAATCAAGGATGATTAATGGAAATAACTTTGTAATTAATGAGAAAGTGTTGGAAAAAGTCAGCTCTTATAAGAGCCTTGGTATGTACATAGGTTTTAATAAGACTGTAGATGAAGTTAATTACTTAAAAGATGTTTGTCTGGCAAGATTGAGGCCCTTGCAAGTGTTAGCAAATAGAGGTAGTGGTGCAGGGGTTCCCGTCTTAAGGACAGTGTACATCAGCAGGGTGCGTTCAGTTATTGACTATGCAGCGCCGGTGCTGATGAATTACTCCGAGTGGGAACTGAGACCTTTAGAAATTATACAAAACAAAGCTATGAGAATAATTTTGGGTTGTTCTTTAAGTACAAGGGTAGAATTAATGAGGTTAGAGTTAAACTTGCCAAGCATTATAAACCGAATCCAGGAGGTGGCTGCTGTAGCTGCTGTTCGTATGATTAGGAGAGGAGAGAAAACCCTGAAAATGGCTGTTGATACCTTAACAGGCTATACAGGTGTTCCTGTTAAATGTAATACTTATATTAAGCGACTGTACAGAGTTATGATGAAATATGTTATTGTAAAATACTGTGTAAGACTGAAAAAAGGAGTGTCTTAAGCCTTGGTTATGTTGTAGACTGAATGTTAATATATATTCTTTGGAGTATAAAAAAAGGGACTGGAACAACTATGAGTTGAAGCAATAATATCTATCCAAAATTAGTACAGTGCCAAAATGTAACTCCATCCACATGTACTATGATGGTTCTGTTAATGGTGTGAGGGTTGGGTGTGGAGTTATTGTGCGGGAATTTTATGACAATGATGCATGTGTTGATGAAACGCTGTCCAAGAGAATTGAAGATGGGACTTCCACCACTGCTGTTGAATTGCATGCCATTCATGAAGGGCTGAAAATGGTGGTGAATAAAGAAAGGATGTGTTTGTTTTTGTTGATTGTCAGAGTGCTTTGTTTGCCCTAAATACTAAAAGACCTGTCGACACTGACTTAGTTACTCAATGTAAGGAATTAGTATATGTGATAGAAGGGCATGGATGCTTTGTAAAGTTTTTCTGGTACCCTCTCATGTTGGTATTCATTTAAATGAGATTGCTGATAAATTAGCTAGAGATGCAACTAATAAGGATATTATTGATATAAAGAGTATCATAAGTCTTAACAGAATTAAGAAAGGAATGAGGCTTAAGAGAGGTGTATGGGAATCAGATGAGGTTCAAAGAATCATAAACAATGGCAGTGCAAGTATGAGGCACTATTTGTTTGTTTCAGAGAATACACACAGCACATATGGGAAGGCTTTATCCAAAGTAGACACATTTATAATGAGACTGCGGTTGGGTTATATATACTGTTGGCAGTATATTGATGGTGAGTGTTTCTTGTATATTATGTGGTGAATCACGTAAGCATACATTACAACATTATGTATTGGAATGTAATAAGTTAGCACAATTTCGGAATACCAGTATTGGTAATGTAACACACCAGGTCTGTTATTTCTTGAAAAATGATGTATGTTCTAAAATTGTTAAAAAGTTTCCCAAGTTTTATTGGAATAAGTGATTTAAGCACTGTATCATATGTAAGGTACCGGGTATACAGTATTGATTAGATATTTTATTTTTTACTCTCTTGGTGGGTATATTAGCATGCTAATACACCCCATTTGATGTAAACCTTTACGTCATTAATCTTTTGAATTTGAATTTGAATTTGTTCTTGCTTCTTTAAATTAGACCTGATTTGTTGCATTATATAGGAAGCTAAAGCATGAAAAACACGGATTATGCTAAATAAAACCTATTTGTGTTGTCAATATTTTTCTTCAATTCAAACAAATCACAAATTCAAGGCAAATTTATTCATTAGTATCGCTATTATAATTAATTCCCTTTTTTATGTAAAACTTTCAAATTTAAATAATAACCAGTATATACTTCTTGTCCTACTTCGATGACTACGATAGAAGTGTGAAATAATGAAGACTTTTTTTTTTTTCTTCTTTAATTTTGAAATGACTAGATTTTGTTATACTTCTTTTACAATAACCTGATCCAGACTGTCGACTCTAATTTTCATGTAACTTAGCTCAGCTGCAAAAACGGACAATGCTACAGCTCTACAGCCTTTCCATAGCAGTTCTTTAATCACAGTCTAAGGTTGACTTGTTACAGTTCAGCAATGATGACGGGGAGATTGCAATTGTCGGCCAAGTTAGAGGAATATAGTTAGGATTAGTGGACTACTGGTAGCCTATATCCTTGTAATGCCCTAAATAAGTAAGCTGTCTGAGGAATAACTATTTCACAAAGGATTTTAACCCAGCTGCAGGATTAACAAGTCTCCATACCAGAATTAATATTGTTTGACATTTAGCTTTGGTGTTGGAGAGGGACGCATATCCCCTAAGTTAGCCCTGCCTACCTACTGGCCAGTGGTAATTTACGGCTACTGTACTTATCTTGGCTGATGAATGTTTGGCTACACTGGCGGTTGTAGTACCACCATATGGTTAGTACACTGCTGGCAACTAGAATTATGTTATACTGTCATCTCTCTCTCTCTCTCTCTCTCTCTCTCTCTCTCTCTCTCTCTGCTTCATTTTTGTTCATTCCCTCTTTCTCTAGTGTTTTTATCTTCCTATCTTTTCATCGCATTTTTCTTTAAATTCCTCCTTTCTGTCTCCCATTCTTTACTTTTTTTTATTAGCTCTCGTTTTACTTTGTTTTGTTTTCTCTCATACTCTATTATTCTATTATCTCTTTCTCCTTATCTTTCACGCAAAACTTCCAATTTTATCATCTATTCTGTCTGCGTTGTAATACAACAACACAAACTACAAGAGAGGTGTGAGGCGATAGGAAATAAAATGATCATAATTAGTACTAACCTACTTTACCAGCGCCACCATCACCACCACAGGCATCATCATCACCATCATCATCATCGCTACGATCACCAACACTTTTATCATCACATCCACGATCGCTGTCAGCATCATCATCATCATCATCATCATCATCGCTACGATCACCAACACTTTTATCATCGCATCCACGATCAGTCATCATCATCATCATCATTATCATCATCGCTACGATCATCATCACTTTTATCATCGCATCCACTATACGTCATCATCATCATCATCATCATCATCATCATCATCATCGCTACGATCATCACCACTTGTATCATCGCATCCATTATCACTGTCATCATCATCATCATCATTATCATCATCGCTATGATCATCACCACTTTTATCATCGCATCCACTATCGCTGTCATCATCATCATCATCATCATCATAATCATCATCGTTACGATCACCACCATTTTTATCATCGCATCCACTATCACTGTCATCATGATCATCATGATCATCATCATCATCATCATCATCATAATCATCATCGTTACGATCACCACCACTTTTATCATCGTATCCACTATCACTGTCATCATCATCATCATGATCATCATCATCATCGTCGTCATTGTTATGATCACCACCACTTTTATCATCGCACTCACTATCACTGTCATCACAATCGCTACGATCACCAACACTTATATCATCATATCCACCACCACCACCACCACCACAAATAGCAGTATTTAGGCAATGAGTGCTAGCATCGCAAGCCACCAGCAAGGCAGGAGGCGAGGTGAAATACGGTGGCGCGGCCTGGGGCAGAGACTGCAGGTGTATTGCGTTCACACTTTTGTTTTTTTCTCCCTTTTTTCTTTCCTTAGTCATTCTTTTTCTCCTCTTTCCATTAATTGTATGTTCTTTCTCGTTTTTTCCATTTTGTTTCATTTCCAATGTTTCTTTTTCTCTTCCTTCCTTCCTTCTCTATTTTTTTACCTTTTCTCATTTTCTGTCTTTCTTCCCTTAACATATTCTGTTCCTTCATGTTTATTGCTTGTCCTTTACTTTGTCTTTACTTTCTTTACTACATCAGAGAGGTAGGAGGCAAGATGAAGTTAGCTTATCATCAAAGCGGATCTACATCACCATTATGATCACTATAATAATCACCACCACCACCACCACCACCATCATCATCATCATCATCATCATCACTATCATTATCCTCCTCCATTCAGTTAACATAAAACTTAATCATCTTCACTACTGCCAGTATCATCACAACCACCACCACCATCATTAATCATTATCAAATTCCATTCAGTTAACAAAAATCGACTTAACCATCTTCACTAATACCGTCATCATCATCATCCTCATCATCATTAGATATATTAGATGCCATGCAGCAGTACATCAGGGCATCACAAGGTACAAGAGTGGTAGGAGACAAGATGGAGTAAGGTGTAGCGGCCTGAGACTACCACAGGTGTACCCAGTTCAACCCTATGCCCTACCACGCACACTCTCCCTCCCTTCCTTCCTTTCTACTTCACCTTTTACTCTTTATCTTTATTTTCTGCATTTCTCACTTCTTTCCTTCCGTCTCCTCCTTTTTTCTTTTTCCCTTTCTTTCTTTTGTTTCTCGTGTCTTTCTTTACTATATTAGGACATCAGAAGCTATAAAAGAGGCAGGAGCGAAACGAAGTCAGGTGCAGCGGCCTGGGAAGCTACTACACCTGTACTGAGTTAACACCTTTACTATTTATAACGCATTCTATTTCGTTACCTTTTCCTGGCCTTTATTTCACGTTTTGCTTCATTCTTGTCATCCTTTTCTTCTGTAGTCTTCATTCTATCTTTACTTTTATCCTTTTTGTTTGTTGTTCTTTCTTTTCTTCCATTGTTCTTTTCATTTCCTGTTTTCTTTTTCTTTCATTATATTTTTCCCTCTTCATCGTCTTTCTCTTCTTTCTTTCTTCACTATATAACATCAGTAAAGCAACAGGTGAAGTAGGAGCCAAGGTGAAGTAAGGTGCAGCGCTCTGGGACTCTAATAAAGGTGTCTTCAGTTCCAACCATCACTACTGCTGCCATCCTAATATGTTTTCTTTCTCATTTCCTTTTTTCTTTCTTGTTTTCCGTTTTTCTTCGCTTTGTTTGCTGTTCTCAGCAAACTCTCTCTCGTTTTCTTCTCAGTTTTTTTTTATAATCCTTTCTTTGTTATTTTTGTCATGTCATTTTATCTTTTCATTTAATTTTCTTTCTGTCATCCATTCTTCATTTCCTTTATTTTCTTCTTTTTCCATTTACTATTTTTTCTAACGTTCAGTGCTTTTCATTCTCTCTATTTATCTATCCACCTAATCTATGTGTCTGTCTATCTATCTATCTATCGTTATCACCACCAGCACCACCATAGCTACATGATATCTAGGCTACCACAATATTATCACCACAAGCAACAAGAGAGGCAGGAGGCGAGATGCAGTAAGGTGGAGCGGCCTGGCACACCTGTACCCAGTTCACACCTTCACCTGGTGGTGGGCGTAATCGATTACTTCTAATCGATTACATCGATTACTAGGTAAAATGTTTCACTAATCGATTATATTTCCCAGCAATCGATTACCAAACGATTACTCCCAGCCTAAATTACACAGTAAATATATTCTATAGACACGTGCATTTCAATGGATTTTACCTTATACATACTAATCTGTTTTAAAATAAACGCATTAATTCATAGATATATGTAAAAAGGAGGTAGCTGAGAATTAATAGCGTGTATGTACGAGCAGAATAAAATGCCGGGGCCTCTGACATTGGAGAAGATAAATCTAATACAACAACAGACTCGTATGTGCAGTTTCTATGTAGGCTACTACTGTGTACTGTGTAGACTGTGACGGGTGTGCACTGCACAGCTTCCAACTGTGTGGCAGCATGTGACTGTGCCGCAGGCGGCTTAGCAGATCTGGTTACCGGTTAATTAAATTTTCAGGTATTAATAATGTTTTCACTTTTCCCGGATCTTTTTCTTTAATTTAATGCTTGGAGAGAGAGAGAGAGAGAGAGACTACAATGAAGCCATTACATTTTACCTTATACTGTACTTTACCAATATACCCATATAATATCTATTTTAAGGTAAAAGTAATCAAAAATTAATCGATTACCGACCACAAAAGTAATCGAAATAATCGATTACAGAAAAAATCGAGTATCGCCCATCACTACCTTCACCCTTCCTACCAGAACTCTCAGTGTCTTGCTATTTTTCTCCCATTTCTATTTACATTTTTTTTTTTTCTTTCTCTTCTTTCTTTCTCATTTTCGTGGCATTAGTATGTTGTCCAATTTACGTTGCTTCTCAGGATACCAATCGTTTGGCGGCAGCTGGAATACAAGACTAGAAAATAAAATAGACACAATATAATACACAGACAGAATGACTGAAACATAGTAAGAGAAAGTATCATGAGTGTATTACATAAGGTATTGTAAAGAATATGATGAAAATAGATATAACTGAAAGAATATGATAAATAAAAACAATGATGGCAGTAGCTTAAAATTTGCATCCTCAGCCTTAACATGACCCTGGTGGACTGCTGTGGTGAATATTTTATTTGATATACAGAACGACACTACGACCACAATTCATGATAAGGAAGAGCAATACTGATATAGGGAAAAACTGCTTTACGTGTAGATGAACAGTGTAATAAACTACAGCAGCAGTGGTTAGTGTATTACAAATTTGTTAGGATAAATATTTATAGAGTATAGTCAATACGTAATGGCGTGTGTTTATTGCAATGGAATAAACTACCAACAACAGTGGTTAGTGCAACGAGTATAAATACACTACAAACTTGTCAGGATAAATATTTGTAGAGTCAATAAGTAATGGCGTGTGTTTATTTCCAGGCTGACGTGTATCCTGACGACAGTCACACGAGTACAGTCAGCCTCGTCTTTCGCGGTACTCCACTTTGCCGGCTCCGGCTTTTCCTGGATGAGTAAACCATCACAAATACACAAGTTTAAGCTGTATTTTGGCATAATTTAATATTTGTTGGTAAATCATCTCAAAATACACTTTAAACAAGTATATTGTAATGTCTGGTGATGTTTTGAACCACTACAAACTGTTTTTTAGGCCATTACATAGATAAATCATGGCTGTGACAGACATTTTATAAAGGTTTCATTACTTGACGGAAATTAGTTTCTCATGGGTGTGCATGTAACGTAACCCCAGGAAAAGACAAGACCTTACTTAGGACAATATTCTGACACTGTATATGGTCTTATTGTAACAACTGTACATTACAGATTTCATACTGTACAGTGTTTTATTTTCTCTCATATGCTAACATGTTTGTTCTTTTCAACAAACATGGTACTTATAACCTGGGTACGAGCCAATAGGCCTCCTGTTATCAATGCTTCCTATGTATTCCTAGATTTAATCCGCGCAATTATAACCATCGTTATCATCATCATCATCATCAGTATCATCATCATCATCATGGTAACTCTCAGCACCACCACCACTGGCTACATTAGATCAAAACCACCACTATATAACGGCATCACAAGCTAGGACAGAGGTAGGACACAAGATGCAGTAAGGTGGAGCGGCCTGGCACACTACTACACCTGTACCCAGGCCAACTCTTTGGTCTGACCGTCTACTTTTATTCCTTCTCATCTCTTTCACATTTTACTTCATTTCTCTTTATTTTGCACATTTCTCACTTTCTTTCTCCTTGTCTTTCTTTCGCCCTTTATTTCTTTCTTTTTCCTTTGTTTTCACTATAGTACAGCATCACAAGCTACGAGAGGTCGCTGCAACGAAGCCATCGACGTCCAACTCTAGGTGCTGCCTCATTTGCTGATCATCATCATCATCATTACATGCACAAAAGTCATCATTATTACTACTATAATCATCATCTGTACATGCATATAGGTCGACATTACAATCATAATCATCATCATCATCATTACCTACACAAAGGTCATCATCATCATCATCATCATCATCATCATCGTTACCTGCACAGAGGTCATCATCACCACCGTAATCATCATCATCATCCTTTCCCCCCTACTATATAAGCGATGGGCACTGTGTTGGATCCAGAACTTAAAAGGAAGAGGGAAAACCAAGAGATTATTATACTCTTATAAAAGCTGTTTAGTAACACACACACACACACACACACACACACACACACACACACACTGATACCTGTTATTCAGTAAAGCCTCTTCACAAACCATACCAACACTCACACAACTGTTATTCAGTGACTCATTCACTAAGTACTGTTAACACACACACAGTTTTTAATTGTTGATTTACAATATTCACCAACACCCACACAATTACTATTAAGTGATTCACATATATTCACCAAACACCAACACCGACACAATTACTATTCACTGATTCACATATATTCACCAAACACCAACACCCACACAATTACTATTCACTGATTCACATATATTCACCAAACACCAACACCCACACAATTACTATTCACTAATTCACATATATTCACCAAACACCAACACCCACACAATTACTATTCACTGATTCACATATATTCACCAAACACCAACACCCACACAATTACTATTCACTGATTCACATATATTCACCAAACACCAACACCCACACAATTACTATTCACTGATTCACATATATTCACCAAACACCAACACCCACACAATTACTATTCTTTGATTCACATATATTCACCAAACACCAACACCCACACAATTACTATTCACTGATTCACATATATTCACCAAACACCAACACCCACACAATTACTATTCACTGATTCACATATATTCACCAAACACCAACACCCACATAATTACTATTCACTGATTCACATATACTCACCAAACACCAACACCCACACCAGCTCACGTCTGTTCGACCTCCCAACACTTGCATAAACCATTGTCTTTTTTCGCCTCTCATTTGTTAGGAATCTGTTATGGTTTGTGTACAGTTGCGGACAAAAATATTGATCCACCTGCTTTATATTTATCTGAAACCCAGTGATTTGATCTTTCAAGTCTAACTTTTCAGAATATTATACGGTATACACGTTTAATAATTGTTCAACTGAAAATTTGAGTGATATTATCAGCTACAAATGTACGGTTGATTAACAAAAAATCGAGCAGGATGGGTGCGATGATATCCAAACTGTTCGATATAGCTTATGAATTCTGTTTGTCTGTCTATGTATAGCCAGACGCCTTAATCCCTCAAGGGATGGCCACAAACAAATCGCCTCCATGCCCCCCAGTCCCCTGCCATTTCGCTGCCCTGTCCCCAACTTACATCCCCCCTCTCTACTGGACAATCCCTCTCCATTCCATCCCTTCACTTCATCCTCGGTCACCCCCTCCCTCTCCCCCCTCCACCTTACTCACATACACTTTCAAGAAGATTAATTGCTTATCATCTGAGTATGTATGATAATAACTGGAAATTTGTCCCAGGCAGGTTATGTGGTCTGTGAAAAAAAAAAAAAAAAAAAAAAAAAAAAACGTTTGCCAGCGTTGTAAATAAGCATTAGGTATTTTCCAGTATC
Organism: Coenobita brevimanus; assembly: GCF_032717465.1. Lineage (NCBI taxonomy): Eukaryota > Metazoa > Arthropoda > Malacostraca > Decapoda > Coenobitidae > Coenobita > Coenobita brevimanus. The sequence goes on along the minus strand of NC_137035.1, from coordinate 13,862,080 downwards.
CGTCGTCCATGGTGTCAAATTACTTCGTGCTGAGTGTGCACCCATACTTTTGTGATCGACTGTACCTGGTATTTGTTTTTCCAATAGGATTATCATTAGTAAAATATCAGTACTGAATACTATACCCTGTTTACTTTAACTTGGCCTAAATTTACCATCCATCCATCATGAATGCTGAGCTATAGCAAGAGACTAACACTTGGATATGATGCTAGTCACGAAAAAGTGCTGTGGAAGGAATGTAGAGCCGTAGTATTGTCTTATCCTGCCAGTGAGCTACCGGTACAGGAAACATGCTTCATAAGGACGAACCTCTGGGCCAAGTTGAGGTGAATGTACTATAGGGACGATGGCATCCAGGTGATTGATGCTGCTGTACTTACTCGCTTAAAGGCAGCCTTCGGCGGCCTCTACTTGATGTTAACTCGGGAACCGTTGCTCGACTGGACTGGAAATTGTTTTATTCTCCAAGTTAGGGCATTTTAACGGTACCTTGCTCTAACAACTTGCACTACGGTGCGCTGTTTTTGCTGTGTTACGGTAACAAACAAACCAACAAACATACATAAATCGGATCATAATATAGTTTGGTAAGCGGGTGCGTGTTAATCGCTTACACCCGAGGACACAAGATTTATTTGATCCTTGATGCAAGCAGACGATTTCAGTCAACTAAGGAGATGCTGTAAGTGGTGAAGGAGATAATGAAGCTTATATCTAACCCCTCCATTAGAAAAGGTCGCTACTGTGCTGAGTAAACTTGTCTAGAGAAAGGGAACAGGAAAAGAGCCAGGGCGTTGGTTGATCTGGTGACCTGCGTCGCCCCATGAAACCATCAAAGAGTGGGCAGAGTACTGGCCTTGGTGAGAAAAGCAGTGGGTGGGACGGACTGGAATGTTGGTGGGCGGTGGGGCTGGGGCAGGAGAGTGTACCCTGTGGAAATGGCTGTGGCAGGATTACTGGTTGCAGTGCAGCCAAGATTAATGCCAAAGATTCCTCCTAAAATGAAAGACATGGGGGGGGGGGAGAAATCGTTGTGGGAGATTAAGTGGGTGAGATGAGGTAGAATTGTGGGGGTGGGGAGAGGCCACGAGAATATGCACAATGAATATGGCCGTTTTGGTATTGTTTTGACAGCAGTAAAGGATTATTTCAATATTTTCTTCATGAACATGAGGTAAAAAAAAAAAAAAATGCTGTCATTTCTGTAGCGTGTTGAGAAGCAGGTAAAAACCTCATCTGGGCTGCCAGGTGTACAAATGCTGGTATAGTTTGTTTGCCTTGTGTCCGTGTGGCGCATTTCACTGGCTACTTTGATGGCAGTTTATCCCGCTGCTGTGTTTTACTGGCCCGGGTTCTGCAGCCTGTCTGGTCTGTTTGTCATGGCCAGAAGGACGGCAGTATCATGATCAGGATGATATTTGGCTGAAGTTGATGATGATTATTATGATTAAGATCATTGATCATCATCATCATCTTCTTTTTCTTTTTCTTTCTTTTTTCTTCTGCATCTTTATTTCGTTCTTTCTTATTTTTTTCTTTCCCTCTTCTTGGCTGACACAAACAGCTGCTGAGCCTGTGTACGGAATACTTTGAGGCGCAGCATCTTTATATGGGACACTTCGTAACGCATCTTCCTGAGTGATTTAGGTCGCAAATTACACCCCAATATCCTTTTGTACGCTATTTATCTTTGTAATTCGACAGTGTTGGATCAGTATATACAAGAGAATATAAGTACGTAATGGGTAAAATAAATAGCTTATGAATAGGCGATGGGAAAGTTGCTAAGAGAAGGAGAATACGACCCATTGCGTTTGTAGACTGTACTGTATGTGAGAGGCGGGGCACAGATAACGATAACAGCCAGTGGCATATCACCCCCGTAGTGGTGTTGGCACCCGAGGCGGGGCACAGATAACGATAACAGCCAGTGGCATATCACCCCCGTAGTGGTGTTGGCACCCGAGGCGGGGCACAGATAACGATAACAGCCAGTGGCATATCACCCCCGTAGTGGTGTTGGCACCCGAGGCGGGGCACAGATAACGATAACAGCCAGTGGCATATCACCCCCGTAGTGGTGTTGGCACCCGAGGCGGGGCACAGATAACGATAACAGCCAGTGGCATATCACCCCCGTAGTGGTGTTGGCACCCGAGGCGGGGCACAGATAACGATAACAGCCAGTGGCATATCACCCCCGTAGTGGTGTTGGCACCCGAGGCGGGGCACAGATAACGATAACAGCCAGTGGCATATCACCCCCGTAGTGGTGTTGGCACCCGAGGCGGGGCTGGCATAATACAGTACATTTAAGGCCTGAGTGTTGGGCGTGTATGACAAAGATCCTTGCAATTATTTACGCTGTTGATAATGCAACATTGCATGCAGTAATAAGCAGTATGCTAATTCGCTGTCACACTTGATAAGCAACATTGCATGCAGTAATTAGCAGTATGCTAATTCGCTGTCACACTTGATAAGCAACATTGGATGCAGTAATCAGCAGTATGCTAATTCGCTGTCACACTGTTGATAAAGCAACACTGCATGCAGTAATCAGCAGTATGCTAATTCGCTGTCACACTGTTGATAAAGCAACATTGCATGCAGTAATTAGCAGTATGCTAATTCGCTGTCACACTTGATAAGGAACATTGCATGCAGTAATCAGCAGTATGCTAATTCGCTGTCGTGAATACAAAAACTCTAGTGACACCCATTTGCCAGATGTAATTTTTAAAACTAAACTGTCACGTCACTACTTCGTCTTTGACATGTTTTCATCCATGTACTAAGCACAGTATATGTGTTGTGAACTAACTTTATATTTCAACACTAAGAAATGCTTTAGATATTAATGTCCCATCCTGTATTTCATGTAGCGCCTTTCAGCACTAAGAAATACTTTTGATATAAATGTCCCATCCTGTATTTCATGTAGCGCCTTCCATCACCACAACTTTATATTTCAACATTAAGAAATGCTTTAGATATAAATGTCCCATCCTGTATTTCATGTAGCGCCTTCCATCACCACAACTTTATATTTCAGCACTAAGAAATGCTTTAGATATAAATGTCCCATCCTGTATTTCATGTAGCGCCTTCCATCACCACATCCAACAGGAAGTGTGTGCCAAGTTTTGACATGAGACCTTTTGCAATCAGAATATTCGTTCAACTTCAGCCCAACCTCGTCTATAGCCACACAGTCAGGCATCTAACCACGCAACCTTGCATCCAACCACACATCTAACCACACTACTGATCATTTAACAACACAAGCACACATCTGACGACACATCTAACCACATTACTTCCCATTGAACAACACAAGCACACACTGACCACGTGCAGATCTAACCATACTACTGATCATTTAACAATACTAGCACGCATCTGACCACACAACTATTACCTGCTCACAACACCACGCATCAAACCACGGAAACAAGCATCTAACCACATAACTACTTACCTGCTCACAACACCACGCATCAACCACACAAACAAGAATCTAACCACACACACACACACACACACGCACAAGCACATATCTAACCACACAACTATTTTTGTTGGGCTGGAGTGTGAACACTTGCTGTTGCATAGTATAAATATCACTCGATCAAGTAATATTGTTTCAGCCAGGTGATCGCTGGTTGTACAATGAGGGTTGATGCTGCTCGCAGGTTTTCCAAAGGTAAATAGTTGTGGAGAGTATTTTATGTATTGAATTCCTTCTTATGCTGTATAAAATAATAATAATAATAATAATAAATAATAATAATAAGGCAAGGACATACATGAAAAGTTGCCGGATATTATTTTCAAAAGCATCGTCCAGTATTTCAAAATGTGAAGACAGATGTGTCGTATACTTCTTAATAAACAGGAAATAACGTATTGTTTTTCTTTATTTCCTTAACTGATACGGTGTTATAACAACGTACAAAATATGTAAAATATATACACAACTAACCCGTGATGCATGTTTAAATAGACCCGCGGTGGTAATATGAGTCGCTGCGCCGCGCATGTCCATCAGATCAGGAGTACCAATATTTCGGATGGTCTAATAAATCAGGGATGATTATTGCTTCCATTGTACTCCAGCAGATTAGTCGCTTAGGCATGAAGAAATTATATAACACTGCTAGTAAACCCAATGTGTAGTAATTAACTAGTACTAGGCGTGACTGATTTATAGACGCTTAGAAAGTTTACGGTGTGGTTTTTGACGCCCTGGCACGGGATGGTTGTCACCCCTGCTTTTCCCATCATCGGCAGGATCTCACGCTGCCGTCACTGCCACGCTGCGGCTGCCAGTCTTCAGTTCAGAGCAGTGGGGGCTGGTGGTGGGGGGAAAACTTTTTTTTTTTTTCCGTTCGTGTTATCTTCGAAACTACGAGTGAGTGGATGTTTGTGGCCTGGTGGTGGTGTCCGTCTCGAGGTGTACAGGAGGCTGGGTCAAACGAAGGGTCAGGTGGTGGACTGATCGGCTTACCCCTACGCCATCTGCAAGGAAGGTCAGCCATTTTTATCATTCGTCCATGTTCTGGGTGGCATTGGAGACGTTGCAGCACTTGTTTATTGATGATTCATTTCGCGTATTTCACGTAAGCGTCCTGTTTTATGCCAGTTATGTAGTTTGAATATGGATATACTTTACATGGATAACATACAGGAGGATATTGATATGTAATGTGCAGAATAAATAATAAAGGAAGTTAGGAAATATGCGGACACTTGGGCGACCGATTATCCAGATACTGAGAGCGTCTGTTATGATGATGGTAAATGTAGTTTAATCAACAGAAACCTGAACTGTTCACTTCTTATTGTTGGTTTGCTCAGTATTTTTTTCTTTATGGTGGTGAATTTGTTTCCCGCTTGTTTTTATTATCCATAATTTGCTTCCCCGACGCGTGATGTTTCCTGGGCGTAATGGCGGACACACTAAACGCTACGCAGTTTTATCGAAATAAATTTGGTGGTCCCTTTCGGTGCGTATGGTTATTACCGTTGGATAGTTAGCTAGGTTGAGTTAGGTAAGGTTAGGATGTTTTGCTGGGTTAGATTTAAGAGTAGATTAAGGATAAGCTGTGAATATATAAGGTCAGGCTGCAACAGCTGTAAAATAAATTTCAGTTGGTAAGAGTACGTTTTAGAAAGCCTGCCAGTACGCCTGAGAAACCAACACGAGTGAATGGGAATGAGCATTGACAAAAACAACAGGGAAACAAAATCAGTAGTAAATCATTTACTATCATAAAAGTCATCAGAAAAATACAGAAAATAACCTGGGAGAGGAGGAAGGGAATTAGTAAGGTATTTCTGCGGCCTATAAACTAAACCGTATGTTTACCGTGATGATAAACACTTTCTTTACTGTGTCAAGCATTATTTTGTAGGTAATCCTTAAGGAGACATAGGACCTCGTTTTAAAAATCAGCCCCCTCCCCCCTTTTTTTTTTTTTTTTTTTTTTTAACCAGTTTGAAGTAAATCAGTGACTTGGTAAAGATGTACAAAAGTACTTTCTCGAGTACGAATGGGATCCATCAATAAACAAAATGTATCATTACATAAGTGATAGGATAGGGTAGGATAAATAAAATTGGGTTTTGTACGAAAATTTAGGTTGTTCGGATAAATTGACACCGATAAGGGTAATTTCCTTCAAAAATGACAACGTTCTAAGATGGCGTCCGTCTGTTCTCGCCCCACAAGATGGCATCCGTCTGTCTTCTCGCTCCACAAGATGGCGTCCGTCTGTCTTCTTGCCCCACAACATGGCGTCTGTCTGTCTTCTCGCCCCACAACATGGCGTCTGTCTGTCTGCTCGCCCCACAACAGGGAGCGCCGTCTGTGGACAGCGCGACCACTTGTCACTTGTCATACAAATACTCGAGAAGACCACGTCCCCCGTTAAATGAATGGACTCGAGATTCAAATGTAATGACAGTATAGAGAGTGTAGAGAAGAACATTTTCCCACTTTTTCAAAACAACATTATCAAGTGACCAAGAAGACGAGTGTTTGGATTCAAGCAACCAGTCAGATACCCCACAAGAAGATGGAAGGACAAGATTCTTCCGAGGACTATTCTGGCAGAGAATATCTGAGCAACGACATGGAGAATGGAGAAGGAAGGGCCACAGAAGGATCAAACAATAAGAATAATAGTGGTGCAGCAGAGGCCCCAGGCAGCAACGACGACAGTGAGGAGGAGAAGGATAAACAAGAAAATGGGAAGAAACGGAAGCCTAGAATGAAAGACACAGAAGCACGGAAAAATGTTGAAAAACAAGAACGGAAAATTGGGAAGCGAGGACGAAAAAATGAACAGGTGACAGACGACAAGAATGACTCAGTAAACATTACTTTTAACAGTTTGGAAATCATTACATCTACACAAAAGTCTCCAGATACAAAAAGAAAGTGTGCTAGGTGCAGAAAATATGTGGGGAAACAAGACAAAGCAATGTGGTGTGATGGATGTGAAGAATGGATTCACATACAGATGGGGACAAGAAGACATTGCACTGAACACAAAATGACAAGTGAATTATATGAGGCAGTTAGAAAGGACAATGGAGAGTGTGTAAATATAAGGTTGAAATGCAATCAGTGTCTTAAAGGTGAGAGAGAAAATGGAGTAGGCAAGGAAAAGAAGGGATTAAAACTTGCTCATAGGGAATTGGAAATTATGGCAGAAAGATATAAGAAAATGGAAGAAAATTTGGAGAAATCAAAGGAAAGATATGAACAAAGTGAAAAGGAGAAGGAAGTATTGTTTAAAGAGAAAGAAAAACCAGAGGAAATGCAAAAGAAAGTAGAAAAAGAATATGAAGAAAATAGAAAGAAAAATTCTTATGGTGAAAAAGAAAAAGAATGTAAAAATCTGAGGAAAATTAAAAATTTGGAAGAAAGGGTCATGTATGAAAGTATTGAAAAAGAAGAAGCAAAAATAAATAAGGAAAAACTAAGAGAAATCCTAATTGTAATAAAGGAAGAAAACACTGCATTGAAAAGAAGATTAGATATTGAGAGTCAACAAAAACTTAAAGAACAGTATGACAAGATGGAAGAAGAAACCAGGAAAAGAAAAAGAGCAGAATACAGACAAAATATAGAAAAAATTGGAGAAAGCAAACAAAAAGAGATAGAAATAGAAAATGAAAATAAAAAACAAAGTGAAATATATGAAATAGAAGGGAAAAACAGCCAAGTAGTGAAAACCAGTGAGGATAATGTAATAGATAGTGAAGTAACAGTAACTGATAGAGAAGCATAAGGAACAAGAAAATTATGAAGCTACTGACAGAAAAGAAAATGGTAAAAAAGAAATGGCAGGAGAAAAAGAACAACAGAAAGTAGTTTTTTTTTTTTTTTTTTTTTTTTTTTTTCCTATCGACCATTGAGGCCGAAGCCTCTGGTCATTAAGGCAAATATATATATATGTATATATATTGACACATATATACATATATATACAAACATATATATACATACATACATACATACACACATCCATGCATATGAACATACACACTTTCATGCACACGTACATATATATATAATAATTTTAATTTTATTATTTTTTTGTAGTTTTATTTTTATTTTTATTTATTTTTTTATATTTTTAACCTTATATTACTTATAAACAAAATACCTAATCTAAAGACCCTAAAACTAACCACCTAAAAGACAAATCGCTAACCTATACTAAATCCTAAGAGACAAATAACTAGACCTACACTAATGTTCAAAAAGCCTCGACCAAGAGAACACCATCGACTGCAGATATGTAATGCTTTTCTACATTACATACCTGCACTCATCACCTGATGACTGTCAGTCGAGGCACAACCTAATATAGGGGACATCAATATATGAAAGGGAACCAGACGAGTCAGGAACATTTCCATATACGTCAGCTGTCGTCCCTAATTAGAATAACTTAAGCAAGATAATATAATGTATTTACATAATTTATACAAAAATTGAAGAACCTCGCCCAGCAGACTACCATCGACTGCAAGTGCCCAATACCTTCCTATATTGCACACTTGCACTCATCAGCTGGTGACTGTCAGGCAAGGAATTTGGCTTAATGTAGGGGACATCTATATTAGAAATAGATCGGTGGGAGGAGGAACTATTTAAAATATGTCAACTGTCAACCCTAATTAATATTACAATATATACATATTTACTGTTCATAAAAACCATAACCACACAGTAAAAAAGTCACATCACTCTGATCAGTCCGGTCTCTCTCAAGAAAGCCATCAATTTATCAGTCATAACAATGTCCCCATCACCCAGGATGGTGGAAAGGGTGAAGGGGACGTCTACTGCGCCGCAGTAATTCATAAGTGAAGCGCGTTCACGAATAAATCGCCGACAGCGCAGGATGATATGACTGATAGATAACACCGCATTACAGATGTCACAGTGCGGTGGGAAGCGTCTTTCCATATAAGGTTTTATGTGGGTTACAATGGTGGCATTCAGCCGTAGCCGTGCCAACACTTTTTCTTCTAGGCGACTGGGACGGTTGGCAGTGTCCCAGTCGCCCAGGTACGGCTTACAAGTTGGAATATTTAGTCTGGTCCACTGACCTTGCCACAGAAGATTTATTGATTTCTTTCCGAGAGATAGACTCGACCGTAGATCACGAGGAACGTCCCAAGTCTCCTCGAGCTCCACAGCCGACTTTGCAAGTAAGTCAGCCTGCTCATTGCCGTAGATACGACAATGACCAGGCACCCAGATCAGCGTGAATGACTTGTTGCATGAATGCAACTTATTAACGATGCGGCCCTGGATCTCATGAGAGTCCGTAGTGCAAGATGCAATTGCCTGAAGGGCTGATTTTGAATCTGAAAATATGACAAATGAGTCATGTCTAGAATTGAGAGCATAGTCTATGGCTTTGTCAATAGCAAAAAGTTCTGAAGTAAACACAGATGTATGAGTCGGCAACCGATACCTAAGGGCACATTCAGTCGACCACACACTTGCACTCACACATTCACTCGACTTGGAGCCGTCGGTGTACAATTGATGGGACCCCAAGTGACGAACAATGATGTTACAAAACAAGTGGTGGACCTCCGCCTCCGGCGCCTTGGCCTTTGGTGCTAGGAGCCATGTAACATCGACTGTAAAGCCGGGTGGCTCCCAAGGCGCTATATTTTTAAGCACCAACTTGTCACAGTCACTGGGGTCCACATCAAGCTCCTGAGTCAGTAAGTGGAGGCGAGCGGCAAGTGGCCGACGCACCCCCCGCAGAAGGTGGTGGTATTGACGCAGGGGGGTACAGGCCACATTGCCGATATTACTTTTTCTTAATGTCCTTACACCATAGGACAAGGCCAGGTGGTCACGGCGAATACGGAGGGGAGGCACATTCGCCTCCACTTCCATACGAGCTACACGGGTACACCGGACAGCTCCAAGACACATTCGCAAACATTTATTCTGCAACACATCCAATCCTTTCAGAGTGGCATCGGATGCCGAGCCATACACCTGTGCGCCATAGTCTAGCTTCGATCGAATAAGGGACTTATACACCATTAATAAAGATTTTCTGTCGGCACCCCAGGTAGTACCCGCTAGGTACTTGAGGACATTTAACGGTTTATCACAACGAGCAAGCAAAGTATTAACGTGAAGTTTAAAATTCATTCTACGATCAAAATGTATTCCTAAAAATTTTACAGAATTTTGAAAAGGTACCGCCTGATTATCCAAAGTTAAGCACAAATTAGGTACGTTACGATTAGTGAAAACTATAGCGGCACACTTACGTACGGAAAACTTAAATCCCCACTGCAAGGCCCATTGGTGGACGGAGTCAAGGGCTGCTTGAATCCGCCCAGCCGAAAATTGTGCATTACGGGAAGAGTGCCATATTGCACAATCGTCAGCGTAGAGTGAGTATTTAAGATTCCTCGGGATGGGAGCTGATGACAGAATATCATTGATCATAATACTAAATAAAGTAGGACTAAGCACACTTCCCTGTGGCACCCCGTTTTCCTGGATAAATATATCCGATGTTACGTTACGGGGCAATTTGACAGAGAAAGTTCTGTCCCTTAAGAAATTTGAAATAAAAACAGGCAAATTTCCTCTTAAACCATAAGCATAGAGCTTCATTTGTACACCGTGTCGCCAGGTCATGTCATAGGCTTTATGGATGTCCAGGAACACCCCTATCATGAATTCTTTATTGGCAAATGCCTCTGCAATACAATGCTCCAAATTCATTAAATGATCTAGTGAACTTCTGTATTTACGGAAGCCACATTGTTGATCATTTAACAAATTCTTCGACTCTAAAACAAAAAGAAGCCTATTGTTAACCATTCGTTCCATGACCTTACATAGACAAGAAGTCAACACAATAGGACGAAATGAAGTGGGATTCATAAGACGACCAGCCTCTTTGGGTATCGGTATGACGTGCGCAAAGTGCCATGAGTTTGGGAACGTTCGAGACGCCCAAATCTCATTGTACAATGCTAACATCTTAATCAGGTTGTCCTGATTAAGATGCTGGATCATACCGTACGTGATGGTGTCTGGTCCAGGGCTGGTGTCTTTACAGGATTTAAGGGCAAGGAGCAGTTCATCTAGCGTAAACTCTTGGTTGTACGGGGAGTTTACGTCTTCTGTGGCAAAGTCTAATATCTGTAGCTCAGCCGTGCGTTTATGATGTTGGAAACGTGGGTCATAATTGGCTGAGCTACTTACATGAGAAAAACTCCTGGCGAGGATGTTAGCAACGTCCACGGGCTCGTCATAGATGTTATTATTTACTTGCAAGGTGGTAATGGGGAAATATGGGCCTTTATTATTTAATATTCTTATGGTGGACCAGACTTTACGTAATGGTGTTGTACGAGTCACCGTGGACACAAAGGACCGCCAGGAGTCACGTTTGGCCCTTCTTATTATTCTCCTTGCCTCAGCCCGTGCCTGTTTGTATGCAATAAAATTTTTCTCAGTGGGCTGACTATCAAAAATCCTGTATCTCCTATTGCGTTTTCTTAATGCTTGTCGGCAATCCGGCGTCCACCAATGTGCTCTATGCTTCGCATGAACTGTAGAAGTCTTGGGAATAGCAGCCTCAGCTGCGTGTAATATGGATTGGGTTATATTTTCGACCTTAACATCTATGGTCTCCCCAGATATATCTAAATTGGCGATCCTTGAGAAGGATCCCCAATCTGCTTTCTTATAGTTAAATTTTGGAGGTGGAGGGTCCGAAATGATGTCGCGTGTATAAGAAAGACAGATGGGTAAATGATCACTTCCCAAGGAGTCGTCGTAAGGGTCCCATGAGAGATCTTGATGTATACCAGGGGAGGCCAAAGATAAGTCAATGGCCGAAAAGTTACCAGTACGATCATCTACACGAGTCGCTCTACCATCGTTCAGAAGACAGAGGTTGGACTGTAGTATTAGGTCGGCTACTTGCTCCCCACGACCATCAATCCTCAAGCTACCCCATTGATAGTGATGGGCGTTAAAATCGCCCAACACTAACTTATTTCCAGGCAGATGTTCCACTAGTGAATTTAAAGCATCACTATCAATGGGGCCATGTGGAGGACAGTACAGAGAGCAAATAGACAGATACGTGTTATTAAATTTTACTCTGCACGCGACCGCTTCCAGAGTAGAATTTAGAATCACTTCCGTTTGTGGGTGTGATTTGTGTGTGTAAATGGCAACTCCGTGACCTTCATATCTTCTATACGAGTGGTAGTGTTTGAACTGTGGAGGATCAGGACGATCCTCCAGGCGCGTCTCCTGTAAACAAACAACGTCTGGCCTGTGTATAGAAAGCAAGATTGCTATATTGTGTAACTTATTCCCAATACCTCTACAATTCCACTGTAGTATAGTGAATGCGGCGGTTTAAGATTTTCGTTGGGGGCCAGTGTGCTTTGTCTTAATTTGTCGCCCGCCGGCAGGCGAGCGACTACCGGGGGACCTATCCCGGTGCTTGTTAATGGAAACCTCCATATTATCATCAATAACTAGGTTCCCAGCCTCCCCCGAGGAAGAGCTAACCTTTCTCTCCCTCGCTGGAGTAGGAACCGGAAGGACATGAGGACGTGACTGTTTCGTGAGGGTGGTCATGTTATTCTTAGTAGGCTTGTCAGGCTTCGTTTTAGGCCGTACTGATGAAGAGGCAGCAGCAGCCTGAGAGTAAGTTGAAGCTTTAGGGATGTCAGTGAGAGAGTTGGAACGGACAGGAGGTCGAGATGGAGATGTACTGTGAGCGGCAGGAGGGAGAAAGACAGGGTCAGTCTGCGTCTCGACAGAGCACATCACAGGACGGGATATTACCGCCGAAGCATAGGACCTATTCGGCGTGGGAGTTGCATGCAACTCCTTCACCTTTTTCCTAGCTTCGTAGTAGGAAATACCCTCAGTTGCCTTCACTGTGCAGACTTCCTTCTCCTCCTTCCACTTGGGACAATCCCTAGAGGAAGTGGAGTGAGTACCCTTGCAGTGAAAGCAACGTACTGTCTCTGATGTGCAACTTTCCGCATCATGACCCTGGCTTGCACACTTGCCGCACACTGGCTGGGAAGCCCGACAAGTCTTTGTACCATGCCCATACAGCTGGCATTTGAGGCAACGCAAAGGGTTAGGGATGTACGGCCGAACGTGAATAATTTCGTAACCAACTTTTATTTCATTAGGAAGAGAAGATTTGGCAAACGTCAAGATGATAGTTGCTGTCTTCGTCCTTATGCCTTCCGAGTAGCGAGTTATGAATTTAGCCTCTATGACATCTTGCTGCGCCAATTCACTTACGATCTCGTCCTCGCTCATCACCATGAGATCCCTGCAAGTGACAACACCCTTGCAAGAATTCATGGAGACTGGGATTTTGGCTTCGACATCGTAACAATGAAATTTGCGCAGTTTCAACAAATCCTTTACTTGTGCCGAGTTTACAGTTTTGACCAGGAGATCTCCATTAGCAAGTTTTTTTAACTTGTTCGACTTCTCCCGCACAGTGGTCAATCACCTTCTTGATAAGGAAGGGATTGAGACTGGACAGGGGAGTGGAACCTAGCGCATGGATGGTGACGTAGGTCGCATTTGCTACCGGGATATCAAGTGGGGCTCGAGTCTGGCGTCCGTCAGTCTGGGGGTGGTCAGTCCGGTCGTTCCTACTTTCGTCAGGACCACCTCCCCCCCTGAAGGGGGGGGAGGCAGGTGTGGCGTCCGCCATAGTTACCACTTCCCCCGTGAGGGGGAAGTGGGAAGAAAGAGAAAAACAACCAAGGGAGAATTTGCCGGGGGAAAAAACACCTAGTCTGAGATTACCCTCTCAAACCACTCTCGGGAGGACGCGCCCGTGTGTAACTCACACCCCAGAGCGATCAGTGGGGGGTACACTCCAGAGGTGAGTAAGCAAAGGCAATCTCAGGAAACAGATATAGACACTTACTATATCTCTAAAGGGCTGGGAGGAGAATTAGTACTAGCTAACCTAACTTTATTGAAAAACGCCCTAGTGGCGGAGAAAACAAAGCTAAAGCCGGTGAGGCAACCCTGCAGCTAGAGGAGAGCCAGAGAAACACGTCTTAACTCTCCACGACCATTCATCAAAGTCCCACCCCGAAAGTACAGAAAAAGTTAAACAGCAAAAAAGACAGGGAAATCTGGAAGAGGGCAAGGAAATAAAGGAATGTTGGTATTTTACTAGAGGAAAATGTAAGTTTGGAAAAGAGTGTAGGTACAAACATATAGTGAGAATAAATGAGACAGTCATAGAAAGAAGGAACATTGAATGCAAGTACTATAAGAAAGGAAAATGTATGAAAGGGAATGGATGTAGGTTTTATCATATAAGAAATGAAAGGTGTAGATTCTTTGAAAGAGGGTATTGTAAAATGGGTAAATACTGCAACTATGTGCATGAGGAAACAAAAGACAAAATAGTATATGAAAATAGTGAAACAAAAATGAGGAACATAAGAGAAATATTGAAGGAAGAAAATTTTTGGGAAAGCAGAAAAATAGTATTAGAAAAATTGATATTGAGAGTGGAAGACATATGGAAGGAAATAAAAAACTTGCAGGAAGAAAGAATGTGAGAGAAAATGAGAATATAAATGACAGGGAAAAAGAAGACAAAATAAAGAACAAAGGTACTCATAAAACAAAAGAAAATAGAAAACATAGCAGTATAGAGTATCAAAATTATGGTAAAAATAATATTAAAATTTTGTATGCAAATTGTAGAGGAATTAAAGAAAAGCAAGTGAGTTTAAGAGAAGTGACAAACAAAATAGACCCAGAAATTATAGTACTTAATGAAACGTTCTTGAGAAGAGGAGAAGTGGTGAAGTTAGAAGGATATAAAGCATATAATAATAACAGAGAAAATAAGGTGGGTGGAGGAATAGAAATTATGGTCAAAATAAATTCACAGTTAAACACAGTAAAAATCAGTGAGGAAACAGAAGATATAGAAGAAATGACAGTAAGAATAGAAACCAGAAAAAGAGCACTGAATGTAATTAGTGTATATGGAAAAACAGAAGGAAGGGTGACAAACAATAAGATTAGGGAACAGTTTCAGTATCTCAAAGAACACATTAGAAACATAGAAAAAGTGGGTGAAGATTATATAATAATTGGAGACTTAAACGCAAAAATAGGAAGTCAGGAAGATGGTATAGTTGGAAATAATGCAGGCAAAGCACTGATTCAAATGGTAGAAAATGTTAAAGGTGTAATTGTAAATGGAACAGAAAAATGTAAAGGTAAATGGACAAGAGTAAACACAAGAAATAATGAGGAAAAATCTATATTAGATTATGTGATAACGAATAGGAGTGTATACGAGGACATAATAGATATGAATATAGATGAGGAAGGAATGTATAAGCTAACGAAATACAAAAACAAAGAAGTTAAAGAAACAGATCATAATACAATATTAATAGCAATGGATGATAAAATGAAAGGAGTAAGGAATGACTATGTAAAACAGTGGTACTTTAAAAAAGGAGGAGGATGGGAAAAATTTAAAGAAATGACAGAGAAAAATGAAATTTTTGAGAGGATGTGGAAAAAAGTAAACTACCAAGAACAGAGTATTGAAATTGAGTGGAATAAGTGGAAGAAAGTAGTGTATAATATACTGGATAAAGCATTTGGGAAAATAAGAATGTCAAAAAGGGTTAAACCAGGAATAGATAAAAGGGTGAAGATATTAATGGAAA
The DNA here is from genome assembly GCF_032717465.1 of Coenobita brevimanus. Lineage (NCBI taxonomy): Eukaryota > Metazoa > Arthropoda > Malacostraca > Decapoda > Coenobitidae > Coenobita > Coenobita brevimanus. The sequence continues at coordinate 13,846,798 of NC_137035.1, read as the reverse complement.
GAAAAAGGAAGATAAGGAAACAAATAAGAAAAGAGAATGATAAAAACCAGAAAAGCAAACTTTATAACAGAAAGAAAAGAGATTGAGCAAAATATAGCAAAATATATAAATGAAAATGAGGAAAGAAGAATAGAAGAAATTAGTAATCAGCTTAATGATAAAAGAAATAATAGTGATACGCTGTGGAAGTTAAGGAGAAGACTTAACAAGGAACCCCAGTGGCAGTATGTAGTAAGAGATAAAGATGGAAGTGATATAAGAAACCCAGAAAAGATAAAGGAAAGAGTTACAGAATACTATAAAGAGATATACAAAACAAATGACTTAACAAAAGGATATGAGGAATACACAGACTGCTTAGAGAGTATGATCAGAGAATGTTGGATGTATGAAAACAAGGAAGAGGAAAAATTAAGTGAGGAAGAGGTGAAAATGGTAATAAAGTTAAAGACTGGTAAAGCAACTGGCCCAGATAAAATTAGCAATGAAATGATTAAAAGATGTGGGAAAAATATGAAGGATTCAATAATAAGAATGATGATGAAAATATATGATAGAGAAATAATACCAAATGAGTGGCACAAGGCATACATAAAAAATATATATAAGGGAAAAGGTAACAAGAAAAATTTAAACAATTCTAGAGGACTGATACTGAACTCACACCTGATGAAAATGATGGAGAAAATAATAGAAATGAAGGAGACAGAAAAGCTGGAGAATATGAGTGATTACCAGTGCAGGGCAAGGAAAGGAAAATCGGTAAGGGAACATCATTTTTTTATAAGAAATATTATTGAAGAAGCACAACAGAAAAAGAAAGAAATAACAGCAGTATATTTTGATGTATCAAAGTGTTTTGACAAAATGGTATTAAAGGAAGTAATGAAGGAGTTATGGCTAAAGGGAATAAAGGGTAAAAACTGGAGAATGATATATGAAATTAATATGAAAAATGAATTGATACCTATGACTGAAATTGGGGAATGTAAAGGAGTGTATGTACAGGAGATGATAAGACAGGGATCAGTGCTAGGGGCCAAAATAAGTTCAATAACTATGGATTCACTAAGCAGAATGATGAGGGAAAAAGAAAGTAATTGGAAAATAGGAAATGTAAGGATAAGCCCATTAATATTTCAAGATGATATCATGGCAATAGAGGAAAATTACAAAATACAGGATACAATAAACACAACTGAAGTATTTCTAAAATTAAAAAGACTAGAAATTAATGAACATAAAGCAATCAGCATTAGTAGGCAAGGGAAAAAGAGTAAAAATAAATGGTAAAGAAATTGTAAGAACTCAAAGTCATAAGTACCTGGGAATAATAATTATACAAGAAAAAGGGAAACAGAATATTAAAGTGAAAAATATGATAAATAAAGCAAGGGTAGCAGCAAATGAATGTATTAACATCATAAATAGAAAAGAACTGAAAAAAGGTAGAATTAAAATAGGGCTAAAATTATTTAATACTTGTGTATTACCGATAATGTTGTTTGGAGGGGAAAGTGGGAAAACATTAAGAGAAAAAGAAAAGAAAGCTGTAAATAATGTTCAGACTCAGTACTTAACAAAATTAATCAAAGTACCAAGGACAACACCGAAATGTGCTTTATTATATGAAACACAGGAAGTAAAAATAGAACACAAAATTAATCAAAGAAAACTTGAATATTACACTGAACTCAAGAATAGGGAAGAAGACGCTGTTGAAGTAAAGATGAGAAAACATTGTGAAGATTTTGAAAGAGAGTACGTGAGAGAAATAAAAGACATTAAAGAAAAGTACAGCATACCTGAAGACTTAGAAACATTAGAAGAGAGAGTGGCAAAAAGGGTAATAAAAGAAAAAATAATGACAAAAAATAAAGAAGAAATTTGTGAAGACATGAGAAAAGGGAGTAAGACAAAGGAATCAGTGGAACAAGAAATAGGCCAACAGAGATACCTAGAGGAAATAGAGTTTGAAAGCGCAAAGATTATATTTTTTATTCGAACCAGAATGCTAGAAGTGAAGGAAAATTATAAGAAAAAGTATGAGCCTAACCTTATATGTGACATGTGCCAAGAAGAGAAATGAAAATCAGCATCATTTATTCATATGTGAAGCATACGAAGATTTAACAAGCGAAATTAAAGGAAAAGAATCAATAACAGAAATACTAAAACAAAATGAATTACAGGTTGTAGCAAATACAGTGGGCAGAATAATGAAACGAAGAGAAGTAATTATGAATATAAGGAGCAACATAGAAATGAACAATAGAGACTGAGAAAAAAAAAATAAAAAATAAAAATAAATAAATAAGCCATCTTGTTTAAAGACAAGAACGCCCGGATGGGAGTAGGCGCCAACAACAACAACAACAACATGGTGTCTGTCTGTCTTCTCGACCCACAACATGGCGATGATGGCGTCCGTCTGTCTTCCCGACCCACAAGATGGCGTCTATCTGTCTTCTCGCCCCACAACATGGCGTCTGTCTGTCTTCTCGACCCACAACATGGCGTCTGTCTGTCTTCTCGACCCACAACATGGCGTGCTTGCCCCACAACATGGCGATGATGGCGTCCGTCTGTCTTCCCGACCCACAAGATGGCGTCTATCTGACTTCTCTTCCCACAAAATGGCGTCCGTCTGACTTCGGTATCGTTAGGAACTGTAAAAAAACCGTTTTAAAAACTCTTCCCCACTTTTTAAAGAATTTTAAAATATTTTATGAACTTGAAAACGTAATCATGAAATAGAATCCCATGGAAAACTATGGTAAAGACAAAACTGCAAGATGAGGTGAACGTATGTCCCCTTAAGGATTGCCATTTTGTAGCCGTGATAAATAGCTGGATGTTAAGTGCAGTGGTTGGAGAGGTTGCACTAAAACAACTGGACAAAATTATGGACAAAGCTGGAAGGATTATTAATAACCCTGCAGTTACAAATGAACTACCTCCCGTAAAAGAAAGAAGGAATGTTGCCTCCCTTGCATTATTTTACAGATACTTTTATGGCATATGCTTAGACAAAGTTGCATCCATTGTGCCACCTCTCCACGCCTTCCCCCGTGTTACATGGGCATCTGGTATCGCTCTTGACTGTCACATTGCCATATTGCAGAACTTATGCTAGTCAAAATTCTTTTATTCCCCGAACTGCATCTCCCTGGAATTCTCTTCCCCAGAATAGTTTCCCCCCAAACTTCAGCGTACAGCAGTTCTTCAAGTCCAGCTGTTACAGTTTATGAAAGGACACTTGTAATCTGGTGTAGCTGTGGGTTTTTATTTTAATAAGTTTGTTTTTCCTCTTCGTCCTCCCCCTCCTAAAAAAAAAATGTATACCAGTCATTATTATCGTTGTCCAGTCACTGGCTGGCTCGCATAGCCTATCGAGAGGTTTTGATCCTCTCTCTCTCTCTCTCTCTCTCTCTCAGTTCCATACACGTGTTTTTTCTACACCGTCTTTTTCTGCAGCTAATATTATAACACATACACATTTTTATGCTTCATTTGTACACACCTTACTCACCTTTTTCGTCATTTTTCTTTTCACATGCATCTGTCCTCCACACATCCTTTTTTACCCACGCTATTTTTACTTTTTTTTTTTTTTTTTTTATAGACTAGCTCTTTTCTGCTCCACCAACCCTTTTTCTGCACCTCAAACACTTATGCCTCCACACTTAACATCGATTTTTTTCCCCTGTACCCCCTGTGGCGGGGGGGGAAACAACCTGGCCGCATTATGGGGTGGTACTACTACTCTGCGGCCAGGTTGTGTTAGGAAGAATACTGCCACCGTATTCCCTGCGTGTCGTAAAAGGCGACTAAAAGGGGCGGGGTGAAGGGACTAGGGACCCCCTCCTCTGTTTTTTAGTTCCTAAAAAGAGACCGGCCAGAGAAAGGGATGGGGGATGGAGTTATCCCCGTACCCTGAAGATTGGGTCTATGAATGTGCGTGGATGTAGTACGATTGAGGCTAAAAGGGAGGAGAATGGGAGAATGTTTGTGAGAAGAAAGTTGGATGTGTTAGCTTTGAGTGAAACGAAGATGAAAGGGAAGGGGGAATCAATGTTTGGAAGTGTGAATGGAAGATTGTCAGGTGTTGATAGAGGAAGGGCAAGAGAAGGTGTGGCCTTGTTAGTGAGTCCGGAAGTACAGCAGTGTGTGATTGAGTGGAAGGAGGTGTCATCGAGACTGATGTGGGTGAAAGCGAAATTTGAACGTGAGTTGTGGGTGTTTGTGAGTGCATATGGGCCTGGTAGTGAAAGGGATGAACAAGAGAGGGAGTCTTTCTGGAATGATGTTGATGAGTGTCTGCAGAGTTTTGGAGGGAATGTGAATGTGGTAATGATGGGAGATCTGAATGCTAGAGTGGGAAATGTAGCAGTTGAAGGCGTAGTTGGTATGCATGGTGTGCCTGGAAGAAATGAAAATGGGGAACGAATGATAGCGATGTGTGTTGAGCGAGAGATGGTGATTGGGAATACGCTGTTTGAGAAGAAAGATATACTGTAAGTATACATGGGGGAGACAGGAGGGTGGAAGGGTTGTTGATAGAGCTTTGATGGACTATGTGGTTGTGTCTAGGAATGTAATAGGAAGATTGTTGGATGTGAGAGTTCTAAGAGGGAGGGTGGAGGTATGTCTGACCACTACCTGGTGGAGGGAAAGTTAAGAGTAGGTAAGAGATGGGTGAGAGCTAGGAGGGTTAGGTGTGGCAGGGAGGTTTTGAAAGTGAGTGTGTTGGATAAAAGAGAGAAAAAGATAGAGTATCAGGAGAAATTGAAAGATGAGTGGAACGCAGTGAAAGATCGGGAAAATGGCAGCGTGGAGGGGGAATGGCAGTTGTTTAAGAGTGCTGTGGTGGGGCATGCAGAAGAGGTGTGTGGTGTGAGACGTGTGGGTGGTGGTGTAAGAAAAGGAAGTGAATGGTGGTGTGAGGAAGTAAGTATGGCTGTGGCCGAGAAGAGACGTGCATATGAAGTGTGGCTGCAGAGGAAGGATGAAATGTCATATGAAAGGTATAAGGAAAAGAGGAGTAGAGCGAGAAGGGCTGTGCGTGATGCTAAAGTGGCAGCAGATGAGAGGTGGGGTAGGCGGCTGACAGAGAATTTTCAACAGAATAAGAAAATGTTTTGGAAGGAGGTGAAAAGGGTGCGAAAGGGAGAGTCTGGGAAGGAAGAACGAGTAAAAGCAGAGGATGGAAGGATGTTAATTGAGATGGATGCAGTAAGGAAGAGCTGGGCAGAGTATTTTGAAAGATTGTTAAATGTAGAGGAGGAAAGGGTGGCTGAGATTGTGGCGGATGGAAGGGTGCAAGGAATAAATGTGTTGGGAGAGTTGAATGATTCTTTGATCACGAAGGAGGAAGTGGAGAAGGCAGTAAAGGAGATGAAAACAGGGAAAGCTGCAGGTATGGATGGGTGTGCTGTGGAATGCCTGAAGGAATTGGTGGAGTGACTATTGTTGACTGGTTAGTAAGATTGTTGAATGTGTGCTTTGAGAAAGATATGGTGCCAATTGACTGGGCAAGTGCTTGTGTGGTCCCGTTGTATAAAGGCAAGGGTGATAAGTATGAATGTACTAGCTTTAGGGGTATAAGTCTGTTGAGTGTTGTAGGTAAGGTGTATGGTAGAGTGTTAATTATGAGAGTTAGAGAGGGTACAGAGGGAGTGATTAGTGATGAGCAGTGTGGCTTTAGGAGAGGGAGGGGATGCGTTGATCACGTGTTTGCTGTGAGACAAGTGTGTGAAAAGTATTTAGCGAAAGACAAGGATGTGTTTTGGGCATTTATGGATTTAGAGAAAGTGTATGATAGCATTGATAGGGAGGCTTTGTGGACTGTTTTAAGATTGTATGGACTTGATGGTAGGTTACTAAAAGGGGTGAAAAGTTTTTATGTAAATAGTAGGGCATGTGTAAGAGTGGGAAAGGCTGTGAGTGATTGGTTTCCCGTGAGAGTGGGGCTGCGACAGGGATGTGTGATGTCGCCTTGGTTGTTTAATATTTACATGGATGGTGTTGTAAGGGAGGTGAATGCAAGAGTTTTAGATGGTCTGAGTCTGGTAAATGTTGATGGTGGAGATTGGAATCTGAAGCAGCTGCTGTTTGCAGATGATACTGCACTGGTGACTGATTCAGAGGAGAGATTGAGACAGTTGGTAGAGGAGTTTGGAAGTGTGTGTGAAAGGAGGAATTTGAAGGTAAATGAGAATAAGAGTAAAGTGATGAAGTGTGCGAGGTTGATAGATGGTAGGGGGATGAATATAGTTTTGAATGGTGAGTTGCTTGAGGAGGTAGATTGTTTTAAATATCTAGGGTCACATGTTGCTGTGGATGGAAGAATAGATGCAGAAGTGAAGTTTAGTATAAATGAAGTAGGAAAGGTGCTGGGAGGAATGAAAAAAGTGTTTAAATGTCGTTCGCTTAGAATGGATGTAAAGAGAAGGCTGTATGAGGGTGTTGTGGTACCGACTGCTTTATATGGGGCTGAAACATAGAATATGGGTGTAGCAGAGAGGAAAAGTTTGAATGTAATGGAGATGAGGTGTCTGAGGAGTATGTGTGGAGTGACGCGTATGGATCGGGTGCGAAATGATGAAGTGCGAAGGAGAACTGGAGTTGTTCGGGAGATGGCTGGTAGAGTTGAGCAGAGGGTGTTGCGATGGTTTAGGCATATGGAGAGAATGGATAATGTGCGATTGGTGAAAAAGATAACTAGATCTGATGTGAGAGGTGTAAGGCTGAGAGGAAGACCACGAATAGGATGGATGGACAGTGTGAAGAGAGCACTGGATGTGAGAGGGATGTCTGTTGAGCAAGGAAGAGTGGCTGTGCGTGACAGAAATAAATGGAGAGAAATTGTGAATGAATAAGTGATGACGCAGCCCCTGAGGGGATATTCTCCCGCATTTGGTCTGATCAGCTAGTCAGGTCAGGTGCGGGTAAGGGGATGGGTTTGTTATGATGTGGCAGGGGTAAACCAGTTCTGCTGTCGGGCCCTGCTGCGGATGTCACTGATTGCATTGCGCAGTTGACCCTTGTGGGGTGTGGTGCGGTGAGGATCTGTCCCTTTCTCCCCTTTGGGGCTAAGATGCGAATGAATGTGTTTGAATGGATGAGTAAATGGAGTGTGTGTCGTCCTGTCTCGGCTACCTCCCTTTCCTTGGGGGAAGCAGCCTAGGTATATAGATATAGATAGATAGACCTTTCGGGTCATAGCCTACATTTCCATCTTTCATCTCGTCCTGCATCTTTCAGTTCCTCCTGTTTTAACACCTTATTCCTTTACATCTTTTCTCCCTACCTCTTTTTTTGTTCCCCCACCGTACATCTAACTTGTAGCTCTTCCCACACTTTTTGTTTACACATTTTACACGTACACATCTCCTCTGTGAAAGCCTCTTGTTTTCCTCACATCAAACTCCAGTCCCTTCCAACATCTTTTATCCCACTCTCCACACATTCACACTTCCCCCCCCCCCCAAACCGTGCTTTTAACATGTCTCTCCACACTTCCGTTTTCCACTCACTGTCACCTACTCACCACACCACCTCTTCTAACAAACTGCACCTCTTACACTTTTACTTCTCTTCTTTCCACAAGTTACACCTTAACACCACCACACTTCCCTTCCCACACTATACGTCATCACTCCACCACACCCATTCATTCAAAGACCTTCACGGCTAAACCCTTTTCTTTCATTTTCCACCATCATCCCCAAACCACCCTTTTATTGCTTTGTCTACAGCTCTCAACGTCACTCGTCGTTACACAACACCACACTAAACCACACCACACCACACCACACAAAATAAAACTGGCCCCACCACACCACAACCCACCACAACAGCACGCTTTAGACCACACCATTCCTTACAGCAGCCTCATATACCCCCATTCTTTATAATAGTACATCTCACAATGCATCACATCACGGCACACCACATACCACATCACATCCCATCACACCACACATCTCACCAGCCCACCACATAACACCACACCATACCAGATTTCATCAGTATACCCCACCCCACCAGACCTCACTCCACCACATCTCTCCAGCCTCCAGCCCAAGTCCCAGGAGCCACCCCTCTCCGCATTCAACAACGGCCAAATTCCATTCCAACCACGCCCAAATCCCCCCAATTCCCCGTCTGTCTTAGATCCCACGCCTAAATCCCATTCCCAAACACGCCCAAATCCCACTCAGCCTTACCTGAATCCTGTCTAGTCCTCATCCATCCTCCCAACCACGCCCAGATCCCACGCGCAATTATCAAGCACAACCATGGCTAAATCCCATACTCCGCCCCACCCAAATCCCTCGCCTCGCCCCACCCAAATCCCTTGCTCCACCTCACCCAAATCCCCCTCCCCGCCCCACCCAAATCCCTTTCCCTGCCCCACCCAAATCCCTTGCCCTGCCCCACCCAAATCCCTCGCCCCGCCTCACCCACATACTTTGCCCCGCCTCACCCAAATTCCCCTCCCCGCCCCACCCAGATCTCACACCCAGTCACAAGTTCAGCCACATTCAACTCTCACGCCCAGCCAGAGCCAAATCCTACACCTAGACACGCCCAATTCCAACCAGTTTTAGCCACGCCCATATCCCACGTCCAGCCACACTCAAATCCCATCCTGTTCTAGCCATACCAGTATCCCACATCCAGCCACGCCCAATCCCAACTAGTCCTAGCCACACCCATATCCCACGTCTAATGTCGCCCCAAATCCCAACTATGTCTAGCCACACCCATATCCCACGTCCGACCACGCCCAAATTCCAACCAGTCCTCTAAACCCGTCTGACCCCGGCCGGCTGCGTGTTTTTATCTGCAGATGTAAAGTGGCATTAGCTTTGAGATAATTAGCCACTGGGAAATGCAACAGTGCAGTGCTGACAGCATTGCATACCGGGTACTCTGGAATAAATGAGTTGCCACAAATGTTATTCGTGTGTGCACACACACATACAGTGTATTTTCTTAGGGAATGAATGAGTGAGGGAGTGAATGAGTGATGTGAGGTACATGTGTACGGTAAGGCAAGTCTCTTGATAAAGGTAAATAATTTTAACTTTATTCCTCTACTGCCATCACCAGCAATAAATGTGTTATCATACCTATATGAAACATAATCTTATTTTCACAGAATATCTGAAATTTGTATTAAAAGAACATAGAGGTTGTCCCCATCTGTCTTAAAACTGCGACCATTTCTGTGAAGAATATTATTAACGCAGACTTGTTCCAACAGCTGTCGCCATTCCACCAGTAATAGTTATGTGTTGCACTCCCTAATAGAATATTTACTCGTCTGAATGATATTTATAGCATTCTTAAATTGTGTATTTGTACAGAGAATGGATAACATCAATACATGTTTTATACAAAGTATAAGTAAAGTAGTAAAGTGACCCCTTCCGTAAGTCATATTTGCATGTCAGTACCATTAATGTTATGACATTTGTCAATAATTATGTATTGGCATTATGTATTGCCATGACAAGTTGTATTGTCATACCACTGTACCCAACCAATGGATTTCTCAACCCCAGTCAGACATGGGACTGAAGCCACCTCTTTGGCTTCCAAGCCGAAGCCCTTCAAAAGTCATGAAGTCGAAGCCGGCGGCCTTGGAAAGTCGTGAAGCCGAAGCCAAAGCCAGGTAAACATTCACAGAGACAAAGCCGAAGCTGTCTGAATTTTATGAAGCCAGTAATCAGCTTCGTGTCACAGTATGCCAGTTGTAACCAGCCAGTAAGAAAATCAGAACTTCAAACGTAGTGAGTCCTTGCAAGTGAGTGAGTGCATAATACCTTGCATCTTACCTAGGGGCAAATAGGTACAGTACCATTATCTCTTACATACAAATGTTAACCCTAGGAATCGTCAGTCTAGAAATAAAGGATTCTGTATATAATATTTGATATTTTTATTGAGCTGAAGTGGATGCAAGGGATAGGATTTGAAAATATGGAAATCAGGCAGTTTTTATGCATATTCTGTTCCCGTAACGAATTTTCTGGGTCTGGTGCTTTAGCCAGCAGTTGGGGCTGAAGCCATGCCCTTGGCTTCGAAGCTGAAGCCGAAAACGCGACCTAAAAACCATGGCTTCCTGAAGCCGAAGCCACGACCAAAAACCATGGCTTCATGAAGCCGATTCCGCGACTTAAAAATCATGGCTTCATGATGCCTAAGCCGCGACCAAAAACCATGGCTTCATGAAGCCTAAGCCAAGACCTAAAAACCATGGCGTCATGAAGCCTAAGCCGGCTTCGGCTCCATGTCTGACCCCAGTCTGTATAATGTCATGAGCGTGATATAATGTGATAAGCGTGATATTGAATTTGGGTCTCTATTGTATTTTGTTTTTCTCGTGAGGGGAACTGTTTTGCGGGCTCATGGCCTTTGGTTCCTTCTTCCTCGCATTAAAAAAAAAAAAAAAAAAAAAAAAAAAAAAAACTGGCTTAATTTCAGCTTACCGAGGCGTGACCGATTAATACATGTTACTTCAACTGGGAAATTCTAGTTGATGCTGATAACTTGGGCTGCTTGAGCTGTCCCCTCCTTCCCGCA
>NC_137035.1:13820359-13831102 GCF_032717465.1 Coenobita brevimanus | reverse complement strand
AGAAGAATAGAAGAAATTAGTAATCAGCTTAATGATAAAAGAAATAATAGTGATACGCTGTGGAAGTTAAGGAGAAGACTTAACAAGGAACCCCAGTGGCAGTATGTAGTAAGAGATAAAGATGGAAGTGATATAAGAAACCCAGAAAAGATAAAGGAAAGAGTTACAGAATACTATAAAGAGATATACAAAACAAATGACTTAACAAAAGGATATGAGGAATACACAGACTGCTTAGAGAGTATGATCAGAGAATGTTGGATGTATGAAAACAAGGAAGAGGAAAAATTAAGTGAGGAAGAGGTGAAAATGGTAATAAAGTTAAAGACTGGTAAAGCAACTGGCCCAGATAAAATTAGCAATGAAATGATTAAAAGATGTGGGAAAAGTATGAAGGATTCAATAATAAGAATGATGATGAAAATATATGATAGAGAAATAATACCAAATGAGTGGCACAAGGCATACATAAAAAATATATATAAGGGAAAAGGTAACAAGAAAAATTTAAACAATTCTAGAGGACTGATACTGAACTCACACCTGATGAAAATGATGGAGAAAATAATAGAAATGAAGGAGACAGAAAAGCTGGAGAATATGAGTGATTACCAGTGCAGGGCAAGGAAAGGAAAATCGGTAAGGGAACATCATTTTTTTATAAGAAATATTATTGAAGAAGCACAACAGAAAAAGAAAGAAATAACAGCAGTATATTTTGATGTATCAAAGTGTTTTGACAAAATGGTATTAAAGGAAGTAATGAAGGAGTTATGGCTAAAGGGAATAAAGGGTAAAAACTGGAGAATGATATATGAAATTAATATGAAAAATGAATTGATACCTATGACTGAAATTGGGGAATGTAAAGGAGTGTATGTACAGGAGATGATAAGACAGGGATCAGTGCTAGGGGCCAAAATAAGTTCAATAACTATGGATTCACTAAGCAGAATGATGAGGGAAAAAGAAAGTAATTGGAAAATAGGAAATGTAAGGATAAGCCCATTAATATTTCAAGATGATATCATGGCAATAGAGGAAAATTACAAAATACAGGATACAATAAACACAACTGAAGTATTTCTAAAATTAAAAAGACTAGAAATTAATGAACATAAAACAAAGCAATCAGCATTAGTAGGCAAGGGAAAAAGAGTAAAAATAAATGGTAAAGAAATTGTAAGAACTCAAAGTCATAAGTACCTGGGAATAATAATTATACAAGAAAAAGGGAAACAGAATATTAAAGTGAAAAATATGATAAATAAAGCAAGGGTAGCAGCAAATGAATGTATTAACATCATAAATAGAAAAGAACTGAAAAAAAGTAGAATTAAAATAGGGCTAAAATTATTTAATACTTGTGTATTACCGATAATGTTGTTTGGAGGGGAAAGTGGGAAAACATTAAGAGAAAAAGAAAAGAAAGCTGTAAATAATGTTCAGACTCAGTACTTAACAAAATTAATCAAAGTACCAAGGACAACACCGAAATGTGCTTTATTATATGAAACACAGGAAGTAAAAATAGAACACAAAATTAATCAAAGAAAACTTGAATATTACATTGAACTCAAGAATAGGGAAGAAGACGCTGTTGAAGTAAAGATGAGAAAACATTGTGAAGATTTTGAAAGAGAGTACGTGAGAGAAATAAAAGACATTAAAGAAAAGTACAGCATACCTGAAGACTTAGAAACATTAGAAGAGAGAGTGGCAAAAAGGGTAATAAAAGAAAAAATAATGACAAAAAATAAAGAAGAAATTTGTGAAGACATGAGAAAAGGGAGTAAGACAAAGGAATCAGTGGAACAAGAAATAGGCCAACAGAGATACCTAGAGGAAATAGAGTTTGAAAGCGCAAAGATTATATTTTTTATTCGAACCAGAATGCTAGAAGTGAAGGAAAATTATAAGAAAAAGTATGAGCCTAACCTTATATGTGACATGTGCCAAGAAGAGAATGAAAATCAGCATCATTTATTCATATGTGAAGCATACGAAGATTTAACAAGCGAAATTAAAGGAAAAGAATCAATAACAGAAATACTAAAACAAAATGAATTACAGGTTGTAGCAAATACAGTGGGCAGAATAATGAAACGAAGAGAAGTAATTATGAATATAAGGAGCAACATAGAAATGAACAATAGAGACTGAGAAAAAAAAATAATAAAAAAAAATAAATAAATAAATAAGCCATCTTGTTTAAAGACAAGAACGCCCGGATGGGAGTAGGCGCCAACAACAACAACAACAACATGGCGTCTGTCTGTCTTCTCGACCCACAACATGGCGATGATGGCGTCCGTCTGTCTTCCCGACCCACAAGATGGCGTCTATCTGTCTTCTCGCCCCACAACATGGCGTCTGTCTGTCTTCTCGACCCACAACATGGCGTCTGTCTGTCTTCTCGACCCACAACATGGCGTGCTTGCCCCACAACATGGCGATGATGGCGTCCGTCTGTCTTCCCGACCCACAAGATGGCGTCTATCTGACTTCTCTTCCCACAAAATGGCGTCCGTCTGACTTCGGTATCGTTAGGAACTGTAAAAAAACCGTTTTAAAAACTCTTCCCCACTTTTTAAAGAATTTTAAAATATTTTATGAACTTGAAAACGTAATCATGAAATAGAATCCCATGGAAAACTATGGTAAAGACAAAACTGCAAGATGAGGTGGTCGTATGTCCCCTTAAGGATTGCCATTTTGTAGCCGTGATAAATAGCTGGATGTTAAGTGTAGTGGTTGGAGAGGTTGCACTAGAATAACTGGACAAAATTATGGACAAAGCTGGAAGGATTATTAATAACCCTGCAGTTACAAATGAACTACCTCCCGTACAAGGAAGAAGGAATGTTGCCTCCCTTGCATTATTTTACAGATACTTTTATGGCATATGCTTAGACAAAGTTGCATCCATTGTGCCACCTCTCCACGCCTTCCCCCGTGTTACATGGGCATCTGGTATCGCTCTTGACTGTCACATTGCCATATTGCAGAACTTATGCTAGTCAAAATTCTTTTATTCCCCGAACTGCATCTCCCTGGAATTCTCTTCCCCAGAATAGTTTCCCCCCAAACTTCAGCGTACAGCAGTTCTTCAAGTCCAGCTGTTACAGTTTATGAAAGGACACCTGTAATCTGGTGTAGCTGTGGGTTTTTATTTTAATAAGTTTGTTTTTCCTCTTCGTCCTCCCCCTCCTAAAAAAAAAATGTATACCAGTCATTATTATCGTTGTCCAGTCACTGGCTGGCTCGCATAGCCTATCGAGAGGTTTTGATCCTCTCTCTCTCTCTCTCTCTCTCTCTCTCAGTTCCATGCACGTCTTTTTTCTACACCGTCTTTTTCTGCAGCTAATATTATAACACATACACATTTTTATGCTTCATTTGTACACACCTTACACACCTTTTTCGTCATTTTTCTTTTCACATGCATCTGTCCTCCACACAGCCTTTTTTCCCCACGCTATTTTTACTTTTTTTTTTTTTTTTCCCCATAGACTAGCTCTTTTCTGCTTCACCAACCCTTTTTCTGCACCTCAAACACTTATGCCTCCACACTTAACATCGATTTTTTTCCCCTGTACCCCCTGTGGCGGGGGGGGAAACAACCTGGCCGCATTATGGGGTGGTACTACTACTCTGCGGCCAGGTTGTGTTAGGAAGAATACTGCCACCGTATTCCCTGCGTGTCGTAAAAGGCGACTAAAAGGGGCGGGGTGAAGGGACTAGGGACCCCCTCCTCTGTTTTTTAGTTCCTAAAAAGAGACCGGCCAGAGAAAGGGATGGGGGATGGAGTTATCCCCGTACCCTGAAGATTGGGTCTATGAATGTGCGTGGATGTAGTACGATTGAGGCTAAAAGGGAGGAGAATGGGAGAATGTTTGTGAGAAGAAAGTTGGATGTGTTAGCTTTGAGTGAAACGAAGATGAAAGGGAAGGGGGAATCAATGTTTGGAAGTGTGAATGGAAGATTGTCAGGTGTTGATAGAGGAAGGGCAAGAGAAGGTGTGGCCTTGTTAGTGAGTCCGGAAGTACAGCAGTGTGTGATTGAGTGGAAGGAGGTGTCATCGAGACTGATGTGGGTGAAAGCGAAATTTGAACGTGAGTTGTGGGTGTTTGTGAGTGCATATGGGCCTGGTAGTGAAAGGGATGAACAAGAGAGGGAGTCTTTCTGGAATGATGTTGATGAGTGTCTGCAGAGTTTTGGAGGGAATGTGAATGTGGTAATGATGGGAGATCTGAATGCTAGAGTGGGAAATGTAGCAGTTGAAGGCGTAGTTGGTATGCATGGTGTGCCTGGAAGAAATGAAAATGGGGAACGAATGATAGCGATGTGTGTTGAGCGAGAGATGGTGATTGGGAATACGCTGTTTGAGAAGAAAGATATACTGTAAGTATACATGGGGGAGACAGGAGGGTGGAAGGGTTGTTGATAGAGCTTTGATGGACTATGTGGTTGTGTCTAGGAATGTAATAGGAAGATTGTTGGATGTGAGAGTTCTAAGAGGGGAGGGTGGAGGTATGTCTGACCACTACCTGGTGGAGGGAAAGTTAAGAGTAGGTAAGAGATGGGTGAGAGCTAGGAGGGTTAGGTGTGGCAGGGAGGTTTTGAAAGTGAGTGTGTTGGATAAAAGAGAGAAAAAGATAGAGTATCAGGAGAAATTGAAAGATGAGTGGAACGCAGTGAAAGATCGGGAAAATGGCAGCGTGGAGGGGGAATGGCAGTTGTTTAAGAGTGCTGTGGTGGGGCATGCAGAAGAGGTGTGTGGTGTGAGACGTGTGGGTGGTGGTGTAAGAAAAGGAAGTGAATGGTGGTGTGAGGAAGTAAGTATGGCTGTGGCCGAGAAGAGACGTGCATATGAAGTGTGGCTGCAGAGGAAGGATGAGATGTCATATGAAAGGTATAAGGAAAAGAGGAGTAGAGCGAGAAGGGCTGTGCGTGATGCTAAAGTGGCAGCAGATGAGAGGTGGGGTAGGCGGCTGACAGAGAATTTTCAACAGAATAAGAAAATGTTTTGGAAGGAGGTGAAAAGGGTGCGAAAGGGAGAGTCTGGGAAGGAAGAACGAGTAAAAGCAGAGGATGGAAGGATGTTAATTGAGATGGATGCAGTAAGGAAGAGCTGGGCAGAGTATTTTGAAAGATTGTTAAATGTAGAGGAGGAAAGGGTGGCTGAGATTGTGGCGGATGGAAGGGTGCAAGGAATAAATGTGTTGGGAGAGTTGAATGATTCTTTGATCACGAAGGAGGAAGTGGAGAAGGCAGTAAAGGAGATGAAAACAGGGAAAGCTGCAGGTATGGATGGGTGTGCTGTGGAATGCCTGAAGGGTGGTGGAGTGACTATTGTTGACTGGTTAGTAAGATTGTTGAATGTGTGCTTTGAGAAAGATATGGTGCCAATTGACTGGGCAAGTGCTTGTGTGGTCCCGTTGTATAAAGGCAAGGGTGATAAGTATGAATGTACTAGCTTTAGGGGTATAAGTCTGTTGAGTGTTGTAGGTAAGGTGTATGGTAGAGTGTTAATTATGAGAGTTAGAGAGGGTACAGAGGGAGTGATTAGTGATGAGCAGTGTGGCTTTAGGAGAGGGAGGGGATGCGTTGATCACGTGTTTGCTGTGAGACAAGTGTGTGAAAAGTATTTAGCGAAAGACAAGGATGTGTTTTGGGCATTTATGGATTTAGAGAAAGCGTATGATAGCATTGATAGGGAGGCTTTGTGGACTGTTTTAAGATTGTATGGACTTGATGGTAGGTTACTAAAAGGGGTGAAAAGTTTTTATGTAAATAGTAGGGCATGTGTAAGAGTGGGAAAGGCTGTGAGTGATTGGTTTCCCGTGAGAGTGGGGCTGCGACAGGGATGTGTGATGTCGCCTTGGTTGTTTAATATTTACATGGATGGTGTTGTAAGGGAGGTGAATGCAAGAGTTTTAGATGGTCTGAGTCTGGTAAATGTTGATGGTGGAGATTGGAATCTGAAGCAGCTGCTGTTTGCAGATGATACTGCACTGGTGACTGATTCAGAGGAGAGATTGAGACAGTTGGTAGAGGAGTTTGGAAGTGTGTGTGAAAGGAGGAATTTGAAGGTAAATGAGAATAAGAGTAAAGTGATGAAGTGTGCGAGGTTGATAGATGGTAGGGGGATGAATATAGTTTTGAATGGTGAGTTGCTTGAGGAGGTAGATTGTTTTAAATATCTAGGGTCACATGTTGCTGTGGATGGAAGAATAGATGCAGAAGTGAAGTTTAGTATAAATGAAGTAGGAAAGGTGCTGGGAGGAATGAAAAAAGTGTTTAAATGTCGTTCGCTTAGAATGGATGTAAAGAGAAGGCTGTATGAGGGTGTTGTGGTACCGACTGCTTTATATGGGGCTGAAACATAGAATATGGGTGTAGCAGAGAGGAAAAGTTTGAATGTAATGGAGATGAGGTGTCTGAGGAGTATGTGTGGAGTGACGCGTATGGATCGGGTGCGAAATGATGAAGTGCGAAGGAGAACTGGAGTTGTTCGGGAGATGGCTGGTAGAGTTGAGCAGAGGGTGTTGCGATGGTTTAGGCATATGGAGAGAATGGATAATGTGCGATTGGTGAAAAAGATAACTAGATCTGATGTGAGAGGTGTAAGGCTGAGAGGAAGACCACGAATAGGATGGATGGACAGTGTGAAGAGAGCACTGGATGTGAGAGGGATGTCTGTTGAGCAAGGAAGAGTGGCTGTGCGTGACAGAAATAAATGGAGAGAAATTGTGAATAAATAAGTGATGACGCAGCCCTGAGGGGATTTTCTCCCGCATTTGGTCTGATCAGCTAGTCAGGTCAGGTGCGGGTAAGGGGATGGGTTTGTTATGATGTGGCAGGGGTAAACCAGTTCTGCTGTCGGGCCCTGCTGCGGATGTCACTGATTGCATTGCGCAGTTGACCCTTGTGGGGTGTGGTGCGGTGAGGATCTGTCCTTTCTCCCCTTTGGGGCTAAGATGCGAATGAATGTGTTTGAATGGATGAGTAAATGGAGTGTGTGTCGTCCTGTCTCGGCTACCTCCCTTTCCTTGGGGGAAGCAGCCTAGGTATATAGATATAGATAGATAGACCTTTCGGGTCATAGCCTACATTTCCATCTTTCATCTCGTCCTGCATCTTTCAGTTCCTCCTGTTTTAACACCTTATTCCTTTACATCTTTTCTCCCTACCTCTTTTTTTGTTCCCCCACCGTACATCTAACTTGTAGCTCTTCCCACACTTTTTGTTTACACATTTTACACGTACACATCTCCTCTGTGAAAGCCTCTTGTTTTCCTCACATCAAACTCCAGTCCCTTCCAA
Organism: Coenobita brevimanus; assembly: GCF_032717465.1. NCBI lineage: Eukaryota > Metazoa > Arthropoda > Malacostraca > Decapoda > Coenobitidae > Coenobita > Coenobita brevimanus. Next base: position 13,823,773 of record NC_137035.1, on the reverse strand, counting down.
CATCTTTTATCCCACTCTCCACACATTCACACTTCCCAAACCGTGCTTTTAACATGTCTCTCCACACTTCCGTTTTCCACTCACTGTCACCTACTCACCACACCACCTCTTCTAACAAACTGCACCTCTTACACTTTTACTTCTCTTCTTTCCACAAGTTACACCTTAACACCACCACACTTCCCTTCCCACACTATACGTCATCACTCCACCACACCCATTCATTCAAAGACCTTCACGGCTAAACCCTTTTCTTTCATTTTCCACCATCATCCCCAAACGACCCTTTTATTGCTCTGTCTACAGCCCTCCACGCCACTCGTCGTTACACCACACCACACCACACCACACTAAACCACACCACACCACACAAAATAAAACTGGCCCCACCACACCACAACCCACCACAACAGCACGCTTTAGACCACACCATTCCTTACAGCAGCCTCATATACCCCCATCCTTTATAATAGTACATCTCACAATGCATCACAGCACGGCACACCACATACCACACCACATCCCATCACACCACACATCTCACCAGCCCACCACATAACACCACACCATACCAGATTTTATCAGTATCCCCACCCCACCAGACCTCACTCCACCACATCTCTCAAGCCTCCAGCCCAAGTCCCAGTAGCCACCCCTCTCCGCATTCAACAACGGCCAAATTCCATTCCAACCACGCCCAAATCCCCCCAATTCCCCGTCTGTCTTAGATCCCACGCCTAAATCCCATTCCCAAACACGCCCAAATCCCACTCAGCCTTACCTGAATCCTGTCTAGTCCTCATCCATCCTCCCAACCACGCCCAGATCCCACGCGCAATTATCAAGCACAACCATGGCTAAATCCCATACTCCGCCCCACCCAAATCCCTCGCCTCGCCCCACCCAAATCCCTTGCTCCACCTCACCCAAATCCCCCTGCCCGCCCCACCCAAATCCCTTTCCCTGCCCGCCCCACCCAAATCCCTTGCCCTGCCCCACCCAAATCCCTCGCCCCGCCTCACCCACATACTTTGCCCCGCCTCACCCAAATTCCCCTCCCCGCCCCACCCAGATCTCACACCCAGTCACAAGTTCAGCCACATTCAACTCTCACGCCCAGCCAGAGCCAAATCCTACACCTAGACACGCCCAATTCCAACCAGTTTTAGCCACGCCCATATCCCACGTCCAGCCACACTCAAATCCCATCCTGTTCTAGCCATACCAGTATCCCACATCCAGCCACGCCCAATCCCAACTAGTCCTAGCCACACCCATATCCCACGTCTAATGTCGCCCCAAATCCCAACCATGTCTAGCCACACCCATATCCCACGTCCGACCACGCCCAAATTCCAACCAGTCCTCTAAACCCGTCCGACCCCGGCCGGCTGCGTGTTTTTATCTGCAGATGTAAAGTGGCATTAGCTTTGAGATAATTAGCCACTGGGAAATGCAACAGTGCAGTGCTGACAGCATTGCATACCGGGTACTCTGGAATAAATGAGTTGCCACAAATGTTATTCGTGTGTGCACACACACATACAGTGTATTTTCTTAGGGAATGAGTGAGTGAGGGAGTGAATGAGTGATGTGAGGTACATGTGTACAGTAAGGCAAGTCTCTTGATAAAGGTAAATAATTTTAACTTCATTCCTCTACTGCCATCACCAATAATAAATGTGTTATCATTACCTATATCAAGCATAATCTTATTTTCACAGAATAGCTGAAATTTGTATTAAAAGAACATATAGGTTGTCCCCATCTGTCTTAAAGCTGCGACCATTTCTGTGAAGAATATTATTAACGCAGACTTGTTCCAACAGCTGTCGCCATTCCACCAGTAATAGTTATGTGTTGCACTCCCTAATAGAATATTTACTCGTCTGAATGATATTTACAGCATTCTGAAATTGTGTATTTGTACAGAGAATGGATAACATCAATACATGTTTTATACAAAGTATAAGTAAAGTAGTAAAGTGACCCCTTCCGTAAGTCATATTTGCATGTCAGTACCATTAATGTTATGACATTTGTCAATAATTATGTATTGCCATTATGTATTGCCATGACAAGTTGTATTGTCATACCACTGTACCCAACCAATGGATTTCTCAACCCCAGTCAGACATGGGGCTGAAGCCATCTCTTTGGCTTCCAAGCCGAAGCCCTTCAAAAGTCATGAAGTCGAAGCCGGCGGCCTTGGAAAGTCGTGAAGTCGAAGCCAAAGCCAGGTAAACATTCACAGAGACAAAGCCGAAGCTGTCTGAATTTTATGAAGCCAGTAATCAGCTTCGTGTCACAGTATGCCAGTTGTAACCAGCCAGTAAGAAAATCAGAACTTCAAACGTAGTGAGTCCTTGCAAGTGAGTGAGTGCATAATACCTTGCATCTTACCTAGGGGCAAATAGGTACAGTACCATTATCTCTTACATACAAATGTTGACCCTAGGAATCGTCAGTCTGGAAATAAAGGATTCTGTATATAATATTTGATATTTTTATTGAGCTGAAGTGGATGCAAAGGATAGGACTTGAAAATATGAAAATCAGGCAGTTTTTATGCATATTCTGTTCCTGTAACGAATTTTCTGGGTCTGGTGCTTTAGCCAGCAGTTGGGGCTGAAGCCATGCCCTTGGCTTCGAAGCTGAAGCCGAAAACGCGACCTAAAAACCATGGCTTCCTGAAGCCGAAGCCACGACCAAAAACCATGGCTTCATGAAGCCGATTCCGCGACTTAAAAATCATGGCTTCATGATGCCTAAGCCGCGACCAAAAACCATGGCTTCATGAAGCCTAAGCCAAGACCTAAAAACCATGGCGTCATGAAGCCTAAGCCGGCTTCGGCTCCATGTCTGACCCCAGTCTGTATAATGTCATGAGCGTGATATAATGTGATAAGCGTGATATTGAATTTGGGTCTCTATTGTATATTGTTTTTCTCTTGAGGGGAACTGTTTTGCGGGCTCATGGCCTTTGGTTCCTTCTTCCTCGCAAAAAAAAAAAAAAACTGGCTTAATTTCAGCTTACCGAGGCGTGACCGATTAATACATGTTACTTCAACTGGGAAATTCTAGTTGATGCTGATGACTTGGGCTGCTTGAGCTGTCCCACCCCTTCCCCCATCACCCCCCACCCCCCCAAAAAAAAAATGAAAATAAAAGTTGACATGCTCTTATTGTAATATATATACTGTATATACCTGTATATATATTTATTCCCAAGTCCCAGTAGGGACTCCTACATATCCACATGTCACCACTTCGGCGCTAACACACCATCCATATTGAATACATGCTAGGGCTCTCATACAAGACTGGTGTACTGGTATTAGCGGGGTACTTTTATGACATGTCGGCGGGTCTCTGGTTGATCAGAAATGTCTGCTTTTTATGAAATTCAAATCC